>NC_053491.1:295202798-295532798 GCF_905171775.1 Rana temporaria | reverse complement strand
ATCAGCCTAAACTGCGGAAAAAAACTTTTTTTATATATATTTTTTTGGGGGTATTTATTATAGCAAAAAGAAAAAAATATTTTTTCAAAATTGTCGCTCTATTTTTGTTTATAGTGCAAACAATAAAAACCGCAGAGGTGATAAAAAAAATCACCAAAAGAAAGCTCTATTTGTGGGAAAAAATGGACGCCAATTTTGTTTGGGAGCCACGTCGCATGACCGCGCAATTGTCAGTTAAACGACGCATTGCCGAATCACAAAAAGTGGCCTGGTCTTTGACCAGCAAAATGGTTTGGGGCTTCAGTGGTTAATAAAATAACAAGTCCCCCTACATAATATATATATGTATACACACACACATTATACAGTATATACATGTATAAACACACACACACACATTTTATATATATATAAATATATATATATATATATATATACATTATATATATATATATATATATATATATATATATATATATATATATATATATATATATATATATATATATATATATACACATACCTATGGCAGGGGGACATGGTTACAGTCTTGGGGGGTCTGAACGAGCTTGAAGGAAGTTAAAAATCTTCCTCCTTATTCCTCAGATCCCCCCAAATTCTTTCTTTACTCCCCGATTCTCCACCTCTGAGCTGGTGAATCGGGGAGTGTGAATTCTGACTCAGATCGCCAGTGAACAGCTTGGTAAACTGGCCGTTACTGTGTCATTCAATGAGAATTCTCACTGTGCAGAGATCATCGGCAGGAGAATATATTCAAACACTTTTCCCCTTATTTTCTCTGTTTCATAAACTGTTTATGGGCTGTGATCAGTGGCGATCTTGGGATCACCGCTGTTCACTGCTTTTATAAACGGACACCTCAGTGTACAGAATAAACCTGGGACAAATATATCTCCCATCTTGGACACAACCCATAGAATTTCCTGGCTTCCTGTCACATTTTATATATATATATATATATATATATATATATATATATATATATATATATATCAGCCCTCAAACATTCCACTCGCCTGCTCACATTTTGCGAGTGGATTTTGAGGACTGGCGAGCTATTGCTGCCTGGGATAGGGGGGGGGGGGTAAAGCACCACCACCAGCCTGGGTTGAATGGCCCTTCTCCCAGTGATCGCAGAGGGGAAAAGAGAGGAGAGCCGCCCAGGTGATCAGAGCGCAGGGAACACAGCGATACCAGCTTTCATTTCACATTGCCGTGCTCCCCCGCTGTTCGCTGTCACATACAGCCCCTTCTCTTGGTCCCAGGACTTTGATAGCTAAATCACCCGTCTAATCCCTGGACAGGCGATCTGTCAATTTAAAGTACCCGGCCAGGGGGGGGACTGTATGTGACCTTGCATGGTGGGCAGAGGCTGCTTGATTGACACAGGCTGCATGGTGGGCAGAGGCTGGATGGTGGAGACAGGATGCATGGTGTACACAGGCTGTATGGTGAACACAGGCTGCATGGTGAACACAGGCTGCATGTTGGGCAGAGGCTGCATGGTGGACACAGGCTGCATTATGGGCAGAGACCCCATGGTGGACACAGGCTGCATGGTGGGCAGAGGCTGCATGGTGGACACAGGCTGCATGATGGGCTGAGGCAGGCTGCATTGGTGGGCAAAAGCAGGATACATTGGTGTGCACAGGTAGGCTGCATTGGTGGGCACGGATAAAGTTGTTAATATTCATTTTTATAACTTCATTCGGCATAACATTTTTAAGTGTCATTTCATGAGATTTATGAGGGCATGTTTAGGGGCAAAATTAGGGGCAGGGGAAGGGCGGAATTAGGGGTGGGGAAACTGGTGGCGAGTAACTCTTGAGGCCTGGCTAGTAGCTCAGGACTTGAAATTTTGAGCCTTTGATATATATGTGTATATATATATATATATATATATATATATATATATAACTGTCAAGCAAAGGTGACATCTGCTATTGCCACTCAAGACATCTTAGCTGCAGGTCATATGTAATGCCCCGTACACACGATTGGAAATTCCGACAGCAAATGTCCGATGTGAGCTTTTGAATGGAAATTCCGACCGTGTGTATGCGCCATCAGACTTTTGCTGTTGGAATTTCCGCCAACAAAAGATTGAGAGCTGGTTCTCCAATTTTCCGATGGAAAATTTGATCGTCTGTAGCAATTCCGACATGCAAAATTCCGACGCATACTTAGAAACAATTCGACACATGCTCGGAAGCATTAAACTTTATTTTCTCGGCTCATCGTAGTGTTGTACGTCACCGTGATCTCTTCGAGCGAAAATTCAGAGAACTTTTGTGTGACCGTGTGTATGCAAGCCAAGCTTGAGCGGAATTTCGTTGGAAAAACCATTCAAGGTTTTTCCAATGGAAAATCCGATCATGTGTATGCAGCATTAGTCACATTGACATTGTAACGGGAGTCACTTTTGGGCACAGATTGAGCCAGGAAATAATGGACATATCTTGGATTGTTTAATATAATCCACAATATATTCAAGAATGTCTGCAAGAACTAATTACATGTTTTCTCCTGTTCCTATTGCTGTGATCTGCTGTGTTCTTGCTGTTGATTTGAATAAAGACAACCTGTTTGGTTTGGAGTGCGGCTGTCCATCCCTCATCTTTCTACCAATATTTGCCTTAGTGCATTGCCTGCACCCTTGGAGTCCTATATTTTTGAAACGACCCTACAATAGACCTACCTTGAGCGGTGATCTTCTCTCTCAACTAATTACAGGTTGTTGATTCTGAACCCAACAGGTCAATAGAGTGATTCATTCATGTGGGAACACAGACTGTTAAGGGGGTAATTAAGTCTGCTACTGTCATATAAATTAGCCTTAGTCTGGCTTCTCAAGAACCTTTCATTGATGATAGATGTGGATTGTGAGATGTCTGACTTGCCAGCTGTAGTTAATTAAAATTGGAGTCAGAGGGGCAGATCCACATACATCTGCGTGGGCGCAGCGTATGTGAGATACGCTACGCCGCTGTAACTTACTTTGCTATTCTTTGAATCCTAAAGGAATTTGCGCCGTAAGGTATCTCTCGCGGCCTAAGGGCGCAGAATTCAAATGCGGCGAGTAGGGGGCGTGTTTCATTTAAATGAAGCGCGTCCCCGCGCCGAACGAACTGCGCATGCCCCGTCCGTCAAAACTCCCAGGGTGCATTGCTCCAAATGACGTCGCAAGGACGTCATTGTTTTCGACGTGAACGTAAATGGCGTCCAGCCCCATTCACGGACGACTTACGCAAAAGACGTAAAATTTTCAAAGTTATACGCGGGAACGACGGCCATACTTAACATTGAGTACGCCACCAGATAGCAGCTATACGCCGGAAAAAGCCGAACGGAAACGACGTAAAAGAATGCGACGGCCGCTCGTACGTTCGTGGATCGTCGGAAATAGCTAATTTGCATACTCGACGCGGATTACGACAGGAACGCCACCTAGCAGACGTCGAAAAATTGCATCTAAGATCCGAACCCAGATGCCGTCGTATCTTGATTTGAGGATTCAAAACAAAGATATGACGCGGGAATTTAGAAATTACGCCGGCGTATCAATAGATACGCCGGCGTACTTTCTTTGTGGATCTACCCCAGACTGTCTGACTAAAGGAATGTGTATTGTATAGCAGGTGTCTATCTTAAAAGATGTGTATTGAGGGGGGCTCGTTAGGAACTATTGTATGGTGTTGTGGGTGGAGTTGAATCATTGTTCATATTTGGTTGCTGACTGTATATAAGAGCCTGAGTTTACTATTAAAATGTCTATTCCTGTTGAACCAGAGAACAGAGCAGTGTCTCATTTCTGGGGAATCTGTATGGGCCATGTTCGTCTGCTGGATTGTGGAGTGTCGATAAGCTGTCGTGTCTTGGGTGGAATGGAATATCGTAAACGGTGTTAACCCCTGACCGTTACAGACATATAGCTAGATTCAGGATGGCGAGCGCATACTTGCGGCGGCGTAGCTTAAGGCATTTAGGCTACGCCGCCGTAAGTTAGCGAGGCAAGTACATGATTCACAATGTACTTGCCTGCTAAGTTACAGCGGCGTAGCCTAAAGCGGGCGGGCGTAAGGGCGCCTAATTAAAATTTGGCTGAGGGGGCGTGTTTTATGATAATTAGGCTTGACCCAATGTGATTGACGTTTTTTTGCAACTGCGCTTGCGCCGTGCGCCTACATTTCCCATTGTGCATTCCGGCTAAGTCTGCCGCACGGGCCTATTGATTTAGACGTGGACGTAAACAACGTAAATCCCTATTCACGGACGACTTACGCAAACAACGTAAAATTTTCGAATTTAGACACGGGAACGGCGGCCATACTTAACATTACTATTCCATCTATTTGATGGAATAACTTTAGGCCGCTAATGCGTTACGTAAACGGCGTATCTGTACTGCGTCGGCCGGGCGTACGTTCGTGAATAGGCGTATCTACTGATTTACATATTCTACGCCGACCGCAATGGAAGCGCCACCTAGCGGTCAGCCTAAAAATGACACTTTAGGATACGAGGGTGTAAGACACTTACGCCGCTCGTATCTGAGCCTAATTTAAGCGTATCTGGTTACCAGAATAGGCTTAAATTAGCGCGGGCGCACATTCAGACTTAGGCTGGCGTATCTACTGATATGCCAGCCTAAGTCTCTCTGAATCTAGCTAATAATACATTATTGTTGTTCCAGGGGGTCACATATGTCTTGTGCATTCCTTGTTGTGTCACCCCATCAAATGCTTAGTTATCATGGATATCATCATATGCTAATTGCTGCATGCTAAATGTTCCTCCCTACAGCAGTAACTCACTCAGCTGTCTCTAAAGGAATCCATGCTCCCTCTACTTAATAAAAACTGAGATGCATACAAATATTGCTACATCTAATAGTACATCCTATTCATGATTTTTAAAACAGAGCTTTTCTTTATGCTCTGTATGAGTCATAAAACTGCTTGCTTGTATATCTAAAACATAGTTACAAATGCACTGGGTACAACTTTAAACAATATATGTTGCTAAGTTTTGGTTTCCTTACAACACAACAGTTATATTTTTGGCAAAACCATATGGTTGTCAATGCCAGTGGGTTGGAGTTGACTCATTTGAGCCATCTGCAGCACTAATAAAGATGAGGAATTAAATAATTTGCGTAGAATTTCAATTAATTTTGAAAAATCCAAAGAAAATTTGATATTCACTTGTTTAATAATCTGTTTTTAAAATAAAGTGTAAAACAAATTTAAAGTAGCCATGCACAGCCTATAAAAACAGTCTGAATCACATAAAAGTCTGGGTAAAGTTCAAAGATAAGATCCTCTAATAAATACAACAATTATATGGCACAAAGACCAGTAGAAAATAGAGAATACCAAAGAAAAAGGGGGGGGGGAGTTAGAGAAAGGAATCCTTGGTAGTAGTCCAAAAAGTTCACTCTTCATTGATACATAGTCTAATTTAGAATAATCACTCCTATTAATGGGATGAGATAATTTCACATTCATGTGGCAATCACGGAAATTTATTGTGGAAGTACATGGGCGGATCTCTTAATTAATATTTATAAGAACACAGCATATTAAATATGGTAATAGACTTGGGCTAAAAAATAGGAACATATAAAACGGTACATATAAATAAATTCTGGTATATCAACAATGTTCCCAGGAGATGTTCTTTGAATATTCTTTAGTAGATAACCCATTTTATTATTATCCCCACTTACTTATTTCCCCTTTTTTGTATCATGTCTTAATCCATTTATTTCTTGTAATACTACCTCTTGAAAAAGTGTACATAATACTTTTTCATAATGCCAGTCTATATTGCCCCCTTTTTTTTATTCTTACTTTAATTGGGGATGTTATTATCCATTCAGTTTTGTTCCCCATGGGAATTTCACCACTCAAGACTTATACTTGTGCCAGTGGAGTCTGGCAAATACCTTCTGGGACAGGTTAAGGACTGTCAGTCCCAAAGGAATGAGTGGCCTTTGGGTCTTATCACCAACACCTTTCCATGTGAGGATGGAAAGGTCAGAAAAGTGGAAGTCAAGATTTATAGAAACAAGGAGACAAAGTTGTTCCACAGACCAGTTTCTGAACTAATTTTATTGTTGTCATCTGAAGACTAAATTGTGGCATCTGATGATACCAGATGGGGAGTGCCATGCCTTCAGCCTACAAGAAAAATAATATCTTCTGGACTTGCAATACCAACATTGTCCACTAAATTCCACTCTAACAAAACCCTATTGATGGGCAGTGTTCTATGGTTAATACACATTTCCTGTCATATCACTGGGAACTAGCTCCACTTCCTATTACAACTCTTTCATCTTCTCCATTGAGACAGACCACATGGAGCCAGCTAAGCCTGCACCACACGTTTCCTAGGAAAATCCTGGTCCTTCTAAGGCAGAATCGCTGGTATGCTAAAGATTGTTTACCTGTATACCTAGTGGACATTTGTTTATGTTCATGTAATTCTTATATGTTCATTTATCTGTTTTTTAGTTTCACCATACATACGCACGTGTACATCCTATTCTTATATAGCCAACACCTGTTCATTGTAATAAAGATCCAAAGTTACAGACAGTCTGGTTATTTTGGGATTAAAGGTTTAAACTTTATGTTGAGGTACATACATACCAGTGGAAAACGTGTAGCAAGAACAGAACAGTGAAACCAGCAAGTGGGATTTAGGACAGTGACTACACAGAGGCCTGCTACCCTGCCAGCTCAGTCATCTGCATATGGCAATACAGCAGCCTATACACAGTCAAACATTCCTGCAAGCATGTCACATAGCCAGGCATCCTCACTCAAGACAAGGTCCCAAGTTTTCGGCTCCTCTAGATCTTCCTCCACAAACAATGCACTCGCTATCGCACGTGCAAAAGCTGAAGCCACCAAGCCCCGAGCAGCCATTGCTGAACAAGAAATGCAGATTAAAAAGGAGAAAGTGAGGCTAAAGACAGAGAAAGTGCAGCAAGAGACACTGTTAGATGCCAAGGAAGCCCTCCTAGAAGTAGCCCTAGAGAAACTCACTGTAGAGAAGGAAGCAAGAGCTGCTATAGCCAAAGCAGAGGCCTTAGAATTAGCTGTATACCCAAGAAGTGAATGCAGCAGATGCAGCAATATTCTCGACCCAGAAGCGGAAACTCAAGATTCTCTACAACAAACTTCAGATTTCATAAATCAACATTTTAAGCCTAGCAGTGACAAAGGTGACATCAAAGAGACAAGCCAAAGACAGTACACGGTACTGCCGCAAGTCAGTGGCAAGTCTCAAGCCTGCAAACAGGAGAAATCCATGCAAAGTGACAAATCCTACGGCAGACTCCCTTTACATGAGGTAACAGAGTCTTCTAATCATCCTCCAGAACCAATGTCCAAGTCAGAACGGTATGACAGAGGCCGGCTTGACACCCTGAAAAAAAGGTATGACTACACACAGCCATCTCAACATGGCAACACACAGCAGGCTAACCAAGCCACCATAGACTTTGCAAGGTTCTTTGCACAACGTGAGTTAGTCACCAAAAGACTTGAAAAGTTTAATGACTGCCCTGAAAGCTACAGAGCCTGCCAGTCTTCCTTTCAAAATGCCATCAGAGATTTAGATTTGTCTTGCAGTGAAGAGATAAACCTCCTGATCCAATGGCTTGGAAATGAGTCTGCCGAGCACCCCAGGCAAATCAGGACAATAAATATAAACCCCCAGACACTGGTCTTAAAATGATCTGGGATAGACTTGATGAGTGTTATGGTTCAGCAGAAGCAGTAGAAAGCGCATACCTAACAAAACCTAACAGAAATTTAGGGAGCTAAGTGACTTGCTAATGAAACTTCAAGTAGCTAAATCTGAGGGAGACTTATAAGGACTTGCATTCCTTGACACAGCCAGAGGTGTCAACCCCATTGTACAAAAGTTAGCCTATAACTTGCAAGAGCAGTGAATAACACATGGATCCCGATTTAAAAGACAGCATGATGTTCCATTCCCTCCAGGTTTTTTTCGTGGACTTTGTGTGTCAGTAAGCTTAAACAAGAAATGATCCAAGTTTTAATTTTACATTGTCATGTGTTGCTCCTTCAGGACTTAACTCTTGTAAACCTCCAGTAGCAGTACACAAAACTAACGTGACTCCGCCAGATTATTTTCACAGGTCTACCAGCTTCTCTAACCTCGGAGACAAAGGTCAAAGATCCTGGTAAGTAGGGTTGAGCGAACCCGAACTGTAAAGTTCGGGTTCGGTACAGACTTTGGGTTTTTCCCGAACCCGGATCCGAACCCGAATAGTTGGAAAAAGTCCGGGTTCGGGTTCGGAGTTCGGGTATGTTTTAGCGCGCTGCACGGCAGCCAGTCGCCATTCGTGTTACTACTGTGACTGGGAACTGATCACAGCCATGCCTACTTATGGCATGGCTGTGATTGGCCAGTGCAGCATGTGACCCATAATGTGACGTGCCTCTATATTAGATAGAGGCACACAGCACAGATCGTCACTCTGCTTCACTCTAGATAGGGAAAGGCTGGTGGAATCTGCTGCATAGGGAAAGTGTTAGGTGTATCTGGCTCGATTTCACTTATGTGAGGGGAAGGTTCCTGATTCTGCTGAGGGAAAGTGTTAGGTCTATGCTGTTATTCTGCTCCAGAAATATCAAGAGGCACACTTTGGGCCAAATTCTCAAAAAACCTTAACTTTCAGCAGTTAAGTTACACAGGCGTTAAATTTCTACCTAAGTGCCCGATCCACAAAGCACTTACCTAGAAATTACACGCCGTGTAACCTAAGTGCCTCCGTCGCAAGGTGGTCGTCTGCTCGAGGGGGCGATTCCTATTCAAATGAGGCGTGCTCCCGCGCCGGACGTTCGGCGCATGCGTGTGACGTCATTTTTCCCGACGTGCATCGCGCGAACGTACTTTACGCCGGGCTTTGTGGATCGCGACGGGACAATAAAGTTGCGTCGGAAAAAAAAAAAATACGCGCCGGGAAAAAAAATTCAAAATTAAAAAAAAAACGCGGCGATCGAAAAAAAGGTTTGTTTTTACAAGGTCTAAACAGTTTAGGCCTTGTAAAAGCATCCCTACTTTTACGTATGCAAAACGTAACTTACGCAGAAAATACAAAGCTAAAAAGCTTTGTGGATCTGCTTAAGTCCTCATTTGCATACGCAAAGCGGCATTTCGACTCGAAATGCCCCCAGCGGCGGATGCGGTACTGCATCCTAAGATCCGACAGTGTAAGTGTCTTACAGATGTCGGATCTTCTGACTATCTTTGGAAAAATCCTTCTGAGGATCGTTTCCAAAGATAGGCACAGGGATACGCAGGCTGAACAGCAGTTCCGCCTGCGTATCTCCTTTGAAGATTTGGCCCTTTATTCCTTAGATATCTGCATCATCTTATGGCATCTGGCTCGTTGTCACTGCTTCACTTATGTGAGGGGAAGGTTCCTGATTCTGCTGAGGGAAAGTGTTAGGTCTATGCTGTTATACTGCTCCAGAAATATCAAGAAGCACACGTTATTTCTTTGATATCTGCATCATCTTATGGCATCTGGCTCGTTGTCACTGCTTCACTTATGTGAGGGGAAGGTTCCTGATTCTGCTGAGGGAAAGTGTTAGGTCTATGTTGCTCTAAAAATATCAACAAGCACTCTATTCCTGTGACATCTGCTGTGCTTCATATAGTTTAGGAATTTTGTTCAACTATAGTGGCTGTTTGCAATCTATAGGTGACTCTGAATATTTCAACTGCACTACAACTGCCACACCACCTGTGCACCTGTGATATACTGTGTTTCTGTCAAGTACATAGTCAGGCAGGCACAGGTTCCTGAAATATTTGTTCTATACGGGCAGTCAGCACTGTATAGGTGACTGAGTATTTCAACAGCACTACACCTGCCACACCACCTGTGCACCTGTGATATACTGTGTTTCTGTCAAGTACATAGTCAGGCAGGCACAGGTTCCTGAAATGTTTGTTCTATAGGGGCAGTCAGCACTGTATAGGTAAATGAGTATTTCAACAGCACTACACCTGCCACACCACATGTGCACCTGTGATATACTGTGTTTCTGTCAAGTACATAGTCAGGCAGGCACAGGTTCCTGAAATATTTGTTCTATAGGGGCAGTCAGCACTGTATAGGTGACTGAGGATTTCAACAGAAGTACACCTGCCACACCACCTGTGCACCTGTGATATACTGTGTTTCTGTCAAGTACATAGTTAGGCAGGCACAGGTTCCTGAAATATTTGTTCTATAGGGGCATTCAGCACTGTATAGGTGACTCAGTATTTCAACAGCACTACACCTGCCACACCACCCGTGCACCTGTGATATACTGTGTTTCTGTCAAGTACATAGTCAGGCAGGCACAGGTTCCTGAAATATTTGTTCTATAGGGGCAGTCAGCACTGTATAGGTGACTGAGTATTTCAACAGCAGTACACCTGCCACACCACCTGTGCACCTGTGATATACTGTGTTTCTGTCAAGTACATAGTCAGGCAGGCACAGGTTCCTGAAATATTTGTTCTATAGGGGCAGTCAGCACTGTATAGGTGACTGAGTATTTCAACAGCACTACACCTGCCACACCACCTGTGCACCTGTGATATACTGTGTTTCTGTCAAGTACATAGTCAGGCAGGCACAGGTTCCTGAAATATTTTTTCTATAGGGGCAGTCAGCACTCTATAGGTGACTCTGTATATTTCAACAGCACTGCACCTGTCCCCTGTGATATACTGTCTGTGCAGTACATTGTTTAGGGCTGGGTTCCTGCTTCTTGCTATAGGTGGAGAAATATATAGGTGAATCTCTGCCTATTTCACCAGCTTACACTTTTTTTGTATTTAACATTTCTCAAAATTAGGGCAAGACCCTAAATTTGAGAAATATATAGTTGAATCTCTGCCCATTTCACCAGCACTCCACCTTTCCCCTGTGATATACTGTCTGTGCAGTACATTGTTTAGTGCTGGTTTTCTGCTTCTTGCTATAGGTGGAGAAATATATAGGTGAATCTCTGCCTATTTCACCAGCTTACACTTTTTTGTATTTAACATTTTTCAAAATTAGGGCAATACCCTAAATTTGAGAAATATATAGGTGAATCTCTGCCCATTTCACCAGCACTCCACCTTTCCCCTGTGATATACTGTCTGTGCAGTACATTGTTTAGTGCTGGTTTTCTGCTTCTTGCTATAGGTGGAGAAATATATAGGTGAATCTCTGCCTATTTCACCAGCTTACACTTTTTTGTATTAAAATTTTTTCTAAATTAGGGCAAGACCCTAAATTTGAGAAATATATAGGTGAATCTCTGCCCATTTCACCAGCACGCCACCTTTCCCCTGTGATATACTGTCTGTGCAGTACATTGTTTAGTGCTGGCTTCCTGCTTATTGCTATAGGTGGAGAAATATATAGGTGAATCTCTGCCTATTTCACCAGCTTACACTTTTTTGTATTTAAAATTTTTCAAAATTAGGGCAAGACCCTAAATTTGAGAAATATATAGGTGAATCTCTGCCCATTTCACCAGCACTCCACCTTTCCCCTGTGATATACTGTCTGTGCAGTACATTGTTTAGTGCTGGCTTCCTGCTTATTGCTATAGGTGGAGAAATATATAGGTGAATCTCTGCCTATTTCACCAGCTTACACTTTTTTGTATTTAAAATTTCTCAAAATTAGGGCAAGACCCTAAATTTGAGAAATATGAGGAAAACGTCAAATAAGGGACGTGGCCGCGGTCGTGGTGCTGCTGGTGGAGCTCCTGTTACAGGGAGAGGACGTGGTCGATCTGTGCCAGCTACAAGCACAAGTGAAACACCTTTCTCAGGTGCGAGTAGCCGACAGAGCCTGCAGCGGTATTTGGTCGGGCCTAATCCAGCTCTACGAATGTTGAGGCCAGGAGCAGAACAGGCGGTAGTAAATTTGGTTGCTGACAGTGCCTCCAGTTCCTTCACATTGTTTTCCAACCAGTCTTGTGCTGAAAGCTCAGAGTTGGCGCCTGCAGCCGATGTCCACCATCAGTCTTTCACCTCACCCCCTTGCAAATCAGCCAAGCAGTCTGAGCCCCAAAGCATGCAGCAGTCTCTTCTTCTTTTTGATGAGTCTGTTAGCATGTGTTCCCAGGGCCATCCACCTAGCCCAGCCCCAGAAGGGGAAGAGATTGAGTACACTGATGCCCAACCACTTATATTTCAGGATGAGTTCATGGGGGGACCATCACAGCACGTCTTGCATGATGATGATGATGAAACACAGTTGCCAACTGCTGGTGCTTTTGCAATTGTGCAGACCGACAAGGAGGGCAGTGGTGAAGACTGGGTGGAAGATGATGTGGAGGACGATGAGGTCCTCGACCCGACATGGAATCAACCTCATGCAGGTGACCCATGTAGTTCGGAGAAAGAGGCGGTGGTCGCACAGAGCCACCAGCACAGCAGAAGAGGGAGCAGGGTGCCAAAGCAGAGCGTCTGTCCCCTAGACAGTACGCCTGCTACTGCCCAACGCAGCGAGGGACCGAGCACACCAAAGCCAGGTCCAAGGAGTTCCCTAGCGTGGCAGTTCTTCACACAATGTGCTGATGACAAGACACGCGTGGTTTGCACGTTGTGCAATCAGAGCCTGAAGCGAGGCATAAACGTTCTCAACCTGAGCACAACCTGCATGACCAGGCATCTAAGTGCAAAGCACGAGCTGCAGTGGAGTAGACACCGCAAAAACCAAGAAAGGTCTCTGGCTCCTCCTGCTTCCTCTTCTGCATCAGTCTCGGGCCTCTCTGCCTCTTCATCCACCTCCGTAGTGACAGTGCCACCTGCCACCCCTCAATTAGAGGACCGGCAAGCAACACTACCACCTGGGTCACCAAACATCTCCACAATGTCCCATGGAAGCATTCAGCTCTCCATCTTCCAAACACTGGAGCGTAAGAGGAAGTACCCCTCTACCCACCCGCGATCCCTGGCCCTGAATGCCAGCATTTCAAAATTACTGGCCTTTAAAAAAAGCTATCATTCCGTCTGGTGGAGACGCAGAGTTTTAAAAGCCTGATGGCATTGGCTGTCCCACAGTACGTCGTGCCCAGCCGCCACTACTTTTCCAGGCGAGCCATCCCTTCCCTGCACAACCAAGTGGGGGACAAAATCAGGTGTGCACTGCGCAACGCCATCTGTGCTAAGGTCCACCTAGCTACGGATACGTGGACCAGTAAGCACGGTCAGGGACGTTATATCTCCTTAACAGCGCACTGGGTAAATGCAGTGGCGGCTGGGCCTGAGGCGGATAGCAGTTTGGCGCATGTCCTTCCACCACCGAGGATTGCAGGGCGCTTCAGTTTGCCTCCTGTTCCTAACTCCTTCTACTCCGCTTCCTCATCCTCTATCACCTCCTCATCCAGTCAGCGTAACAAACTCACCACCAACTTCAGCACAGCCATGGGTAAACGCCAGCAGGCAGTTTTGAAACTTTCCTGTTTGGGGGAAAAACCACACACCGCGCAGGAGTTGTGGAGGGACATGGAACAACAGACCGATGAGTGGTTGGCGTCAGTGAGCCTCAAGCCGGGCCTGGTGGTGTGCGATAACGGGTGAAATCTCGTAGCAGCTCTGGGCCTAGCCGGTTTGACGCACATTCCTTGCCTGGCGCATGTGCTGAATTTGGTGGTGCAGAGTTTCCTGAGAACTTACCCCAATATGCCACAGCTGCTGCAGAAAGTGCGGGCCATCTGTGCGCACTTTCGGCGTTCTCACCCTGCTGCTGCTCGCCTGGCAGCGCTGCAGCGCAACTTCGGCCTTCCCGCTCACCGCCTCATATGTGATGTGCCCACAAGGTGGAACTCCACCTTGCACATGCTGGCCAGACTGTGCGAGCAGCAGCAGGCGATAGTGGAGTTCCAGCTGCAGCACGCACGCGTGAGTCGCTCTACCACTTTACCACCAATAACTGGGCCTCCATGCGAGACCTGTGTGCCTTGTTGCGCTGTTTTGAGTACTCCACCAACATGGCCAGTGCCAATGACGCCGCTCTCAGCGTGACTATACCACTTCTATGCCTCCTTGAAAAAACGCTACGGGCGATGATGGAAGAGGATGTGGTACAGGAGAAAGAGGAGGAGGAGGAGGAATCGGGATCATTTGCAAGGCTTTCAGGGCAGTCATTCACAAGTGGCTCCGAGGGTGGGTTCGTGCACCAACAAAGGCCAGGTACACAATTGTCTAGCAAGGGCACAGTTCTGGAGGATGACGCGGTGGAGGATGAGGAGGAGGAAGACATGGAGGAGGAGGAGGAACCATGTTCACAGCAGGATGGCATCCAGACCAGCTCATGGCCATTACTGGTGCGTGGCTGGGGGGATACAGAGGACACAGATGATACACCTCCCACAGAGGACAGCTTTTCGTTGCCTCTGGGCAGCCTGGCGCACATGAGCAATTACATGCTGCAGTGTCTCCGCAACGACCGGCGTGTTTCGCACATTATGACAGGTGCTGATTACTGGGTGGCCACGCTGCTGGATCCCCGTTACAAGGACAATGTACCGTCCTTAATCCCCTCACTGGAGCGTGAACGCAAGATGCGCGAGTACAAGCGCACGCTGTTAGACGCGCTGCTGGTGCAATTCCCACCTGGCAGCGGGGCCACAGTGGAAGCAGAAGGGGAAGGCAGAGGAGGAGGAAGAGGTCGCCAACGCAGCAGGGGCACCGCCAGCACCTCAGAAGGCAGGGTTAGCATGGCCGAAACGAGGCAGCATTTCAGCAACATGGTGGAGCAGTATGTGAGCACCCCCCTACACGTACTGAATGACGGCTATGCCCCCTTAAACTTCTGGGTCTCCAAATTGGGCACATGGCCTGAGCTTGCCCTTTACGCCTTGGAGGTCCTGGCCTGCCCTGCGGCCAGTGTATTGTCTGAACGTGTTTTTAGCACGGCAGGGGGCGTTATCACAGACAAGCGCAGCCGCCTGTCCAGATCCAATGTGGACAAGCTCACGTTCATTAAAATGAACCAGGCATGGATCCCAGAGAAGTTGTCCGTACCTTGTGCAGAATAAACACCGGGCCGGCCTTACCCAGCCATTGTTTTTTTCTAAACTTTCTAGGGTTGCCATCTCATCCCTTTCAAAGCAAAAACTTATTAATTACACAGGTTCTCTGGCTGATTAAGGTGCTGTTAATTAAACTCACTTGGTGCCTTATCGAGTCTATCGACATTAAATTAGCCCCAGAACCTGTGTAACTCTGTGTTCAGGTTTAAAGGGATGAGGTAGCAACCCTAGATCTGTCTCACTATTTTGGGGTTTACCCTAATTTAAAAAATAAATCAATTAAAAACCAAAACCTGCTGTGTTGGCTACCTCCTCCTCCTCCTCCTCCACCGCCGCTTCCACCTCTAGTCACATTCTTAGTCTTGCGCACTGCAACTGCTTTCTTTAAGTGCCACCAGAGGTTCTCAATCGGATTTAAGTCTGGTGACTGCGATGGCCACTCCAAAATGTTCCAGCCTTTCATCTGCAACCATGCTCTAGTGGACTTGGAGGTATGCTAGGGGTCATTGTCCTGTTGAAAGGTCCAATGTCTCCCAAGCCTCAGGTTTGTGACGGACTGCATCACATTGTCATCCAATATCTCCTTGGTACTGAAGAGAATTCATGGTACCTTGCACACGCTGAAGCTTCCCTGTACCTGCAGAAGCAAAACAGCCCCAAAGCATGATTGACCCCCCCGCCATGCTTCACAGTAGGCAAGGTGTTCTTTTCATCATAGGCCTTGTTCTTCCTCCTCCAAACATAGCGTTGATCCATGGGCCAAAACAGTTGTAATTTTGTTTCATAAGTCCACACAACACAATCCCAAAACTTGTGTGGTTTGCCCACATGACTTTCGGCATACTGCAGTCGACTCTTATTCTTTGGAGACAGCAAGGGGGTGCGCCTGGAAGTTCTGGCATGGAGGCCTTCATTACGCAGTGTCCGCCGTATTGTCTGAGCAGAAACTTCAGTACCCACATCTGACAAATATTTTCTCAGTTCCTCAGCAGTCACACAGGGAATTTTGCATTTACTACTGTATTACAAAACCAATTGATATCATATTAGTTGCATATGGTTCTTTATGAAGTCCTTGCAGGATTTCATTCTGAATACAATTACAAATGTACACTAAATTCCCTAAAACCCTTTACAGCATTGGGGGGTTGAATAATTTTGAACAAAACTGTATGGACCTCGTCCTCCAAGGTCAAAATCATTATATTTTTTATTTTTATTTTTTTTATGTTATTTTAAGTTATTTCCCTATCCACATTTATTTCCAGAGTACTTGCCATGCTCTTCCCGACATTTTGCTGCCATTTGCAGCCCTCCAGCCCTTTCCCTTAGTTTTTTTAGAGACATTTTTGTAGTCAAAAGTCCGGGTCCCCATTGACTTCAATGGGGTTCGGGTTCGGGTCAAAGTCCGGGTTCGGGTTCGGTCCCGAACCCAAACTTTTTTTTCAAAGTCCGGGTTCGGGTCCGAACCCGAACATCCAGGTGTCCGCTCAACTCTACTGGTAAGCAGTGTCCCTTGCATCGGAAGCCACATCCTCTCCTAAAATGCAGAGCCTTCAGAGAGAAAACCCTGCAGGACCGCAAGGCCTTCCTGAAAGAGAACCACATCTGCTACAGGTGCTGCTCTTCAACATCTCACCTTGTCAAGGACTGTAAGGTCATTTTAAAATGTACAGAATGTGACAGCTCAGATCACAACACAGGTTTACATCCTGGGCCAGCTCCATGGACTATACAACACACTCTCAGCACTAGGGCTTGAGTCCTGCGGGAACGCGTGGGAACGGCGTCCCTGCACTTTTTTCACAGCAGGAACGATGTTCCCTTTGCAGGACTCGAGCAGCCCGAGCCAAGGGCCGATCCTACACTGGGTGTAGTTTACCCAGGCGCCACAGTGGTGGGGGCACTCAAGCGCCGGAGTGCTCCCCTCCCTCCTCCTCCTCCTCTCCATGTCAGTTCCCTGCCCAAGTCTAGAGGAACAAGCCACAGCATGTGATAGGGAACTAATTCATTGACTGTTGAATGCTGAAGAGTCTGATGGAGGCTGCAGTGCTAGAGCTGATGGAAGGTAGGAGACATGTGCCATCTGAGAAGTGAGTATAATTGCTCTTCTAAATGAGCTGACAACCCTTACACCAAGCTAGCAGTCTGACGTGTACCTACTATACTGCTGGCCTGGTCAGTGTGGTCATTATGCACTGTATAATTACATTGCCAGATAGGACATCATCAAGCTTTTTTAGTCTACGGGGCATCTTCTTCTCTTCGTCATAATATAATAATAAAACTCAGACAGATTGTGACATGGTTCCCACTAAGATGGTGCTTCACGAAACAAGAGGCAGAGGAGTTTCAGGGCTAATCAAGGGTAGTTATGGTAGACCAGGAAGGTGGAAGATTGTCTTGCATATCCCCTAGAAATGTTGGCAGATCTTCCATATGTTTTGTGTATAAATTAACATAAAAGGAGTTTCTGGATGACATGCAGCTTCTGCTGAAAACCTTTTCACGCTTAATTGGTAATCTGTTCAAATTATGTCTGAAGAGGCCTGATTCATTGCTATCCTTGTCATCAAATGTAATTTCTGGCACTACACTATTTATCTTTTAGTTCTGTGATTTCCCAATAAAAGAGCCCTCTCTCTGTATGTGTTTGGAGATATGATTATTCTGGTTTTCTCGAGTCCTGCGGGAACGCGT
Source organism: Rana temporaria (assembly GCF_905171775.1). Taxonomy (NCBI): domain Eukaryota; kingdom Metazoa; phylum Chordata; class Amphibia; order Anura; family Ranidae; genus Rana; species Rana temporaria. The sequence continues at coordinate 295,514,997 of NC_053491.1, read as the reverse complement.
GGGAACTGCGTCCCTGCACTTTTTTCACAGCAGGAATGCCATTCCCTTTGCAGGACTCGAGCAGCCGAGCCACCTGAGCCCAGAGCCGATCCTACATGGGGTGCAGATCACCCAGGTGCCACAGTGGTGGGGGCGCTCAAGCACCAGAGTGCTCCCCTCCCTCCTCCTCCTCATCTCCATGTCCAAGACGGTCTCTGTCGCCACTGTTTCCTGCCCAAGTCCGTCCCCCCTCCATCTTCCTGTCGTGTAGTGACGTCGTCGGAGGTCCGGTCTTTTTTTTCTCCTTCTCCTCTCTGAGACTGTCACGATCTTCTCCACCCGGACGGCTGCACACTGTCCTCTCCAGCTGCCGCCCAGGTGGGGTTTGTCCTGAGCCGAGGGGGGTCTTTACTAATGGTGGGGGTGGTATGTCCTAAGTGGGGGGTGTGGTTTGTGGGGGGTATGTACTAATGGAGGGGGGCGGTCTGTATTAATGGAGGGGGGTGGTCTGTACTAATGGAGGGGGGTGGTTTGTGTGGGCAAACCCCCCCTCCATTAGTACAGACCACCCCCACAAACCACGCCCCTCCATTAGTCTAATGGAAGGGGGTGGTTTGTGGGGGTGGTCTGTACTAATGGAGGGGGTGGTTTGTGGGGGTTCTGTACTAATGGAGGGGGGTGTTTGTCCTGGGGTGTCTGTACTAATGGAGGGGGAGGTTTTTGGGGGGTGGTCTGTACTAATGGAGGGGGGGTGGTTTGTGGGGGTTCTGTACTAATGGAGGGGGGTGTTTCATGGGGGTGTCTGTACTAATAGAGGGGGGAGGTTTGTGGGGGGTGGTCTGTACTAATGGAGGGGGGGGTGGTTTGTGGCGGGTGGTCTGTACTAATGGAGGGGGGTGGTTTGTGGGGTAGTCTGTACTAATGGAGGGGGGGTGGTTTGTGGGAGGTGGTCTGTACTAATGGAGGGGGGTGATTTGTGGGGGGTGGTCTGTACTAATGGAGGGGGGGGGGTTTGTGTGTGGGAGGTGGTTTGTGGGGGTTCTGTACTAATGGAGGGGGGTGTTTGTCCTGGGGTGTCTGTACTAATGGAGGGGGAGGTTTTTGGGGGGTGGTCTGTACTAATGGAGGGGGGGTGGTTTGTGGGGGTTCTGTACTAATGGAGGGGGGTGTTTCATGGGGGTGTCTGTATTAATAGAGGGGGGAGGTTTGTGGGGGGTGGTCTGTACTAATGGAGGGGGGGGTGGTTTGTGGCGGGTGGTCTGTACTAATGGAGGGGGGTGGTTTGTGGGGTAGTCTGTACTAATGGAGGGGGGGTGGTTTGTGGGAGGTGGTCTGTACTAATGGAGGGGGGTGATTTGTGGGGGGTGGTCTGTACTAATGGAGGGGGGGGGTTTGTGTGTGGGAGGTGGTTTGTGGGGGTTCTGTACTAATGGAGAGGGGTGTTTGTCATGGGGGTATCTGTACTAATGGAGGGGGTGATTTGTGGGGGTTCTGTACTAATGGAGGGGGGTGTCTATACTAATGGAGGGGGAGGTTTGTTGGGGGGGTCTGTACTAATGGTAGGGGGGTCTGTACCAATAGAGGGGGGGTGGTTTGTGGGGGGCTGTCCTAATGGAGGGGGAGTGGCTTGTCATGGGGGGTCTGTACTAATGGAGGGGGGTTTGTACTGAGGAAGGTCTGTACTGAGGGGGGTTTATACTTAGTTGGGAGTCTGCACTGATGGAGGGGGGTCTATACTTAGTCTGTACAGACACCCCCATGACAAACACTCCCCTCCATTAGTACAGAACCCCCACAAACCACCCCCCCTCCATTAGTTCAGACCACCCCCCACAAACCTCCCCCTCCATTAGTCTAATAAAGGGGGTAGTTTGTGGGGGTGGTCTGTACTAATGGAGGGGGTGGTTTGTGGGGGGTGGTCTTTACTAATGGAGGGGGGTGGTTTGTGTGTGGAAGGTGGTTTGTGGGGGTTCTGTGCTAATGGAGGGGGTGTTTTTCATGGGGGTGTCTGTACTAATGGAGGGGGGAGGTTTGTGGGGGTGGTCTGTACCATGGAGGGGGGGTGGTCTGTACTAATGGAGGGGGTGGTTTGTGGGGGTGGTCTGTACTAATGGAGGGGGGTGGTTTGTGGGAGGTCGTCTGTACTAATGGAGGAGGGTGGTTTGTGGGGGGTGGTCTGTACTAATGGAAGGGGGTGGTTTGTGGGGGTTCTGTACTAATGGAGGGGAGTGACTATACTAATCTAGGGGGGAGGTTTGTTGGGGGCTCTGTACTAATGGTAGGGGGGTCTGTACTAATGGAGGGGGTGGTTTGTGGGGGATCTGTCCTAATGGAGGATGGAATTTTTTTTCACTCCTCACGTATCTCACATTATTGAGGCACACATGTCGAGATTCTTATCACTTTTTTGCATAACACATATATACATATATATTTATTTATATCTTTTCACCATGACACATTATTATCCATATAATTTTTTTCAAATCCACATGTATACTTATTTCTCCCTTTTTTTGGGGCCACACGTATATATTATATATTATGTTTCTATTGTCATTTCATTTTATATTTATTTTTATGCATAAAATGTCATTCTTGTGGGAACATTTATTGTTGCCCTGTACAATGCATACAAATATTTTTGTTATTTTACATGCAAGGTTGTTGTGTGTTTTTTTTTCACTTTATCCTCCCTCCCCCCCCCCGCATGTGTTTTGCATATCGGCAATTTGCCGAAACCAATCAGATGCTGGGCGGGTCAAATTGAGTATAAACCATTGTGTATATATATATTGGTTACTTTTTATTTTCATTTGTAGCTATGACTAAGCATTGATATCCAACGCGAAACGCGTCAGCTGTTTTTCCCACTGTGTGCTGATACTTGTAGTGCATTTTTCCTTTACCCAATAAAGGGCACGTCTTTTTTAAGAAATTGGAGTGCGGCTGTCCATATCTTTCTTCTTTTGCATATCCCGTGCATTGCCGGCACCCATTGGTTCCTGAGTGGACATTGATTGTTCTAGTGTGCTCACCTGGAGCGGCAGCCTTCCTACCTGTCTGTCCTAATGGAGGGGGAGTGGCTTGTCCTGGGGGTCTGTACTAATGGAAGGGGGTTTGTACTGAGGAAGGTCTGTACTGAGGGAGGGGTTTATACTTAGTTGGGAGTCTGCACTGATAGAGGGGGCTAAATACTTTGTGGAGGGGGATCTGTACTGAGGGGTGACTATAGATGGTGGAGGGGGGTGACACCAACCCTAGTAACGCCACTGTAGCCTCTGGCTCTTTCCCCCTCCCTCTTTCTCTCCTCGCTATGCTGTACTAGTGAGCAGCGCTTGTCAGCAAAGCTGCCCACTATGTTTCTTCCCCCTGTCTTCATATCGGATCTTGGGTGGGAGTTCCCTAGGACTTGACCCCTGACTAGTGAGCATGGCAGGGAGGAAGAGCACACCATTACAACTACACCAGAGATCCCTTCACAATGTACAGAGGTCTGCAAAGGAGTCATAGGTGGCAGGTCCTGCTCCAAAATCTGCCTAGTCAGAGTCTACGTAGCAGGCCAAAAATACAAAGCTTTTAAGCTTTTACACAATTCTGGATGATCAAAGTAACAAGTCATTAGACAGCTCAACCTTCTTTGACATCTTTGGCATTAAAGGGCTCAGCATCCCCTGTTCCTTAAAAACTTGTGCAGGAATAGTGGAGACGGCAGGGAGGAGAGCATCCAGCTACCAAGTCAAGTCCATTGACGGACAATCATGCTTGTCTTTCCCAACTCTTATTGAATGCAACCAGATCCCTGACCATAGATCTGAAATTCCTACACCAGATATGGCTGCTCATCACCCACACATAGCACATCTGATACCAGAACTTGAATCTCAGATTCAGATTATCCTACTCCTTGGGAGGGATATCTTATGAGTCCACAAATCAAGAGCTCAAATTAATGGTCCCAATAACGCTCCTTATGCTCAGAGGTTAGACCTCAGATGGGTCATCATATGAGATGTCTGTCTAGGAAGCGTGCACCAACCTAACTCCATTAGCAGCATGCTCACAAATACCCTAGAGAATGGACCAGTGTTGCCAACCGTCCGTATTTTTATGAACAGTTCGTAAAAACGGGGACTCCCCCCCCCCGTTCGTAAATGTCCGTGGTTGCGGGAATGTGCCAGTACAAATAGCCAAGATCGGTTCGGATTGGAACTGCAGATGGAGATTGGAGGCAGGGGGTGATAGTGGCTGGGGTGGTACCACAGAGGGGGATGGAGACAGGGGGCAATGGAGGCAGGGGGAGATTGGAGGCAGGGGGTGTTAGTGGCAGGGGGTGATTGGAGGCAGGGGGTGTTGGTGGCACCGTAGAGGGGGATGGTGGCACCGCAGGGGGTGGGGGATGGAGACAGGGGTTGTTGGTGGCACTGCAGAGGGGGATGGAGGCAGAAGAAGATGGAGGCAGGGGGAGATTGGAGGCAGAGGGAGATTTGAGGCAGGGGGAACTTGTGTCACCGCAGAGGGGCGTGAAGGCATGGGGTGTTGGTGGCAGAGGGGGATGGAGGCAGGTGGTGATGTGACTAAATAATTTGCTCTTTATTATATCGAAAATAACAAAAATATGTTTTTTTACCTTAATATCTACCTTAAATCACATTGCTATTTGCCTAGCGTACTTGTTTGTAGCCTAAATACTGAAATTTGCACCTAAAAATGTAATTTAGTAACTTTTGTGAAATGCCAGTAAAAACGTGGCTGCGCCAGTAAATTTTGGGTGTCGTGCCAGTGAATTTCAATCTGGTAGGTTGGCAACACTGGAATGGACGTCCCTCTCTTTTCCAGCCATGCCACAACCATTTCCTTGTTAAGGAATCGGCCTTCACCACCCACTTGTCTTGTCCCTTCACAAGCCCCACTAGTGACAACTTTGCCTGTGACAGTGACTAAGACCATTTAGGGTGCACAGTCTTTCAAAGAACTAAAGATGACAATTGTGTGGCAATGTCTATTGAGGACAAACTCTTCTTAGAAATAATGGAGCAAGGACTAGTCAAAGATAGCACAAACAGCTGGGTCTCACCTCTTCCCTTTAAACCACAGAGGCAAGGCATACACCAATAACAGAGAACAAGTGCTACAATGTTTTGCTTCCCTTAGACGTAATTTACAAAGAAAGCCAGAGATGAGAGAAAATGTATTTTCTTTCATAGGGAAGATCTTTGAGAAAGGTCATGTCGAGATAGCTCCCACCCTTAAAGACTCTGAAGAGTGTTGGTACCTCCCTATATTCGGAGTGTACCATCCTAAAAAGCCAGGTCAAATCAGAGTAGTGCCAAATTTAGGGGTGTCTCCTTAAACAATGTCCTCTTGACAGGCCCAGACCTCAACAACAAACTCCTGGGAGTGCTCTCAGGCCCCGTACACACGACCGAGTTTCTCGGCAGAATTCAGCCAGAAACTCGGTCGGAGCTGGATTCTGCCGAGAAACTCGGTCGTGTGTACACTTTTCAGCGAGGAACCCGTTGAGGAACTCGTCGGGCCGAAAAGAGAACATGTTCTCTATTTCCTCGTTGTTCAATGAGGAAAGTCTGCCCGCCGAGCTCCTTGGCGGCTTCCACACTGAACTCGACGAGGAACTCGATGTGTTTGGCACGTCGAGTTCCTCGGACGTGTGTACGGGGCCTCACACTTCCACAAAGATTCTATTGCCTTCATAGCTGACATCCAACATATGTTCCATTGCTTTCTGGTCAGAGAGGAAGACAGAAACTTCCTAAGGTTCCTTTGGTTCAGAGACAATGAACCTTCCAAAGACATCTCAGTGTATCGCATGAGGGTTCACATTTTTGGCAATAGCCCTTGACCTGCAGTTGCCATCTACGGACTCAGACATTCCACCCAAGAAGGTGAACTTGAGTATGGCTCAGATGCAAAACAATTCGTAGTAAAAGACTTTTATGTAGATGACTGTTTGAAATCCTTACCTTCCAGTGAGTCTGCAATCTGCGTTCTTAAAAGAGCACAGGAAATGCTCGCTTGCTCAGGCTTCACAAGATTGCTTCCAACAGCAAATAAGTAATGGAAGCTTTCAATGCTCAAGACCATTCTAATGGTCTAAGGGACTTAGATCTAGGTACAGACTCTTTACAGCACAGTCTAGGTCTATTTTGGGACTTGAAATCTGATTCCTTTACCTTCCAAATAAATGGAGAAGAAAGTCCCTTCACTAGCAGAGCTTTCTTTCCCACAATCAATAGCCTATACGATCCATTAGGATTTGCGGCACCTGTTACAATTCTAGGTAAAGCCCTACTTAGAGACTTGATTTGTGAAACATCCAACTGGGATGCCCCACTACCCCTTGATAAGAGGAACTCTTGGTCAGAGTGGAGGAACTCTCTATCAGTCTTATCTGATCTCCATGTTTCACGCCCATATGCTCCCGTACCCTCTACAATGACACAGGAAGAAACGTATATGGACAGGCGCACTCCAGTAAGTCTAAAAAAAGACGTGCCCTTTATTGGGTAAAAATAAAATGCACTACAAAAAAACAGCATACAGTGGGAAATAAACAGCTGACGCATTTCACATTGAACCTCAATGCTTAGTCATGCTTTACCCAATAAAGGGCATGTCTTTTTTAGACCTACTGGAGTGCGGCTGTCCATATACGTTTCTTCCTTTGCATGCTCTGTGCATTGCCGGCACCCGTTGGTTTCTGAGTGGACAGTGATTGCCTTAGGTGTGCTTACCTGGAGCAGCAGTTTTCCCTATCTACAATGACACAGAGCCAAAACCATGCAATATTCTGTGATGCTTCCATCAAGGCAATAGCTGCAGTGGCCTACTTAAGAACCATCGACACTACAGTACAATGCCATGTAGGATTCGTCATGGTCAAGGCAAAGCTAGCTCCACACCCTAAGCACACTGTACACAGCTGGTTGGTAAGTAGCCTTGGGTTTTTCCTGGGCATTCCCCAGACTTTGTTGTTACATCTACAATGAGACCAGACTTTCTATGTTTACGTCAACACCAAAGTGTTAAGGATTAGGAGATCCACTCGTCCAACACAATGGCGCTACGTACCTACTGATCATAATCCTACAGACCATGCTACATGACCATGCTACATGCATGTAATCTTAAAGGCACAACATGATTTACATTACCTGCATTCTTGTACAATGCAGAACAGACTGTTCCTAAGAGTGACACTATTGAACTAGTAGATCCAGACTCAGATACTGAGATCCGTCCTGAGATCTCAACATTTCAGACTGCAACTTCCGACTGCCAGCTTAAATCTAACAGATTTACCAGATTCTCAAAATGGAAGACACTTGTTTTAGCTATTTCTTGTCTTATCCATATAGCTCACTCTTTCAAACATGACTCAAACAGCTGTGACCACAAAGGATGGCATCATTTTCAAAGGATTGGTTCAGCATTAGAGCTCCAGCAGTCTCATGATCTTAACATCTGCACTGTACAGCATGAAACCTATGCTAAGAAGATCGGCTGTATCCTTACACAGAAAACTGGAGTAATCAGTGCTCCCCACGGGAATTTCACCACTAAAGACTTATACTTGTGCCAGTATAGACAAGTAAAGAGTCTGGCAAATACCTTATGGGACAGGTGGAGCAAGCAATACCTCTCCACTTTTCAGCCACATACTAAATAGCAAGACAACATGCCCAACCTAAACGCAGGAGACTTTGTTCTTGTTAAGGACTGTCAATCCCAAAGGAATGAGTGGCCTTTGGGTCTTATCACCAACACCTTTCCATGTGAGGATGGAAAGGTCAGAAAAGTGGAAGTCAAGATTTATAGAAACAAGGAGACAAAGTTGTTCCACAGACCAGTTTCTGAACTAATTTTATTGTTGTCATCTGAAGACTAAATTGTGGCATCTGATGATACCAGATGGGGAGTGCCATGCCTTCAGCCTACAAGAAAAATAATATCTTCTGGACTTGCAATACCAACATTGTCCACTAAATTCCACTCTAACAAAACCCTATTGATGGGCAGTGTTCTATGGTTAATACACATTTCCTGTCATATCACTGGGAACTAGCTCCACTTCCTATTACAACTCTTTCATCTTCTCCATTGAGACAGACCACATGGAGCCAGCTAAGCCTGCACCACATGTTTCCTAGGAAAATCCTGGTTCTTCTAAGGCAGCATCGCTAAAGATTGTTTACCTGTATACCTAGTGGACATTTGTTTATGTTCATGTAATTCTTATATGTTCACGTGTACATCCTATTCTTATATGGCCACCACCTGTTTATTGTAATAAAGATCCAAAGTTACAGACAGTCTGGTTATTTTAGGATTCAAGGTTTAAACTGTATGTTAAGCTACATACATGCCAAGGGAAAACGTGTAGCGAGAACAGAACAGTGAAACAGTGACTATCCAGCAAGTGGGATTTAGGACAGTGACTACACAGAGGCCTGACCTGACAGGTCAATGCAGTCACCTGCATACAGCAATACAGCAGCCTCTACACAGTCAAACATTCCTGCAAGCATGTCACATAGCCAGGCATCCTCACTCAAGACAAGGTCCCAAGTTTTCGGCTCCTCTTGATCTTTCTCCACAAGCAATGCACTCGCTATCGCACGTGCAAAAGCTGAAACGGCCAAGGCCTGAGCAGCCTTTGCTGAACAAGAAATGCAGATTAAAAAGGAGAAAGTAAGGCTAAAGACAGAGAAAGTGCAGCAAGAGGCACAGTTAGAGGCCGAGGAAGCCCTCCTAGAAGTAGCCCTAGAGAAATTCACTGTAGAGAAGGAAGCAGCAGATCCAAAGTTACAGACAGTCTGGTCATTTTAGGATTCAAGGTTTAAACTGTATGTTGAGCTACATACACGCCACGGGCAAACATGTAGCGAGAACAGAACAATGATCACTCTTCACGCCCAAAATACATTCCATACCCTTTACAGTTGGGATATGGAAAGAAGTGCAAACAAATCAAACATATATCCTCAGTTTTCTCCACCCCTAACCACCTCTGAGCACCATTCCTTGGTTCCAATCCCTACCCACCTCCTAGTACTTCCCTTTTAGAGAATACAGAACAAAGTATAATTTTTAGGTGCTAAGTAATTTGTATGGAATTTGGTAATGATAACAAGAAGATTAGTAAAATAGATCTCCTGCAGCTAATAACAACAGAGCCCCCCCACCAGCAACAACATACCTTTCCAACAACAATGAACCACCCACATCAAAAAAAGTTACCACCCATCAGCAATAGACTCCTGACAGCAACAACAGATCTCCCCACAGTCAGCATCAATAGACTCTCTGGCAGCCAGCAACCTCCCCTTCCTCAATGGTAGATCTTTCCCAGCAACAACTGACCCCCAGCAATATAAGACCCACCCCCAGCAACAATATGTCCACCACCAGTAACAATAGACCTTGTCAGGAGTCAGCACAGGAGGTAACCAGATAAATGTAGCTACACAAGGAAACTGGGACCAGACAATGTATGTGCATTATATCATTAGATTGAGATTTATTTACAGTGAATAAAAGATAATCGCACACCAGTAAACAATAAACAAGAGAATGCATTGGAAACACAGCTAAATGGCAAAATACTGCCAGGGGTTCACTCCAACTGTAGAGCTTTAAGGACACTGCCACTCTTTTCCTTTGTTTAAGGGCTGGTTTTGCCAATTTTTATTCAAAAGAAAGTTCAACAAATACAGTAGATTCCCTTGCAGGGGTATTCAGAATTCCAGTATTGCTACAGAAATAAACACTCAGCCCACTTGGCTAATAACCACAGCTCTCCTGCTCAGGTCTTATGATTTAGGCCTTGGTCTGTCTCCCACAGTCCGGACAATCAGCAACTCCATGCTAATCGCTACTAGCTCTGTGCTGCACTGGCTCCCACCTTTCGTCTAGGTGGAGCCCTCCTGACTCCTGGGTGAGACTTGTCTGCAGGGTGGAGCCTAGAACCTTGGACTGGTCATTACTTAAAGCCCATAACACAGCTGACCAATTAGTGTACTGGCTGTTCACTAGACCTGGACCCTGGCAGGGTCCCACCCTGCTACATATCCCCCCCGTTTCACCCTGGAGGGGGCATAACACACCAACCTATTCACCTCCACTTGGCACCTCTGTGCCAGCTCTCACCCACATGGGCCAAACACGTCTTATCAGGTGACTTTCCCTGTGTTCCCCTGCTACACTGACTTGGGTACTACAAAAACATCCCGTGACTTTTTAGGGTGCACTTCAAAAAGTGCCATCTGTCTATTTTCCTTGGGGTCACCCTTTTAAACACTTTAGCAATAGACGTGGGTTCTTATATTTGGAAATCAAACCTTTTTACTGACACCTAATTAAGCTTTGGGTTATTTCCCTCCCAAACCTGTAGTGGGCCTCTGTCTACTGCACTGTCAACCTCGGCTGTGCCCGACATACCATTACACATGTCATGACATTTATCAGGGTTACCAGCAACCATTTCAACTTGATCCTCTGGTCTACCAATGTTTTTGTTGTCTCCCAAGATAGCAAAATCAACATTTACTAGTGGCTTGCATTTTTCCTCAATGTCAGAAATATCCACACATATTTCATGACTAATTTCCCCAGTGTTCTGCAAGGCAGTGTTTGGAGGGGAATCACACAAAGCGGAGTGGTTGTTTCCAATGGCAATTTCACTAACCACTGACTCCACAGGCACACGATCCTCTTTCAGCAACTGTCCTGATACCTGATCATCATATACACCTGTGCCCTCTAGTACTTCCATTCGTTTGGCATTACATTATTTACTACCAGATCATTATAAGCTTGGTGGATTGCAGGCAAAACCTCTGCTATGTGTTCAATCACACTTGGCTCTCCCATCTTGTGAGGGATATCATCTGCAAGAGCAGAAAACAAGCACCTTGTCCAAAAACTGCTCTGCAGTCCCTCCATGTAGCACAGCAGAAATTGTGTCCACTCTAAGGCCCCATACACACGAGAGGATTTATCCGCAGATACGGTCCAGCGGACCGTTTCCACGGATAAATCCTCTCAAAGATTTCCGCTGATTTCGATGGGATGGAGTGTACACACCATCGCATTGAAATCCGCGCGGAAATCCTCTGCCGATGACGTGTCGCGCCGTCGCCGCGATTATGACGCGGCGACGGGCGCGACGCTGTCATATAAGGAATTCCACGCATGCGTCAAATCATTACGACGCGTGCGGGGAATCCCTTTGGACGAATGGATCCGGTAAGTCTGTACAGACGAGCGGATCCATCCGTTGGAATGGATTCCAGCAGATGGATTTGTTGTGCAGCACAGCAAATATCCGATCTGCTGAAATCCATCCCAGAGGAGATTTCTCCGCGGAAACAGATCCGCTGGCGTGTACACACCATAGGATCTATCCGCAGAAACCCATTTGCTGGGATTTATCTGCGGATGGATTCTATCGTGTGTATGGGGCCTAAGGCTACAAACAGAGATCTCTTTTATTAAAGCCAACAGGCTTTTTGCCCATCAGTCCCTGTCTACTTTCTCTGTGCTCCCATCAGAGGTACTACACAGTACCACTCCAACTGCCCTAGGAGACACAGGACAGACTCAGCAGCAGACCCATTGCACATATCACTTAAACTAAACTGTGGCAATACATTTTCAACCACACCATGTTGCAGTACCTCACACTGACCACCAAGAGCAGATGGAGCATCATCCCAGACATCAACCTTTACCTTTTCATTGCTAAACTGCATTAACCCATTATCAACATGAGCAGTTTCACACATTTCAGTTTTGGCACTTAACTTCTCATCACATTCAATTTTAACAGTTGCCTCCCCACTGAACAGGGCACTGCAGTGAGGCAAGACCTTTTCCATGTGGCCTAGAGCCTTGACATAACAGCCATTGCTACAGGCAACCACTCTACTCTCGGTCTTCAGGTAAGCTTGTTGCTCACTCCTGGCAAACAGGGCAGGCTTCCCAAACACAGATGCAGACCTTTGCTTGTAGCTTTGCACTGGAGGCTGGGAAAAAGGGCACTTGGAGACAGCATGCCCCCCACTCACTGCACCACAAACGGCATTCTGGCCCCAGGGCCTTGACAGGGCCTCCAAGACTGCATCCTCTTTCAAACTTAGAACTTTGCACCTTGATAGCTGGCCTACTTGCACCAGCGTTGCCAGGAGCAAAAACACCCCTCTCCCAGGTATGAACTTCCAGCCGCTGCCTGTTAACTTCCTGGATTTACACAGACACACAGAGGCACACCTTCGGCTCTCATTGACGCTCTTATATCTCACCCCCCTCTCTTCCTAGCAAATTCTCACAAGAGTGAGAGAGAGAGAGAGCTGTGCATGATATGTTAAAAATATTGGAGAGAGCACCGCTCCCTCATAAGATGATGGGATTTTAAAGGGTGTGTTTATTCTGTCACTGAGGTAAGCACAACCACAAAAAGGGTTTTATAAAGTTTTGTTAGGACATTGGGAGCAGACTTTTTAGGTACCAGAAAAGGAATACAATTTATTAGAAAAAAATATTTAATTAAATTTATGCAAATATGTAAGAAATAGACAGTGTAACGTTAAAAACAAAGGTATAGACTCCCTGTTAGCAAGAGCCACACATTGTATGTGCAAGTTCCTATTAATGCTCGGACAAAAACTGGTCAACGTTTCACTTTCGCTTCTTCAGGACCTTTTTGTCAGACGTCAATTTCCGAATTTTCGAAATTCCGAATTTTTCGAAATTCCGAATTTTTCGAAATTCTGAATTTTTCGAAATTTCGAATTCTGAATTTTTTGAAATTTCGAATTTCGAATTTTTCGAAATTTCGAATTTTTCGAAATGTTCGAATTTTTGAATTTTCGAATTTTCGATTTTCAAATTTTTAAATTTTTGAAATTTCGAAATACGAAAATTCTGAAATACGAAAATTCGGAAATACGAACATATTCGGAAATACGAAAATTCGGAAATACGAAATTTCAAAATTTCGAAAATTGAAAAATTCGAAATTCGAATTTTTTTAATTTTTCTATTTTCGAATTTCGGAAATATGAAAATTCGAAAATTGAAAAATTCGAAAATTGAAAAATTCCATATTCGAAAATTGAAAAAATCGAAGTTCGAAAATTGAAACATTTTTCAATTTTCGAATTTCGAATTTTTCGGAAATACGAAAATTCGAAAATTCGAAATTCGGAAATTGAAAAATTCGAAATTTGAAACATTTTTGAATGTTCAAATTTTTGAATTTTCGAATTTTCGATTTTCAAATTTTTCAATTTTCAAAATACGAAAATTCGGAAATACGAAGATATTCGTAAATACGAAAATTCGGAAATACGAAGATATTCGTAAATACGAAAATTGAAAAATTCGAAATTCGAATTTTTTTAATTTTACTATTTTCGAATTGAAAAATTCGAAATTCGAAAATTGAAAAATTCGAAATTAGATTTTTTTTAAAATTTTCGATTTTTTCAATTTTTGAATTTCGAATTTTTAAATTTTCGAAATTCGGAAATATGAGAATTCGAAAATTGAAAAATTCGAAAATTGAAAAATTCCATATTCGAAAATTGAAAAAATTGAAGTTCGAAAATTGAAACATTTTTCAATTTTCGAATTTCGAATTTTTCGGAAATACGAAAATTCGAAAATTCGAAATTCGGAAATTGAAAAATTCGAAATTTGAAACATTTTTCAAGTAGAGGTCGTCTACTTGATCAGGCACAAGTACTAGTGAAACATTGTTGCCACTCCAAACAGCCAATCTAGGGTCCAAAAAATCATGTTAGTTATATAAGGCAATCCGCTGCTATCTTGCAAATATGCATCCTCCAGAAAAATATATAAACTGACCTGTAGTATTGAGTCCAGAGAGTATGACACTGCTACACCAGCTATCAAGTGAAAAGGCTATATATACTGTGTAGTGCCGAAAAAACAGCGCCAGAAAGCTGACAGGCTGATATTCCCATTAGCTGTGGCAGCGCTACCAGCTCCAGATCTAGTGTGGGGGGAATATTTATCCTCCTTCAGGGACACCCATAGATTATCTGGACTGTGCCATTGATTTCCTTACATGCGCCGTGCGACTTTCGCACATGCGCAGTACGATCACAATAATACTAGTAAATCCGGAAGTTTGCGCATGTGCACTGGAACAAAAAGGACAAATGTTAGTAAGATGTAGCCACAAACCAAGAGAGACTGAAAAGGACGCTAATTTAGCCACAAATAAAATAAATCACAGCTTAACAATGATACAAATGATGTAAAAAATAATATACTATATTGATCCATGTATGATTATTTCAGAGTAAGAGACGGAGATATTCCCCCGACTCCTACCACCGCATTACCACCCAGTGGGAAGGAGGAGCCGCAGGGTGTGGTAAGTTATAAGAAGCCCAGGAACCAATATGGCCACCAGCACATGTCAGATGAAAGAAGCCTGCAGAGAGGTAAGACAGTACCTCCCCCTCAAGGGCCCCTCCTCCGCGGCGCAAAAAACGGTTTCTGGGGGAAGCGCGCGTGGAAGGCTCGGAGCAAGGCAGGAGCATGGATATCTGCGGAGGGAACCCAGGAACGTTCCTCTGGACCATAACCACGCCAGTGGACCAAAAACTGCACCCGACCGCGGACCAAGCGTGAGTCCAGGATATCGCTCACCTCATATTCTTCATGATCGCCCACCTGGACCGGACGAGGCAGAGGAACCTAGGAGGTGAAGCGATTGCACACCAGTGGTTTCAACAGGGAAACGTGAAACACATTGGAGACCCGCATACCAGGTGGGAGCGCAAGGGCATAGGCAACCAGGTTAACCCTGCGAAGCACTCGGAAGGGACCAACAAAGCAAGGAGCCAGCTTAGGAGTGGGCACTCAAAGGTTGAGGTTGCGAGTGGACAACCATACGCGGTCTCCGACCTGGTAGGAAGGAGCAGGCGCAACAACCGGAGCGGCAGTAGGAGCGGACCCAGGAGCGACAACCGGCCTATCGGCAATGGGAGCGAAATGAGCCGTGCATGCAAGCAGGGTTTGCAACGCCTGAGCGAACTGACCCAGCAGGCGATCCTGCTGATCCAGTCTGGCAACCAGCATGGGTAGCGAAGGTGGCCCTGTACCGTCAGAATTCATGGCTTGGTCCTAATGTCACGGAAGCATGAATCAGACGTACAACAACAGATAAATGAAATAGGAAGGCTTTATTAAAAACCAAACAGCAAGGTTAAAGTCCCAACGGATGATCAAACAGTAAGCAGAGTCTTCCACCGGAGCCAGGGATCAGGAGCCAGAAGGATAGTCCGAACAAAGCCAGGGATCAGGAGCCAGAAGGGTAGTCCGAACGAAGCCAGGGATCGGGAGCCAGAAGGATAGTCCGTGGAAGCCGAGTCGGTAACCAAAAGCAGCAGCACAATCTCAGGAGCATGTGTATACAAGAGGACCAAGCAGGGAAATGAAGCAACAGACCTCCTATATATATGCAAGGCATCCAGCTCCTCCCAGTGGGAAGGAGGAGCCGCAGGGTGTGGTAAGTTATAAGAAGCCCAGGAACCAATATGGCCGCCAGCACATGTCAGATGAAAGAAGCCTGCAGAGAGGTAAGACCATGACAGTACCTCCCCCTCAAGGGCCCCTCCTCCGCGGCGCAAAAAACGGTTTCTGGGGGAAGCGCGCGTGGAAGGCTCGGAGCAAGGCAGGAGCATGGATATCTGCGGAGGGAACCCAGGAACGTTCCTCTGGACCATAACCACGCCAGTGGACCAAAAACTGCACCCGACCGCGGACCAAGCGTGAGTCCAGGATATCGCTCACCTCATATTCTTCATGATCGCCCACCTGGACCGGACGAGGCCGAGGAACCGAGGAGATGAAGCGATTTTACACCAGTGGTTTCAACAGGGAAACGTGAAACACATTGGAGACCCGCATACCAGGTGGGAGCGCAAGGGCATAGGCAACCGGGTTTACCCTGCGAAGCACTCGGAAGGGACCAAAAAAGCGAGGAGCCAGCTTAGGAGTGGGCACTCGAAGGTTGAGGTTGCGAGTGGACAACCATACGCGGTCTCCGACCTGGTAGGAAGGAGCAGGCGCAACAACCGGAGCGGCAGTAGGAGCGGGCCCAGGAGCGACAACCGGCCTATCGGCAATGGGAGCGAGATGAGCCGTGCAAGCAAGCAGGGTTTGCAACGCCTGAGCGAACTGATCCAGCAGGCGATCCTGCTGATTCAGTCTGGCAACCAGCATGGGTAGCGAAGGTGGCCCTGTACCGTCAGAATTCATGGCTTGGTCCTAATGTCACGGAAGCATGAATCAGACGTACAACAACAGATAAATGAAATAGGAAGGCTTTATTAAAAACCAAACAGCAAGGTTAAAGTCCCAACGGATGATCAAACAGTAAGCAGAGTCTTCCACCGGAGCCAGGGATCAGGAGCCAGAAGGATAGTCCGAACAAAGCCAGGGATCAGGAGCCAGAAGGGTAGTCCGAACGAAGCCAGGGACCGGGAGCCAGAAGGATAGTCCGTGGAAGCCGAGTCGGTAACCAAAAGCAGCAGCACAATCTCAGGAGCATGTGTATACAAGAGGACCAAGCAGAGAAATGAAGCAACAGACCTCCTATATATATGCAAGGCATCCAGCTCCTCCCAGTGGGAAGGAGGAGCCGCAGGGTGTGGTAAGTTATAAGAAGCCCAGGAACCAATATGGCCGCCAGCACATGTCAGATGGAAGAAGCCTGCAGAGAGGTAAGACCATGACAGGTTCACACAAGACAGTGGAAAGCTGGAGGAGCAGATAGCAAGGAAGAAGGGTACTGGTGCAGGCAGGAACAAGAACAAGGTCAAGATTAAATGGCAGCAGAGTCAGGTAGCAGCAGCATGGCAACCAGAGTACAGGTCAGGAGCAGGCAAAGCGCTGAGGCACCATGTGCTAGTGGGAGAAGCATTATATAGCCACCTAGCAGCTGGAACCAGGTGGAGCTGAACACTGAAACCTGATGGCTTCTGGGAGACACCTGCTGGTGTACACTGGAACTGCAGCTATTAGCCCTGAGGACCACAGCGCCACCAGCAAATGAACCAGGCCCTGACAGACCCCCTAGTGCTGGGGGTGCCAGAACTGCATTGCTATACGTTTCTGCTGAAAAAAAAACCTGTATCTATCTAGGAAAAGGCTGTTGCATAGGTACAGATGAACATGAATCACACACAGGGCCCAAGTGAGATGGAGCTGCACTAGGAACAGCTGCGGATAGTAGCACAGTTGTTCAAAGCAGATGTTTTGGACATTATGCAGCTAACCAAGGATGAAACTGAAAAGAAAATGATTGATACAAAGGGACAGTTTTAACGGACAGAGTAAGAACAACTTATCCCTTCACAGTCAGTTGATGTAGCAAGGTGTTTGATAAAATTACACCACAGTTAGACCCGGTTTACACTGGGGCGACATGTCAGACGGCTCAGCCGCCTGACGAGTCGCGTCCCATTGAATGCAATGGAACGGTTCTAATAGGAGTGACGCAAGTCGCTCCGACTTAGAAAAAGGTTCCTGTACGACTTCGGGGGCGGCTCAGGCGACCTGCATTGACTTCTATACAGAAGTCGTTTTGCAAATCGCCTCTGAATTCGTCCTCAGGACGACTTGCAGAGTCGCCCCCGAAGTCGTGCTGCTGCAGTGTGAACCGACTCTTAGGTCGTACTGTATACATTTTATTAGCATTGTAAGTTGCCCGATATTCTTTTAGGAATACAAAATAATCAAAAATAGGCATCGTAGTTTTGGCAAAATCCCTGACATTGGCTACTACTCATCCTAAGCATGTAACATAACATTGAGAGCAATTATCCGTCAGTTATTTCAGCACTGAAAGAGTAGCTAAAATGGCTGTGTAGTTATGGGAGATATTAGTAGCTGGTGGGGAAAATATTTCCTTAAACTATTTTGAATAGTCCTTCAAATTTCCAACTGTTGATTTGGATTTGATTTCCAGTTCCTGTTGAGAGGTAATTTTTTTGCTCAAGAGCAGAGCAGTCAAAGATTCAGTTAATTTGTCAGCTGTGCATTTAAGGCCTTTACACCGATGCTCATGTTTATAACATCTAAATCATTGCAGTTTTTTTTTAAGTTGGTATTAATGAAAAAGTGTAGTGAAAAGAAATAGTGGTTTTAATTAAATTATTTAACCTTTGGGGCCCCCTAACTAGGTATGCGGCAGCAGTGTGTCCTTTGCCTAATTATTTTGTGCTAAAAGGTGATCTTCTTTCTCAATTTAGAAAGTTGAGAGGTACAAATGACATGTTGAGTCAAAAAGCAACGTTTCTGCTCTGCAGACCATGGAATAAAGAATAGTGAATGTAATTTACTTGTAATTGTAATTTACTTGTCTGTTTCAAAAAAAGTGGAGGACAGTGTTCTACGCAAGAAAACTCCCAATTTACCAGAATTGACCAGCAGCCTACTCCAAGGGAAACAGGACTGGTGTCAAAACCTTTCATTAGTCTCCAGGAACTGTCTACCTTTTTAAAAGAAAATAGTTCAATCCCCTTCACTTCTTGTAACCCTGTTACATACATGGAAATGTGTGCCCAGGAATTTTCTGACTGCCACTGTCTGTGTCTGCACCCTTATAAAGCAGTACAGTAGAGCTTACTTACTGGAGTCAAAGGTAATATAAACAGATTTTTATTATACATAATGTAATGCATTTGAATCAATGTGTAAGCAGACAAACACATTTGTTTTTCTCGTTCAGACGTTGAACCAGAAAATACCTCTTAATTGGAGGATCTGATGAGTTTTCTTTTTTCTATGATGCTTTTATGATATTTTCTCACTAGAAAAAAATAAAAGATGTAAATGTAAACATTTTGAGGTAACCATGCAGTGTTTTGCATATTTTATATTAAGTTAAGTTAGCTGGATGTTTGCTGGTTTAAAGTGCACACATATGTTAGACCTGCTGGTATTTTTAGGACCTTCCAGCAATAAAACAAGGTAATTGTATTCAAAAGGTATTTGCTGCAGATTCAAAGACTTTGAGCTATAAATTCTCTCCTAACTTATCTGAAATATCTGAAGGAACACATCATCATAAAACAAAAAGATATTCAAACTGTTTACACTGAAACATAACAGATCACCTATTCCAAATGATCAATGTTAAAGGTCACAGCATAACGAAAGAAACACTTCAACTGTCTAAGACTGTGGACAGCAATAAAATTCAGTAAACTTTGTGTTTTATATCAAGATCTAACAATGTGTAACAACTGTACTGCTAGGTCTTTTTATTTAAATAGAAAGAGTGTATACACCATTGCGGAATCTCGTCTGATAAGTACTAATCTTAGTTCTTACTTTTGCAGTGACATCACAAAAAGAACACAATCAGCAAAAGTCAACTTTTGAACTTTCCTAACAAAAGAAAAAATATTTATTTTAATAGCCTAATAGTACCAATGACACCCAGTGTGAAATGGGAGTATTAAAAACTTATGACTATGTTGGATTTACATTTTTTTTATAGCCCATTGTTTGTCTTGAGATAGATAATACCATTTCCAGGGGCCGCCTGTGGGCATGGATATACTGTATACTTTTTAAGGGTGGTAATATGAGATTTGTGACAGGTCTGAGGGATGTTTAATATGTGTTCCCATTCGCATAGCATGCCTAAAATTTTATAAAATATATATTAATATACCTATTAGATGTTTCTCAGGAGGAGGTATAAAAAAAGGAAAGCTGCAATTTAAAAAAACATATTTTACCCACCTCTTGTCCGGCCTTTACAAAATATACACCCGGCCTTTACAAAATGCACATTTTTGCAGGTAAAAAAGTATGCATGTATGCTTTGTTTTGTTAGGGACCTCTAAAGCATTGCACCAGCAATGCACAAGCATCAGCAGTTAATGGGTGAAATGTCATGGTCCTACAGACTGTCTGTGTATCTGTCTGTCTGTACCTCTGATATGGGATGGCAGTTACACTCTGAAAAGAAGCTTAATAAACTACCTAGAATGATCAACAGTGCTCTGGTAGTTCATTGAGAATTATAAGCCGACAGCCACAAAGAATGTCGGGGCTTGTAGTTTTCCCATTCTCAGAACACTTTGAAAGAATGAGGCAGGAATTTTTTTAGTTTGTAACTGCTAGTGGGGTGAGAAGATACACCGCTAGCTTGCAAAGTGGGGACTGGAGGGGGGGGTGTGGGGGCTAGTGCATTTGTTACATGTTACACCCTGAATATGGGTGTAACATGTAACATGCTATGAAGGGGGAACTTATCTGTTAAAAAAAGGCGTAGCCTGTATATCTTTCTGCATCACCTGCTCATGCACGCTCTCAAGAGTGTACAGCAACATGATCTGTGACTGCTGTGTCCACCAGACACAGCAAATCACAGATTGGGGTACAGGGTGGCAGTGATTGGCCCTGTACCATGTTATTGCTGTGGACAATCACAGTAATTACTGTCAGCAATAGTAAACAGTGGCTGTCATTCATGAAGTCATTGTTTACTACTGTGTGATCTTTGTGATTGGTCACAGTGATCACATGGTACAGAATATATATTAATGTGTAACCTGAAAGTCGCATATCTCAGTGACTAATTTGACACACAAAAATGTATTAGATTGATGTGATATATAAAGAAATAAATATATAAATTAATTCCAAGAAATTTGGTGAAAGTGATTGGAAGGAACAACCAGCAATGTAATTGCAATAAACCTTCAACACTAGTGATAAAAGATCATTTAAAGTCCATAAAAAAACACCAAATGGTCTTATAAAGACCTCAAGAGTCCATATAGATAAAAATATGCATGTAAAAATAAAACCAAAAATAAATAAAACCAAAAGAAGCAAAAAAATGAAGTCCACAGAAGGTGTAATACTATGACAAATAGGTTATAGATTTTCATTCAAACAGGCAAGGGAACACAACTAGATGCTTCTTTCACATAAGGTAGATAAGTGGCCGCTTACCGGAACAGATGGACCCCCATTACAGAGGTCAAATCAGCTCAGCACACACAGGATGGTTCGTCTGGCTCCAAAGCATGAAGATCAATCCCCAGCAGCTGACAGCCTCTGGTTGTCTTCCCAGGAAAAATGGTTAAATCACTGGAATCCTTGGTGTGCATACACCATTTCCTCTCAGGACAGCAGAGGGGGTGTTCAATAAGCAATAGGTATGGTAGTAAGAAAAAGAAAAAACTTCATGGTGCAGTATGAAAACACTTGCCCTTTATTAAATGAGCAGGTTGCTGACATCCACAAAAGTTAAAAGAACACAATCTAAAAACAAACTCCCAGTGTCTAAGCTCACGCCTAACCAGCTGGTGTGTAATGATGTCAGAGTCCTTAGCTCCCCCCTGACGCTGCGTTTCTCCGTATGAGGCGTCTACTGGGAAAGGAGGCTAAGGCTTCAGACACCTCCCATTACTTAAATATCCTGGCAGGAGTGGTGACACCGGAAACAGGCAAAAAGTCAATGTCTGCCCATTGTCACCCATCATGATGGTTTGAAAGATGATTTTTGCAGGAAATGTCCAGTCAGCCTAACACACAGGCTGACAGCAGTTACCGCAAACATCCTCAAACCTCACATGAGTTACTAATACATGTTTTTAACTAAAATACATATATCCCTTTAAAAATGATTAGTTAATGCACCAAAAATACACATAATCTTATATCTACTAGTGATAGGTATATACCGATTAGACTATAACATTGATTTATCAGTTGGACATATCTGCTGCTGCTACCCCTCATACCTTAAAGGGGAACCCCACAGGATAATTATCAATCAATATAATGACATACTGAATTACGGCATATAACTCAAATCCCAGAGCATATATAGATAGGTAAAAAATAATAATAATACAAAATATATTAATATTAGAATATTGAAATTAAAACATAAAAAATTAGATATTCAAAAACACACAATCACCCTCCCCATATCCTTATATGGGAATTTCACCTCATAGTAAACAGAAAGGTGGGACACATCCTCTAACCTCAGAAGGGGGGAGGGGTGGAGATGGAAAAAGGAAACAATTCCCAACTTGGAAATGTCTGAGTGGTAATATAAGAAAGAAATAGTACTTTTAACTGTTATCAATGTAACAGTTAATATCCCACTCGATGTTCAAGCCCCACGGGCTAAAACATTTCATGTCATAAATCCATCGGGTCTCTCTGCGGGAAATATGATGTGTGAGGTCACTCCCCCTCCAATGTGGGGTATATTTTTCTATTCCTATCA
This sequence comes from Rana temporaria, assembly GCF_905171775.1. NCBI lineage: Eukaryota > Metazoa > Chordata > Amphibia > Anura > Ranidae > Rana > Rana temporaria. The sequence goes on along the minus strand of NC_053491.1, from coordinate 295,492,697 downwards.
CCTTAAGCACAGATGTTTCATGACCATGATATTTGTGAAAATGTAGAGAGACACTGTGTTTATGGAAAGGAGATGCAGGATCCCTATGCGATTTTATGTCATTGTTGAATAATAATGATTGGGGTATTAAATTTACCTATGAATATAGCATAACTTCTGTTAGCTTTTTGGATTTAGTAATTTTCAAGGAACAGGGTGCCCTTTTGTCTAAGGCCCCATACACACGAGAGGATTTATCCGCGGATACGGTCCAGTGGACCGTTTCCACGGATAAATCCTCTCGAGGATTTCCGCGGATTTCTATGCGATGGCGTGTACACACCATCGCATTGAAATCTGCGCCGAAATCCTCTGGCGATGACGTGTCGCGCCGTCGCCGCGATTATGACGCGGCGACGTGCGCGACGCTATCATATAAGGAATTCCACGCATGCGTCGAATCATTACGACGCATGCGGGGGATCCCTTCGGACGGATGGATCCGGTGAGTCTATACAGACCAGCGGATCCATCCGTTGGGATGGATTCCAGCAGATGGATTTACTTGGCATGTCAGCAAATATTCGATCTGCTGGAATCCATCCCAGGGGAGAAATATCCACGGAAACAGATCCGCTGGAGTGTACACACCATAGGATATATCCGCTGAAACCCATTTGCTGGGATTTTTCAGCGGATGGATTCTATGGTGTGTACGGGGCCTTAGACGTTTTTTTAAAAATACAGACAGAAATGGATATATCCCTATAGACAGTGGACATCATCTTAACTGGCTGAAAGCAATACCTAAGGGACAATTCCTAAGGATGAGGCGTAATTGTTCACACCCTGAAGATTTTTCAATCACAGGCCATGGTCTTGAAAAAACGCTTCCTAGAAAAAGGGTACGAGTCATCCAAATTAGATGAGGAACTGCAGGCTGTAGCCTCTGTGGACTGACAGACTCTATTGGTGCCTAAAATTAAAGAAAAAAACAGCACACCAAATGAGTTACAATGGTCCTTTCTGACCACTTTTTCTTCCTATTTCTGGTGGGTGGCTAAGATCATACGCAAACATTGGCCTGTCCTTAAAGCGGGGGTTCACCCCAAAAAAAATGTTTAACATTAGATTTAGGCGAGTTGTTAGAAGCACAATCGGGTGTTTTTTTTTCAAATCGTTGCCGTACATACCGTTTTATAGATATATGTTCTCCGCGGCTTCTGGGTATAATCTGCGGGACTGGGCAGTCCTAATTGATTGACAGGCTTCCGACCATCGCATACATCGCGTCACGAGTTGCCGAAAGAAGCCGGACTGCAAGTCGGCTCTATAAGGCGCCTGCGCACCGACGTTCGGCTTCTTTCGGCAACTCGTGACGCGCTGTATGCGACGGTCGGAAGCCTGTCGATCAATTAGGAACGCCCAGTCCTGCATATTATACCCGGAAGTCGCCGTGAACATATATCTATAAAACGTTATGTACGGCAACGATTTAAAAAAAAAAACACCCGATTGTGCTTCTAACAACTCGCATGAATCTAATGTTAAACATTTTATTTTTGGGTGAACCCCCGCTTTAAGTGTGACAAGATTCTAGGGCCTGCGTTGCCCGAGTGCCCCAAGATTCTGTTTAGAAAAAATCAAAACCTGAAAGACTTGGTGGCCCCTAGTGTGATTGACCCCCCCGCCGAGAATCCATATGTTCGGGAATCTCAAGGGATTCTTTCCTTGCAAACCACCAAGACTTCCACCTTCACTTTGCATACTACTTCGGTAGAATATCAAATAGCAGATTTTATCACTTGCAGCACTATCGGGGAGATATATTTACTGGCCTGCCCCTGTGGCTTACAATACATAGGGAGTAGGGATGAGCTTTGAGTTCGAGTCGAACTCATGTTCGACTCGAACATTGCCTATTCTCCTGTTCGGCGAACAACGAACAATTTGGGGCGTTCGCGACAAATTCGAAAAGCCACGGAACACCCTGTAAAAGTCTATGGGAGAAATATAAAGTGCTAATTTTAAAGGCTAATATGCAAGTTATTGTCCTAAAAAGTGTTTGGGGACCCGGGTCCTGCCCCAGGGGACATGTATCAATGCAATAAAAAGTTTTAAAAACTGGCGTTTTTTCGGGAGCAGTGAATTTAATAATGCTTAGAGTGAAACAATAAAAGTGAAATATTCCTTTAAATTTCATACCTAGGGGGTGTGTAGAGTTAGCATGTGAAATAGCGCATGTTTCCCATACTTAGAACTGTCTCTGCACAAAGTGTAATTTCTGAAAGAAAAAAAGACATTTAAAACTGACTTGCGGCTATAATGAATTGTCGGCTCTGGCAATTCAGAGCGAATTCATTAATAACATTTTTTAAAAAATAGCGTGGGGGTCCCCCCAAATTCAATTACCAGGCCCTTCAGGTCTGGAATGGATATTAAGGGGAACCCCGCCGTTAATTTAAAAAAAAAATTACGTTTGGTTTCTCCCCAATTATCAATTCCTGACCCTTCAGGTCTGGTGTGGATTTTAAGGGGAACTCCACCCCAAATTTTAATAAAAAATGGCGTGGAGTTCCCCTAAAAATCCGAACCAGACCCCTTATCCGAGCACGTTAACCTGGCCGGCCGCAGAAAAGAGGGGGGGCAGAGTGCGCCCCCCTCTCCTTAACCGTACAAGGCCACATGCCCTCAACATGGGGAGGATGTCCCCATGTTGATGGGGACAAGGGCCTCATTCCCACAACCCTTGCCCGGTGGTTGTGTGGGTCTGCGGGCGGGGGGCTTATCAGAATCTGGAAGACCCCTTTAACAAAGGAGACCCCCAGATCCTGCCCCCCATGTGAATTGGTAATGGGGTACATTGTACCCCTACCATTTCACGAAGGAAGTGTAAATAGTTGGAAAAAACACACACACACCGTAGAAAAAAAGTCCTTTATTAATAAAGCACAGCATCGGAGGCCGCCTCTCTCCATCGGACACAGCCCAGCGGAATGACGTGGCTGGAGCTTTGACATTTCTTATATAGGGGAGGCGGGGCCACCCGTCACATGACCCCGCCCCCTCTGACGCAAGGGGGCAGACTGGGCTTCCCCAGTGACGTAGCAGAGGGTGCGTCAAAGGGTGCGGGGTTATGTGACAGGTGGCCCCACCTCCCCTATATAAAAAATGTCACAGCTTCAGCCTGTCATTCGTTGGGCTGTGTCCGGCGGAGAGAGGAGCCGGCGATGCTGCGCTGTGAATCCCGGAAGATCTTCTCATCGCTGGACCGGAGAGGAGATCACCCTTCGCTGGATCTGACGCATATCGTCACTGTCACGTGACTTTATCGAAGATAGATTTATACACTACTGTCACCTTTATTTGCATTATTTTCACTTTTATTTATTCAGTTTACTGTTGGATTTATTGTGATTTTATTTATACACCTTAGTTACTTTATTTGCAAGTTTGCACAATATTTATCACCGTCTCACCTTTTATTGAAAAGTTCTAACTTTATTGACTGCACAATCCTTGTTTGATGCATAGTGTCAATTTATCCTAAGCATCTTATTTTTATATTGGAGCACAACACCATCTCTTGATTTTTTCTATACCTTATTGTGGGTAGCGTTTGGCCCATACAGTGGTTGCTGCACCTTAGACCATTCACCTATTAGACTCCATTGGAGTGTGGGAATAACCTATTTACCCATTATTTTTGCAGTTTACCACTCATTAGATGGGGTGGCTGCATTAAGTTACTTTTTTTAGTCTTTTTCCCTCTGTTTTCACCTGGTGATCTGGCCAATAACACATCTCCTGTATTAGAGTGCCTCCATTCTGGATGAAAGAGCACATGGGCACCTTTTGGACAGCAGCATTGTTAATCTGTAGGAGAGGAGTGTTAGATGGAATAGCACAGGGGTAAGCAACCAAGGTGGAGTTCTACCTGGACAACAAGGAAGAGATCATAGGTCCTTGGGGTGTGGTGCCCTTTTTTTATTTAATTTTTATTAACCAGCAAGCCAATAAAAAGTAAGGACAAAGATGGCATGGAGAAAATGTAGAAAATAAAATAAAACTAATGTCACTGAAAAAAATACAAATGTAGACTAGCTTAAAAAGTTAGCTTCAGCGAGAAACTTGACATTCACGTACATTCACGATGACTGGGGAGTAATTAATAGGTCACCCTCTCAACATCTGGTACAGCAGGTCGACTTGCTTGATTCGTTTCAGGCCTGGCTGTCTGCCCTGAGTTCTGACCAGTGTAAGTAGTAGGTAGGTCAGTGTTCAGGGGTCATTAGTAGGTAGATCGGTGTACAGGGGTCAGTAGGATGTAGAGCAGAGTGCATAGGTCAGTAGTATGTAGGACAGTGTAAAGAGGTCAGTAGCAGTAGATAGTTCAATGTACATAGGTCAGTAGTAGGTAGGTCAGTGTACAGAGGTCCTTAGTAGGTAGGGCAGGGTACAGGGAAAAGGAGGCAGTGGATGTGGGTGAGGAGGGCATGGTATGGGGAAGTCAGGGGGACATGTAACTTGTGGTCTCAGAGGGGCACACCTCAGGGGGGCACACCAATGGGGTATCAGGGGGCACATTACTGAGGAGTTTGGAGAACACTCCACTGGGGGCTCAGTATGACAAAAACATTGTTACCTGATGCAGAGATGCAGCTACTGTGGCAGATCTAACTGTGCTTGTGCTGACCCCAGCCAGCCCTCCTCTCTTGTCAATCCCACATCACATCATCTATAAGTGCCTTGGATGGACTGTGGAGGAGGGAGAGTTTAGCACAATAGACTCCAGCTTAGGTGCCTTCTAAATGAGCCAGACCCCGGTCACTGTCATCGGTGGCAGATGCTTTCTAAGCTCCGCCCACGTACCCAAATGCTGTCATCGACACATTCTTTCCACACTCTGCCCACCTATTGTCATCGCATTTGTAAGCAGAGGGCATGCTGCAGGGGCTGGGAATGCACCTTTTCTGCGCAGCTCTGCCCGTTATGGAACAGCAAGGCAGGGACAAGCATGCGATCTACCAGTCGCCTACTCACGATCCACTGGTGGATCGCGATCGATAGGTTGCAGACCCCGGGACTAGCAGATTTAGATACACTAAACAAATTGAAGCTGCACTCCCGTTAATACTTTATAGGCAGTTAGACCAAACATTTTTTTTCCCATTTGGGATAAAGGTTTTACATAAATTAATAAAAGTGGATCATTGTACAAACCATTTACTACTGACAGGTAGTAAATGGTTTGTCTCAACCCTGTAACGGATACATCTGCAGGACATATTGTCCTTTTGAAAAATAACAGATTTACTTCAGGGATCACCAGGTGAAAATAAAGCAAACAATAGAGTATACGTGGATTGGCAGAGCATAACATTAATTATATAGAAATGACTGTCAGCTTTCAAGTCCCTCTAAAAAATAAGATTTACGGGGGTTTCCTTGGACAAAATGTAGGGACTATTATTAAAGCATGAACAGTAGTAAAGTATGGAGATATGTGGGCCTGATCAAACCTCAATCATGAGAGCCACAACAACAAGTATAAATATCAAAAAATGTATTTTATAAAAAAGTTTCTTTATATAGAGACATAAGAAAAAGGAAAAAGATATACAATAAATACTATAGAATGCATCTTTGAAAAGGTTTCAGACTAACAGATAAAATGATACTTCAAATGCATAAGAATGCAGGTGATCTTCATTTCGTCCCCATGTAGCGGTTCTACTAGTTTCGCCCGAAAGGGCTTCGTCAGGAACCAATAGGGGGCAGTAGTCTGAGCAAACAAAGAGTATATCAGTAACAGAACAAAATAATATACAAAAGCATCACATAAGTTTAATGTATTGATGGTAGCTCCTGTATTGATGTATGTATTTATTGTATATCTTTTTCCTTTTTCTTATGTCTCTATATAAAAAAACTTTTTTATAAAATACATTTTTTTATATTTATTCTTGTTGTTGTGGCTCTCATGATTGAGGTTTGACCAGGCCCACATATCTCCATACTTTACTACTGTTCATGCTTTAATAATAGTCCCTACATTTTTCCTGTCCAAGGAAACCCCGTAAAGCAAACAATAATGAATGCAGCCATCACATATACAGTAAAAAGGGGTAAACTATAATATAATAAATGTTTATCTTTTGGGTAATATTGCTTTAAATTCTATAAATGAGCAGTGACCTACAGACATTCTGCTGTTTTCTTGAACAACTGACAATTCCAATTCGGTCAACAATTTTCTCCCGAACAGAAATTGTTATTGTTAACTAGTTCAGATATTTCCTGTTATGCAATAAAAGCTCTGAAAGTATTTTCCTTGCTCATACATAATAATTACCATTTGTATTTTAACACTTGCACTGGTTGATTATCTCTAGAATATACTAAGATTAGTTACATAATTAGTGAGAATTGGGATTTATTTGACTAAGGTGATAGCCAGGTCATTGTTCAGTTATGCACCATGAATCAACATCATACAGCAAGAATATAAAATCTCAGGCTGTTTATGTGTAACGGCGAATGATTCTCCATGGAATAAGAAATTATTATTGTGTATCCATGAATATTTTTTACCTAGAAGCATGTCCTGAATTATTTTACCTTTGTTACCTAAAATGTATGACGTGCATAAAAAGTGAAAAAAAGTACACACAATATTCTAAGCAAAGACATTTTTATGTTTGCAATTTTGTGCTTGCTCAGCTAGAATTTTTATGCTTCCCCTATGCAACGGATTTGCAGGAGGAGTGAAGTGACAGTTTTGGGAAAGGTGGTGACAGAACGCTGCACACACACGGTACAGTTACTACTTGGACACAGTGACTGCGATTGAAAGCACAGGCCACATCAAGGCACAGGCATATGTGCACTGATCCCATCTCAAGAGGAAAACACAGTGCAGAGTGATAAGGGGAATATAAAACCAATTTATTTAAGGATGTAGTGGATATGTTGTGGAAGTATAGTGCTTTGTTCTGTCAACAACTTTATCTTACACTGCCAGCCTGAGTGATTTGTAGCATTTAGAAGTTATTGTCTCATGGCCCCACCACCTTTTGATCTGGACATACACATTACAGGGCAATCAGACATGTAGGCATGACTGTCACATACATATGCATGCTTGTTGGCTGATACTGCTCAAGGCATTGCATAAAATAACCAAAATACAAACATTATATTTAAATCCCAGCTTTTGAATAAAGTAGCACCTTTTCCCTATTCATTAAAATAAATGGGGCTGCTCTTGCTTTGGGGTCTAAAGGCAAGCAAAGAGGAGGGGACATTTGTTATGCACACCGCTCCACTTTATAAATGTAATTTAAATCCTGTACCACTGTGTTACACATTTTTCTCAATGCCTGCTAATCATTGTATTTGTGTTTCTGATGTAGGGGTAGCGATGGCGCTGGGTTTAAATTCTAAATTCTAAATGGGGCACTATCTGTATGGAGTTTTTATGTTTTCCCTGTACTGTATTTGCGTGGATTTTCTCTTACAATACAAACACATACTGGTAAGTTAATTTTCTTTTCATCAGGCTAAGAGCTGTTTTTGGGGTCAGGGAGTGACATAAATAATCCTACAATTGATCTGAGGGTGTTGAAGACATTACAATGGGAATAGTAGACAGAGCAGGCAAAAGTCAAGGAGCTAGATTCACGTAGCTCAGCGTATAGTTTGGCCGGCGTAGCGCATCTCATATGCGCTACGCCAACGTAAAATAGGGCGCCCAGACCATTATTCACAAAGACCTGGCGCCGTACGTTGCGTAATTGGGCAGGCGTAAGCCCGTCTAATTCAAATGTGGAAGGTAGTGGGCGTCTTGTATACAAATTAGCCGTGACCCCATGTACATTTTTTCACTAACGATCCGCGCATGCGCGCGCATGCACAGAGTCATGTCGCATATACTCCCTAAGATACGTCAGCTCAATGCTTTTGACGTGAACGTAACCTACGCACAGCCCCATTCGTGTACCACTTACGTAAATGACGTAAAATTTGGCGGCTGTTCCAACGTCCATACTTTAACATTGGCTGTGCCTCATATAGCAGTGGTAACGTTACAACGGACGTAAGCCTTACGTAAACGGCGTAGCGGGCGCAAGTACGTTCGTAAATCGGCATATCTAGGTCATTAACATATTCTACGTGTAAATCTACGGAAGCGCCCCTAGCAGCCAGCGTAAATATGCACCCTAGATACGACGGCGTACTAACACTTACGTCGGTCGGAGGAAGCTAGAATTCAGGCGTATCTAGCTACCAGAATGGCACGCATAGATACCACGGCGCATCTTTCTACTTACGCGGCATATCTATAGATAGAGCTATGTGAATCTAGCTCAAGGTATGCAAAGTGAGCAGAAGGTGCCCAAACCAGGGATTAAACTGGCTTAAAGGTGGATACAGACATAGGGATAAAGGACCAACCTTTTATAATGGGCGGACAGAGGAATACAGATTAGTGGAGCCAAGCAACACTTCTAATGTTTTTGTGCAAAATCATGTACCCAGGGCTCTGCAAAGTACTCATATTATGATGGACACCACAGTTTGCTTTTTTGGCTCCCTTGATTTTTTTCAATTGAGGGATGTACGGAGGGAAATTGGCATCAGAGCCACCCACCAGTGAGTTTTGGCCAGTTCATCGGGAACTTCCCACAATTTGTACAGTGTATGGCCAGTATAAGTATTTTCTAGAAAATTATATATTATTAAAAAAAAATCATGAACAGCCTTAGAAACAATGCAACACACAGTAATGTTGTCATTAAGGATGATGTGGCCTATTGTTGCCTAGAATTTTTTTTGTAACCAAAAATAAAACATTAAAAATAATGCAATTTACCAGTCCCTAGATGTGGTTGCTGCAATAATGTTTTGGGGCTTTTCCCATTTATTTTAATCTAGTGCTCCTACCAGCATTAAACTTTCTGTCCTAAGTAAAAAATTGTCACTATATCTATGTATCTAAGTGTGTTAAGACTACAGAACACCTATCCCTGCCCTCATCTCAAAAACATAGGGGAAATTGTTCTTTAGTGATAACACACTTCCTGATGATTAAGGATGGGACAAACACAACTGGGTTTGGTTCATGAAATGTTCAGTGAACATATCACAAGTTTCGATGCTGAATAAGAACCCACACAGAAGTCAATCGAGGCCAAATCTGTAAAACCAATTATCTAAATTTTAGGCAGGGATATGACAAAAAAGGGCATGCAGGCTGTACACTATCCTGGCGGACATTTACCAGAACAACCAACAAATATATATTTGTTTTAAATACCATTTTATAGGGACCAATGATTTTAGTATTGCTTAATCCCCATATTGATGATGTCTTCCCAACAACTCTGGCCTGGTGTACTTATTTGCATCTGGATGCCCTCTTTAAGATGAAATGGTCCCCAAATATCCACATTCTCACATGAATGACTAAGAAGTACATATTACCCCTACTCATTTACAGAAAAAAACACATAAAAAACATTTGACATGTTCTTTACATAGTTACATAGATTGGAAAAAGACACAAGTCCATCCAGTTCAATCAATAAACAAAAACAAATAAAAAAATATGTATCATACACAATCCTTCACCCTCGGTTGATCCAGAGGAAGGTCGAACCCCCCCCCCCCCCCCAGAAAAGCATGATGCAGTTTTCAACAGCAGGGGAAAAGATTCCTTTCTGATCTCCTTTACATATAAATGTTAGTATCCAGTTAATTATGTACATTAAAGGGGTTGTAAAGGTTCGTTTTTTATTTTCTAAATAGGTTCCTTTAAGCTAGTGCATTGTTGGTTCACTTACCTTTTCCTTTGATTTCCCTTCTAAATGTTTATTTTCTTTGTCTGAATTTCTCACTTCCTGTTTCTCCTCAGTAAACTTCACACCATCATCTGAGCGGTGTTTAATCAGCCAGAACAGCTAACTGAACAGCTTACTGAGGAGGAACAGGAAGTGAGAAATTCAGACAAAGAAAACAAAGAAAATTTTTTTTAGAAGGGAAATCGAAGGAAAAGTTAAGTGAACCAACAATGCACTAGCTTAAAGGAACCTATTTAGAAAAAAAATAAAAATAAATAAATCTTTACAACCCCTTTAAGGAAGGAATACAGGCCTTTTTAAAAGCAATCTACTGAGCTGGTCAGAACCACCTCTGGAGGGAGTCAATTCCACATTTTCATAGTTCATACTGTGAAGAAACCCTCCCGTATTTGGAGATGAAATATTTTTTCCTCTAGACGTAAAGAGTGCCCCCTTGTCCTCTGTGATGACCTTAAAGTGAATAACTCAACATCAAGTTCACTTTATGGACCACTTATGTATTTGTATATGTTGATCATATCACCTCTTAACCACTTCGTTACCGGGCCTATTTTGGCACTTCTCTCCTTCAAGTAAAAATCACAATTTTTTTGCTAGAAAATTAATCAGAACCCCCAAACATTATATATATTTTTTTAGCAGACATCCTAGGGAATAAAATGGCGGTCATTGCAACTTTTTTTCTCGCACGGTATTTGCGCAATAAGTTTTCAAACGCCTTTTTTAGGGAAAAAAACTGTTTCTTGAATTAAAAAAGAACAAAACAGTAAAGTTAGCCTAATTTTTTTGTATAATGTGAAAGACGATGTTACGCCGAGTAAATAGATACCTAACATGTCATGCTTTAAAATTGCGCACACTCATGGAATGGCGCCAAACTTTGGTACTTAAAAATCTCCATAGGCGATGCTTTACATGTTTTTACAGGTTACTATTTTTGAGTTACAGAGGAGGTCTAGTGCTAGAATTGTTGCACACGCTCTAACGCACGCGATGATACCTCACATGTGAGGTTTGAGCGGTGTTTACATATGTGGGTGGGACTTGCATGCGCGTTCGCTTCTGCACGCGAGCAACCGGGACAGGGGCGTTTTAAATTTTTTTTTTATTATTTTTTTATTTTTTTTTACTTCATTTTTTTATTTTTACACTTTTTTTGACATTTTTTTTTTTGATCACTTTTATTCCTATTACAAGGAATGTACACATACCTTGTAATAGGAATCACTGTGACAGGTCCTCTTTATGGAGAGATGTGGGGTCAATAAGATCCCACATCTCTCCTACAGGCTTACAAGCATGAAATCGGTGAAAAAAAATCACCGATTACATGCCGACAGCCGCGATTGCGGCTTTGTTTACTTCCGGGTACCGGGCGTGACATCATAACGACGCGCCCAGTCCTCCGACGGTCATAGAGATGACTGTGACCGTCTGGTCACCAGTCATCTCTATGGTACACCAACGAGCGCCGGCCAATTCGTTCTCCGGGCCCCCGATGGCACGGGAGAGCCCGGGGAAGCACCGGATGGCGGCAGGAGGGGGGGACGTCCCCTCCCGCTGCCTAGAAGAACGATCGAGCGGCGGAACCGCCGCTTTGATCATTCTTCTGGTGCACAGAATCGCCGGCTGAAGACGGCGATATCTGAATGATGCCTGCAGCTGCAGGCATCATTCAGATATCACCGCACAAAGTCCAGGACGTCCATGGACGTCCTACGGATCTGAAGTGATTAATCTTCTCTTCTCAAGAGAGAAATAATTCAGTTCCTCTAATCTTTTCCTCCATGCTTCTTATCAGGTTGGTTGCCCTTCTCTGCACTTTCTCTAGTTCCCCGATATCCTTTTTGAGAACTGGTGAACAAAACTGAACTGCATATTGCAGATGAGGTCTTACTAATGATTTGTACAGGGACAAAAAGATATCTCTCTCTTTTGAGTCCATACAGTGCCTGCCGCCGAGAATGTGTTTTTAGCACGACAGCATCGCGCTGATTCTTGGCGACAGGGTGCCAACATCTCGCACTCGCTGGAATAGTAAAAGCACATTCCAGCGAGCGCGTCATAGAAGCGACGGGGATCCGACTTGGATTCCCGCCAATTCTACACGTGTGCGGTGTTTGGTATGAATCCTGAGGAGGAACTCCCCGCCGGATTTTAAATAAAAATCTGGCATGGGTTCCCCCCTCAGGAGCATACCAGGCCCTTAGGTCTGGTATGGGTTGTAAGGAGACCCCCCTACGCTGAAAAAACGGCGTAGGGGTCCCCCTAAAATCCATACCAGACCCGTATCCAAAGCACGCTACCCGGCCGGCCAGGAAAGGAGTGGGGACGAGTGAGCGCCCCCCCTCCTGAGCCGTACCAGGCCGCATGCCCTCAACATGGGGGGGGTTGGGTGCTATGGGGCAGGGGGGCGCACTGCGGGGCCCCCCCACCCCAGAGCACCCTGTCCCCATGTTGATAAGGACAGGGCCTCTTCCCGACAACCCTGGCCGTTGGTTGTCGGGGTCTGCGGGCCGGGGGCTTATCGGAATCTGGGAGCCCCCTCAAATAAGGGGGCCCCCAGATAACGGCCCCCCACCCTAAGTGAATGGATATGGGGTACATCGTACCCCTACCCATTCACCTGGAGGCAAAATGTTAAAGTTAATAAACACACGACACAAGGGTTTTTAAAATAATTTATTTGTCTGCTCCGGAGGCCCCCCCTGTGTTCTTTAGTTTTTTTTGCAGGGGGGGCTTCTTCTTCCGCTATCCGGGGGTCTTCTCCGCTATCCGGGGGGTCTTCTCCAGTCTCCGGGGGTCTTCTTCACTCTCCGGGGGTCTTCTCCACTCTCCAGGGGTCTTCTCCGCTTTCCGGGGGTCTTCTCCGCTTTCCGGGGGTCTTCTCCGCTCTCCAGGAGTCTTCTTCTATGTTCGCCGCTCTCCGCTGTTGACTCGGCGCACCCCGGTTTTTCCTCCCGCTGTCCGGTGCCTTCTCCTTCAGGGCTGGCCGCCGCTATACTAGCGGTGGCCAGTCCGCTCTTCTGTGACGTCATCTTCTTCACTTCTCTTCTTCTGCCTTCTCCCGATGTTGACACAACGCTTCTTCTCGCTGCAATGACGGGTGCGCGGCTTGCATCTGACTTATATAGGCCTCACAGTACTGTCATGCTCCGGTACCTACCCACGTGGTACCTAGAAATGACTTTAGAAACCACAGCTTGGCACAGCTTGGCATTGCATGCTATTATAAAGCTTAGGATCTACCAAAACCCCCAGATCCTTCTCCATTATGGATTCTACCAGTTGTACTGCCCCTAGTATGTATGATGCATGCATATTCTTAGACCCCAAATGTATAACTTTATAATTATCAACATTAAACCTCATTTGAAACAAAGTTGCCCAATTAAACAATGCATTGAGGTCAGCTTGTAAGTTGGAGACTAAGAATGGTCCTGATGTTCGAATCTAACGCAAGTTCCACTCGAACATTGGGTGTTCATTTGTTCACAAATGCACCGAACATATGGGGCATTTGCGGAAAATTCGAGCACCACGGAGCGCCCCATAATGCACTACGAGATCACAGTGCATTTACTGCTGCTGATTGGAGAAAGCATGCACCTGACCTGCATGCTTTGGCCAATAGCTGCACGATCTGCTGGGAGAGCCATTATTGGCCAAAGGCAGGGGGCCTTTGGCCAATCATGGATCAAGAGGCTAAGCCCATGCCCCACACTAAATAGGGCTGCTTACATGGCGGCCGTATGTAGTGTGATAATGTTGAGAGATTGAGAGAACTTGAGCTAGATTAGGCAGGTTACTTAGTGGCGTGAAGGCAATTATATATATATATATATATATATATATATATATATATATATATATATATATATATATATATATATATATAAACAGTGCAGGCAGTCTAGTGTGTGTGTGTATATACAGTACAGACCAAAAGTTTGGACACTCCTTCTCATTCAAAGAGTTTTCTTTATTTTCATGACTATGAAAATTGTAGATACACACTGAAGGCATCAAAACTATGAATTAACACATGTGGAATTATACATAACAAAAAAGTGTGAAACAACTGAAATATATATTTCATATTCTAGGTTTTTTAAAGTAGCCACCTTTTGCAGCAGACATATCTCTAGAACTGTTAACCCCCTTAGCGGTAAACCCGAGCGTGACTCAGGGTGGATTTTTTATGCTAAGAACGGTATCCCCGAGTCACGCTTGGGGTGGATGTGCAGAGTGTGCAGCGGCGCGGCTTACCTTTTCGCAGCATCCACAGACAAGTTACTCACCTTGTCCCTGGATCCTGCGATGCCTCCCCGCTGTGTGAGCGAGCGGGTCCTCCTCGCTCGATTCACAGTGTCCCCGTGTGCCGCCGATCTCCGTTCCTTGCGACGTTACGACGCACGGGGGCGGAGAACGGCGCCAAATTCAAAAAAGTAAACAAACACTATACATACAGTATACTGTAATCTTATAGATTACAGTACTGTATGTAAAAAATACACCCCCCCCCCTTGTCCCTAGTGGTCTGTCCAGTGCCCTGCATGTTATTTTATATAATAAAAACTGTTCTTTCTGCCTGAAAACTGTAGATTGTCCAAAAGTGTCCCTTTATGTCAAAAATGTTTTTTGATCAGCTAGAAAACAGCGATAATAAATTATAATCACTTGCAGAATTGTGCGATAGCGATTTGTGGGGAAATTCGTCATAAAAAAATAAAAGTAATGACAGCGACAATTCTGCAACTGAGCAAATTTCAGTGATTTTGAGTTGATTACATTATTGAATAATTTTTATTATAATTATATTATTATTTGTTATAATTATTTATAATTATTTATTATATTATAATTTATAATTTTGTTTTTTAAAAAAAATCATACCCGGGATGCCTACAAGACTCTTGTTTGGTCAGATTTAAGTGAGTTATTCCTAAAAATTACAGGCCTACAGTATAAAACGCCAAATTTCCTTGCAAAATAATTGTACCGCTTTTGGTACGTAATTCCAGACAGAATCATACCGCCAGGGAAGTTAAGAGGAGACTGTGTGAATCAGGCCTTCATGGTAGAATATCTGCTAGGAAACCACTGCTAAAGAAAGGCAACAAGCTGAAGAGACTTGTTTGGGTTAAAGAACACAAGGAATGGACATTAGACCAGTGGAAATCTGTGCTTTGGTCTGATGAGTCCAAACTTGAGATCTTTGGTTCCAACCCCCGTGTCTTTGTGCGACGCAGAAAAGGTGAACGGATGGACTCTACTTGCCTGGTTCCCACCGTGAAGCATGGAGGAGGAGGTGTGATGGTGTGGGGGTGCTTTGCTGGTGACACTGTTGGGGATTTATTCAAAATTGAAGGCATACTGAACCAGCATGGCTACCACAGCATCTTGCAGCGGCATGCTATTCCTTTCATCAGGACAATGACCCCAAACACACCTCCAGGCTGTGTAAGGGCTATTTGACCAAGAAGGAGAGTGATGGGGTGCTGCGCCAGGTGACTACCTCTTGAAGCTCATCAAGAGAATGCCAAGAGTGTGCAAAGCAGTAATCAAAGCAAAAGGTGGCTACTTTGAAGAACCTAGAATATGAAATATATATTTCAGTTGTTTCACACTTTTTTGTTATGTATAATTCCACATGTGTTAATTCATAGTTTTGATGCCTTCAAATCCACAATTTTCATAGTCATGAAAATAAAGAAAACTCTTTGAATGAGAAGGTGTGTCCAAAAAACTATGACTATGACAGAATAAAAAATGGCATGGGGTCCCCCCCAATATTGATACCAGGCCCATCAGGTCTGGTATTGATTTTTAAGGGGAACTCCACGCCAAAATGTAAAAAAAACTGCGTGTGGTCCTCCCCAAAATTCATACCAGACCATTATCCGAGCAAGCAGGCTAGCAGGCCAAGAAAAGGGGGGGGCGAGCAAGTGTACCAGACCGCTTGCCCTCAATATGTGGAGGATGCTTTGGGGTCCCCCCAAAGCACCTTTTCCTCATGTTGATGGGGACAAGGACCTCCTCCTGACAACCCTGGCCATTGGTTGTCGGGGTCTGCGTGTGGGAGGCTTATCGGAATCTGGAAGCCCCCTTTAACAAACAAGGGGGCACCCAGATCCCCCCCCCCCATGTGCCCCATCACCAAACTAAAAGGGTAAAAAAGTAAAAACCACAATAGACAGTTTTTGACAATTCCTTTATTAAAAAAAAAAAAAGGTCCCGCAATGTCCATCCATCTTCAATCACGAACCAGAAAAAAAAGAAAAAAAAAGCTCTGCCTTGATGGGAGGCATCCCAGTGACTGCTGTCTCTTGGCTGCGAAAGCTGACATAACTGAGTGACACTGCCCCTTCTGACATCATGTGACAATGTACCCGATACCCATTACAATGTATCCGATACCCATTCACATGGGGGGGTGGGGTGGGGGTGGATCTGTGACAAAGTGCTTTGGGGGACCCCAAAACACCCTCCCCATGTTAAGGACATGTGGCCTGGTATGGTTAAGGTGGAGGGGGGCGCGAGTGGCCTCCTATCCTATCCTCCAGGCTGCATGCTCGGATAAGGGTCTGGTATAGATTTTGGTAGGGAATCAACACCAATTTTTATTCGATTTTGCCATGGAGTTCCCCCGAAAATCCTTACCAGACCCAAAGGGCCTAGTATGGACTAGGTGGGAACCCTCCGGCAATTTTTTCCTTGATTTTTCACCTATATTGCTGGGAGCCAGCAATACATTATAGCCGCAAGCAAGTTTAAATAAAAAAAAATCCTTTAGAAATGTAATTTTTCTGCGGCACTGTTGTACACGTCACACAGATGACGCCACTGTACAGGCAGACTAAGGGGACCCCAGATATGATATTTAAAGGAATAAAGGGTTTAATAGGGTTCGCATGTTCGCTCAAACTTTTTGCCTGTTCGCATGTTCTGGTGTAAACCTAACTGGGGGGGGGGGGTGTTCGGCTCATCCTTATTGAAGACATTTTGTAAGGATGTTATTCCACTGCATAGCTTGGTGTCATCCGCAAAAACTGAAATGGTAATCCCAGACCTTATATCATTTATAAAGATATTAAAAAGTAAAGGTCCCAACACTGAACCTTGGGGTACACCACTGATAACCTTAGACCATTCACAGTAAGAATTACTAACCACTACTCTGTGGATTCAGTTATTTAGACAGTTTTCTATTCATTTACAAACTGAACTTTGCAAGCCTGTAGACTTTACCTTACACATTAGCTGTGTGTGGGGAACTGTGTCAAACGCAAAGGTTTTACTTAAGAAGAGGGTAGAGAAAGGAAGCACCACCTGAGTGTAGTATTAAAACAGCTTTAATGGCAAGGTATAGAATCACACTTAGGCCCCGTACACACGAGAGGATCCATCCGCTGGAATTGATCCGCGGACCGGCTCCAGCGGATAGATCCCCTGGTGTGTACAATCCAGCGGATCTGTTTCCGCGGATTTTTATCCCCTGGGATGGATTTCAAGTGGATAAAAATTTGAAGACATGCTTTCAAATCTATCCGCTTGAATCCATCCCAACGGATTGATCCGCTGGTCTGTACAGACTCACCGGATCAATCCGTCCGAATGGATCCCCCGCATGCGTCGTAATGATTCGACGCATGCGTGGAATTCATTATATGACAGCGTCGCGCACGTCGCAGCATCATCATCGCGGCGATGGCGCAACACGTCATCGCGATGGGATTTCTGCGCGGATTTTGATCCTATGGTGAGTACACTCCATCGGATCCAAATCCGCGGAAATCCTTGAGAGGATTTATCCGCGGAAACGGTCCGTTGGACCGTATCCGCGGATAAATCCTCTCGTGTGTACTAGGCCTAACAGGAAGTAAAAAAATAACAGGCTCATCTGTATATCAACAGTCCCTGAGAAGGTCCTTCCATCCGGATCTGCTTTCTATGCAGGGCTGTATGGCTGCAACGCTGTTGCTCGGTCTGAAGCGTATCCTGTGGCCACCAGGGAGATACTAGGACCGCCATGGAACCCTCGGATGTGACTTCGCAGGCCGTGGGATTACTTATGGGGGGAGGACTCCACATAGAAAGAGAGAGGAAACTCGGTAGGCTTCTGCTCCTACTGCAGGCCTGGGGTGGGAGTGCCCTACTAGTACTATTTATGTTGGCGCTGTGGAACAACAGGTCCCAGCGCTGACCGTAATCAACTAAAGAAGATAGCATTATGGTATACATATAAAATCATGAGGGGAACCACAGTAAAAAATAAATAGAAATTACACAAAACATATTAATTATGTAGATAAAAGGCAAAGTGTATATGAATTATAAAATGCATCCTTGAATGAACGGCTAAGATTAAAATAGAGAATATTATACACAAATGGATGCTCTCAAGGATGTATTATATTTTCATAAAATATATACATATATATATATATATATATATATATATATATATATATATATATATATATATACAGAAACAACATATAGTAGGATAAGCTTTATCAAGGAATTTTTGTGAAAGGAGTTGGCAATGGATGTCATAATCAGACTAGTGCAATTTCTGTGAAGTCGGCAGAACTGGCTACACGTGTGTAATCTTATGCATATATGAGTTTTCGGTTTTTAATATGTGTATACATGTATATGTGTATATGCGTACGTATATGTATATGTTTTAATTAACTATACTGTAAGTGCATTTTTAGATATAGTTTAATTTCAGCAACCAATTAATATTCCAATGTCTACTCCTTTCCTTCGTAGCAGACATATCTTACCTGACCTACAGCCATAGGGCTAGATTCAGGTAGGGAGCGCGTATTTGTGTGCGGGCGTAGCGTATCCTATTTACGCTACGCCTCCGCAACTTTGACAGGCAAGTGCAGTATTCACAAAGCATTTGCTCTGTAAGTTGCGACGGCGTAACGTAAATTGGCCGGCGTAATTCAAATGTGTAAGATGTGGGCGTGTTTTATGTAAAATCATCGTGACCCCACGTAAATGACGCTTTTTAAGAACGGCGCATGCGCCGTCCGTGAACGTATCCCAGTGCACATGCTCCAAATTAACCCGCAAAAATGCAATGCTTTCGACGTCTACGTAAATTACGCACAGTCCTATTCGCGAACGACTTACGCAAACGACGTAATCGACGGAAAATTCGAAGCGGTCCCGATTTCCATACTTAACATTGATTGCGCCTCATATAGCAGGGGTAACTTTACGCTGGGAAAAGCCTTACGTAAACGGCGTATCTGTACTGCGACGGCCGGGCGTACGTTCGTGAATAGGCGTATCTAGCTGATTTACATATTCTAGGTGTAAATCAGCGTACACGCCCCTAGCGGCCAGCGTAAATATGCAGTTAAGATACGACTGCGTAGGAGACTTACGCCGGTCGTATCTTAGCAACATTTAAGCGTATCTCAGTTTGAGCATACGCTTAAAGTTGCGACGGTGCGGATTCGGACTTACGACAGCGTATCTACCGGGCCATTGTAAGTACTTTAGTATTAAGGCCCATATTGCTTTTAGTTAAAAAATATTTTAAATATAATCATTTAATATTTTTATATATGTGAAAAATTATTTTTTTTTAGATATATTCATGTTGTTTCTGTATATATAAGTATATTTTTTTATGAAAATATAATACAACTTGCCCACCTGCGCCTTCCAGTGTTTATACCCTGAAATTACCCAGGTGCCCGCATACGCGTTTGTATGCGCATTTAATCGTATGTGTGGTGCGAATGCATGCGCATAGGGACATAGTTAAGATCAACACGTTCTTTTGCCTATCTGAATTGAATGCTAAACCTTTGAAATAATCCTATTTTCTCAGAGTACTTTAAGTATATTGCATTAAACATTTTGCCCACTAATTTTTTATTTGTATCACTGTTATATTATTGATTCTTGAGAGCTTCCATATTCGGCCCAGTGCTCTAAAAACTCAAATCCCTCCTTCTTACACCAGGTCTTTAGCCATGCATTCAGTTCTCTAAGCTCTCCCTGGCATTCCTGTGTTGCGCATGGCGCAGGCAATATTTCAGAGAATATCACCTTGGAGGTCATTCCCTTCAACTTATAGCCTACTTCTTTAAATTGGTTCTTAAGGAACCTCCACCTTCCATATATTCTGTCATTGGTTCCAATGTGGACCAAGACAGCTGGGTCATGCCCAGACCCTCCCAGTAATTTATCAACCCGGTCCACCACATGCCGAACCCTGGCACCAGGGAGACAGCAACCGTTGAGGCGATCCTGGCAACAAATTATTCTATCAGTCCTTCTGGTTATAGAATCCCCTATTACCACTAACTGTCTAGGCCTACCTGCACTACCCTCACCACCCCATCTATATGGTCTCCCAGCTGTTAGGGGGAGTAGTGACATCTAAAGCTGCCACCTCTGAGCTTGCTATCCCCAAGCTTGGTCTGCGAGTGCATGTTGGTCTGCGAGTGCACATGGGTCTGCGAGTGCACATGGGTCTGCGAGTGCACGTTGGTCTGTGAGAGCACATTGGTCTGCGAGTACCTGTGTATTGTTTTTGTTGAGTACCTGTTAAGTATCTGAGTATTGTCTTATTTTTAGTGTCAGGAAGCTAGTTGTTAGGTAATTTGGACAGGGTATAATCCCAAATCCTCATTAAATTAGTAGGTACGATGCCCGGCGGGTGTGGAGATGCGACTCGTGTACATCTTGCGGCATGTATGCGTTCCTTGATCATCTGATCAAGGGCAAATACAGCTGTGCAAAATGTAAGCACATTGATTCCCTGGAAGCCCAGGTTCTGAATCTGGGAATGCAACTGTCAGCACTGAGAAGACCCTCTATACTAAAGGAGAGACAAAAACGTACATGGCAGGTGTCGGCAGGGGCCAGCACAGAGGCGGGTGGAGACAAAGAGGTGCAGGCACTAGAAAAGAGCGGATGGGTGACAGTCAGGAAGGGTAGAGGGGGAAGTGCCAGGAAGGCCGATCCAGGGCTGGAACATCTCAATAAGTACGCTCCATTGAGTGACATTGGTGAAATCAGTCAGGGACCAATACTACTGGAGCTGAGGGACTCACCTAGCTGCCAGGGGAAGAACTTCTCCAGTGAGAGTGGGGGGAAAACGAAAGGAAAGACAGATTCTGGTGGTAGGGAACTCAATTCTTAGAAAGACAGAGAGGGCAATCTGTAACAAAGACCCGAAGCGCCAAACTTTGTTGTCTACTGGGTGCTCGGGTTTGGCACAACATGGATCTGGTGGACAGATTACTGGGAGGGGCTGGGGAAGACCCGGCTGTCATGGTGCATGTTGGCATCAATGGCAAAGTCAGAGTCAGATGGAGTGTCCTAAAGAATGATTTTAGGGACTTGGGAGCTAAATTGAGGAAAGAGACCTTCTAGGTAGTATTCTCAGAAATACTACCTGTACATCAAGCCACACAAGAAAGGCAGAGGGAGATTAGGGAAGTTAACAAGTGGCTGAGAAGCTGGTTTAGTAAGGAGGGGTTTGGGTTCGGGTTCGAGTTTGGGTTCCTGGAGGACTGGGCCGGCTTCTCAGTCAGTCACCAGTACTCTAAAACCTCAGGAGAGTGCAGATCTGCTGGGAGTGAAGATGGCCGAAAAATTAGAGGGGGAGGGCCCAGAGGTAGAGATAGTCAGCGCAAAACATACTTCAGAGGGTAATATTGGGGGAATTAGTGGTAGGTCGACAAAAGCACATAAAGCCAAGGTAAGTATAGTAACAAATCCTAGTTGCAATCTCGGAAAACACCCAATAAGAGGATAGTATGCGACTGGTCTAAACTACGTGGCATGTTCACCAATGCCAGGAGCCTGGAGGACAAGATGGGTGAACTATAGACACTGTTGTACGAGGAGGATTTGGATTTTGAGGGAATTTCAGAGACCTGGTTCAACAGCTCCCTTGTACATAGGGACACGATCAATCACCTCCCCCAGTCAGTCCCCTCCCACTACAGTTAGAATCACTCCCTAGGGAACACATTTAACCACTTGATCGCCCCCTTCTTTGCCAGTCACATTTATACAGTAATCAGTGCATATAAATAGCACTGTTCGCTGTATGAATGTGAATGGTCCCAAAATAGTGTCAAAAGTGTCTGATCTGTCCGCCGCAATATCGCAGTCCTGACAAAAATCGCAGATAACCGCCATTACTAGTAAAAAAAAAAATGTTAAAAAAATGTCATAAATCTATCCCATATTTTGTAGGTGCTATAACTTTTCCGCAAACAAATCAATATACACTTATTGCGATTTAATTTTTTACCAAAAATATGTAGAAGACTGGACAGGCTGCTCATATAGAAAGCTAGCACTGATAGTGCTTGGCCAGAACAATGGCGCCCCGTGCAGGTGGGAGGAAGGGAAGACTTGGGGATTGGTACATTGCTTACACTGGAGCGGGTTGTGAGAGTTCGCTGTTATTTTTTACCTGTACTATTGTGGACATTCTTGATTTAATTTGAGGAGACTGTAGCATGCTAAATGTTTGGTAATGTTGTTTCTTTGTGTGCTGTTACATGAGGAAGGACTAAGACAATTTTGTCAAAATGTATGTAACCTTGTATTTTTTACCATAATATTCAATAAACATCCTTTTTCGAGAAAAAAAAAATATGTAGAAGAATACGTATCAGCCGAAACTTAGAAAAAAAATGGTATTAAAAAAGAAAATGGAATATTTATTATAACAAAAAGTAAAACTTTTTTTTTTTAAATTGTCAGTCTTTTTTTGTTTATAGCGCAAAAAAAAAACCGCAGAGATTTATACCACCAAAAGAAAGCTCTATTTGTGTGACGTAAATTTTGTTTGGGAGAAACATCGCATGACCGCGCAATTGTCATTCAAATCGTTACAGTGCTGAAAGCTGAAAATTGGCCTGGGCAGGAAGGGGGTGAAAATGCCCGGTATTGAAGTGGCCAAAAATACATCCCTGGGAATTACAGACCAATTAGCCTAACATCAATAGTATGCAAGTTCTTGGAGGGGATGACAAGGGTCTATATACTGTACAAGATTTTAGTAATGAGAACGTTACCATTAGCAGTAATCAGCATGGATTCATGATGAATCGTTCTTGTTAAACCAGTCTATTAACCTTCTATGAGGAGGTGAGTTGCCATCTAGATAAAGGAAGGCCCATAGACGTGGTATATCTGGATTTTGCAAAAGCATTTGACACAGTACCCCATAAACATTTAGGGCCAGATTCAGGTACAATTACGTTGCTCCCCCGCGGCGTAACGTATCTGATTTACGTTACACCGCCGCAGGTTTACAGCGTAAGTGCCTGATTCACAAAGCTCTTACCTGTAAACTTGCGGCGGTGTAACGTAAATCCGCTCGGCGCAAGCCCGCCTAATTCAAATGGGGCGGGCACCATTTAAATTAGGCGCGTTCCCGCGCCGAACGTTCTGCGCATGCTCCGTGTTAAAATTTCCCGACATGCTTTGCGTGAAATTACGGCGCCCCAACGTTTTTTTAACGGCGACGTGCGTTACGGCGTTTCGTATTCCCGGACGTCTCACGCAAAAAAAAAAATCGAAATTCGACGCGGGAACGACAGCCATACTTTAACATGGCTGTTCTAAAGATAAGCCATGTTAAAGCAGGTGTAACTTTGCGACGGGAAAAACCGACTAGCGACGACGTACGAGATTGCGACGAACGCGCGGATCTTTGTGGATCGCCGTAACTAGTCATTTGCATATTCTACGCCGACCGCAATGGAATCGCCACCTAGCGGCCGGCCTAGAATTGCATCCTAAGATCCGACAGTGTAAGTCAATTACACCTGTCGGATCTTAGGGCTATCTATGCGTAACTGATTCTATGAATCAGCCGCATAGTTAGGACGGGCGGATCACAGAGATACAACGGCGTATCAGGAGATACGCCGTCGTATCTCTTCTGTGAATCTGGCCCTTACTGTACAAAATAAGGTCAGTTGGCATAGACCATAGGGTAAGTACATGGATTGAAATCTGGCTACAAGGGTGACTTTAGAGGGTGGTGATAAATGGGGAGTACTCAGAATGGTCAGGGGTGGGTAGTGGAGTCCCCCATGGTTCTGTGCTGGGACAAATCCTATTTAATTTGTTCATAAATGACCTGGAGGATGGGGTAAACAGTTCAATCTTTGTATTTGTGGACAATACTAAGCTAAGCAGGGCAATAACTTCTCTGCAGGATGTGGAAACCTTGCAAAAAGCTCTGAACAAGTTAATGAGGTGGGCAACTACATGGCAAATGAGGTTTAATGTAGAAAAATGTAAAAAAATGCATTTGGGTGGCAAAAATATGAAATCAATCTATACACTGGGGGGAAAGCCTCTGGGGGAATCTAAGATGGAAAAGGACCTGGGGGTTCTAGTAGATGCCAGGCTGCTGCTAACAAAGCAAACAGAATATTGGCATGCAATAAAAAGGGGATTAACTCCAGAGATAAAACAATAATTCTCCCCCTCTACAAGACTCTGGTCGCACCTAGAGTATGCTGTTCAGTTCTGGGCACCAGTCCTCAAGAAGGATGTACTGGAAATAGTGCGAGTACAAAAAAGGGTAACAAAGCTAATAAAGGGTCTGGAGGATATTAGTTATGAGGAAAGGTTGTGAGCACTGAACTTATTCTCTCTGGAGAAGAGACGCTTGAGAGGGAATATAAATAGGGATAAAACTTTTTCGCGGAAGCGAGTTTAAAAAGACATGTGGCCACTCATTAACAATACAAGAAAAGAGGTTTAACCTTAAACTACGTAGAGGGTTTTTTAATGTAAGTGTGGCAAGGATGTGAAATTCCCTTCCACAGGCGGTGGTCTCAGCAGGGAGCATTGATAGTTTCAAAATACTATTAGATAAGCACCTAAACGACCACAACATACAGGGATATACAATGTAATACTGACATATAATCACACATATAGGTTGGATTTGATTGACTTGTCTTTTCTGAACCTCATCTACTATGTAACTATGTAACATCTTCTCCCAACTTGGCAAATCTGTTATGGTGCTCAAACCCAGGGCTGGCCTTCCTTTTCTGGGAACCCCTACCACTCCCTCTAACTACATTAACCTATCTTCCTACCTGATAATCCTGATTTACCCCTCCACCATCCTCATTAACCCTACTAGGTAACTGATTAGTGAGCAGAGGACCCCTTTTAAGGTTGTCAGTTCTCTAATGCGAGATTCCAGGGAAACCTGCTTACATCTGTCGCAGCGGTATCCATCCTGGAGCTGTTTCTCCTTTACTGTATACATACACTCAAATTTCCCACCCTTTAGCTTCTAACTCGCAAATCTGGCAAACTCAGAAATTAGTTCTACAGAAAGTTATAGAGGGCCAGATTCACTTAGAATCGCGGCGGCGTAACGTATCGTATATACGTTACACCGCCGCAAGTGAAAACTTACGCTGGTGGCCTCCAGCGTAAGCCCGCGTAATTCAAAGGGGCGTGTGCCATTTAAATTAGGCGCGCTCCCGCACCGGACCTACTGCGCATGCTCCGTTTTGAAATTTCCGCGGTGCTTTGCGCGAAGTGACGTAATTTTTTCGAACGGCGACGTGCGTATCGTACTTTCGTATTCCCGGACGTCTTACGCAAGAATTTTTTGGGGGAAATTTGACGCGGGAACGACGGCCATAGTTTAACACGGGCTGTGTAAAGTTAGGGCAGGTAAAACGACGACTAACTTTGCGACGGGAAACTAGACTAGCAACGACGTAACGAACGCGAAAAACCGTTGTGGATCGCCGTAAAACCTCATTTGCATACCCGACGCTGGAATACGACGCGAACTCCACCCAGCGGCGGCCGAGTTACTGCATCCTAAGATCTGACGGTGTAAGACAATTACACCTGTCGGATCTAAGGGCTATCTATGCGTAACTGATTCAGAGAAACGCCGTCGTATCTCTTCTGTGAATCTGGCCCATAGGACCTGAAGCACCTGTGACCAATTAACCACTCCCCTTAACCACTTCCATACCAGGTACTTACGCAGCTTCCCGCCCAAGCCAATTTTCAGCTTTCAGCACTGTCGCACTTTGAATGGCAATTGCGCGGTCATGCTACACTGTACCCAAACAAAATTGGCGTCCTTTTTTCCCCACAAATAGAGCTTTCTTTTGGTGGTATTCGATCACCTCTGCGATTTTTTTTTTTTGCGCAACAACTAAAAAAATGCTGAAAATTTGGAAAAAAAATTACGTTTTTATTTTTTTCTGTTAATTTTTTTGTAAATAAGTTTTCTCTTTCAATTACGGGCACTGATATGGCGGCACTAATGGGCACCGATGAGATGGCACTGATGGACATCGATGAGGTAGTACTGACGGGCACAGATGAGGTGGCACTGATTGGCGGCGCTGGTATGCGACACTGATGGGCACACATAGGCGGCACTGATGGGCACACATAGGCGGCACTGATGGGCACACATAGGCGGCACTGATGGGCACACATAGGCGGCACTGATGGGCACACATAGGCGGCACTGATGGGCACACATAGGCGGCACTGGGCACTCATGGGCGGCACAGATGGGCACTCATAAGCGGCACAGATGGGCGGCACTGATGGATACTTATGGGTGGCACAGATGGGCACTGATAGGTGGGCACTGGGCATGGATGGGCACTGTGGGGTGGCACTGATGGACACTGGGGTGGCGCTGATGGACACTGGGGTGGCGCTGATGGACACTGGGGTGGCAGCACTTATTTTTGCCAGGTTGCCAGTCAGTGCCCATTTGTGGGCACTGACTGGCATCTTTTTTCTTTATGCTTTTTTTTTTTAGACTTTTTTTTTTTTTTTTGCCATTTTTTTTTTTTTGCCCACCCTGGTGCTCCAGGGTGGGCATCCCTGGTGCTCCAGGGTGGCGATCCGAGGGGGGGCTGCGCTGATAAACAATCAGCGCTAACCCCCCCTGTCAGGAGAGCCGCCGATCGGCTATCCTCTACTCGCGTCTGTCAGACGCGAGTGAGGAAGAGCCATCGACGGCTCTTCCTGTTTACATCGTGATCAGCCGTGGTTGGACACGGCTGATCACGTGGTAAAGAGTCTCCGCCGGAGGCTCTTTACCGAGATCGGAGATGCAGGGTGTCAGACTGACACCCCGCATCACCGATCGCCGCGATGCGCGCCCCCACGGGCGCGCGCGGCATGAAATCCTGCAGGACGTTCTAGAACGTCCTGTCAGGATTTCATAACCACTTCCCGGACGTAAATCGGCCATAGGCCGGGCGGGAAGTGGTTAATTAGTAGTCTAAAGGAAGGAAACAAAAAAGGCTATTTAAAAAGTGTCAAAAAAGGTGTTAAAAATCCACAAAGGAAATACCCCCAAAATGCAAACACAGCAATCACCATCAGTCAAAAGCAAAACGTTTTTTAACTCTTCACTCAAATTTACCACTCCTCAGCTCCCAATCTTTTAATCTTTATTTATTAAAAACAAAAACCAAAAAAAAGGATCACACTCCTCACTGCTATTTACATTGACAGTAGATCTCCGTTCTGTTTCTATGTGGAGCAATCGCGGTTATCCTGAGGTTGCACGCACATCGGCTCTGGCGTCGCTCCCCCTAATGATTAAGAGGTGAACCGACATACAACTACGTCGATTCACCCAGGGGAGCCAACCTGCTGCAGCATAAGGGGGTTAAAAACCTTAAAATAAATAGTTTTATCCCAAAGCTAGACATTGCGAGTGCCTAGAACAGGTAAGTGTCCTTATTAAGTCAGTAGCTACAGTGTTTGTAGCTGCTGACTTTTGAAAAAAAAAAATGCCGGTGGAATCCCACTTTAAATGTCTCTTCTCCAGGGAGGATAAGTTTAATGTTTGTAGCCATTCCTCATAGCCCCCACTCTGCTGACTCTCCAGTTCAGAGACATCCTTCCTTAGGATTAGTGAACAGAGATTGACAGTATACTCAAGATGTGACCAAAGCAAAGATTTGTAAATTGTTAGAAGTATAGTGTAACGGGAGGGCCCGTGGGACCCAGAGGCTCTTGCAGGGTGTGGGGTACTCCTGTTTCAGCTTCACCAATGACTCTTGTGTCTAAAGTCATCCTATGTCCACTAGGGGCATAGGATGACTGAGAAATTATATCTTGGATTACAGGAGATGGGGCAGTAATGTAATCCACAATATATTCAAGAATGTCTGGAAGAACTAACTAGAGGTTGTTGATTCTGAACCCAACAGGTCAATAGAAGAGTGACTCATTCATGTGGGAACACAGACTGTTAATGGGGTAATTATGTCTGCTATTGTCATGTAAACTAACCTTAGTCTGGCTTCTAAAGATCTTTCATTGTGTTATGTTAATTGACACTGTATTGTGTGAATTTCTATTGATAATAGATGTGTATTGTGAGTTAGAACAGTCTAAAGGTCAGATGTCTGACTTACGTCTACTAAAGGAATGTGTATTGTATAGCAGGTGAGAGAAGCCGGAGTCTCCCTCCCCGGCGAATCGCAGACTTTTAGATGCGGCCCGTACGGACTTAGATTTATGTTTAACTGATGAAGCCGAACGCACTTTGCGTTGGGCTCGCCAAAAGTGGTACGCCAAGGCGAATAAACCTAATGCGATGCTGGCTAATAGACTCCGAACCTTCGCCCCTAAATTTGCTCCCATAAACCTGCGCACCCGCCACAATGTCCTCACGGGTAACCCACAATGGATATTGGATGAATTCCGCCACCGTCTCACAAAGCTCTATTCTCCTCCTACTCATTCCTCTACTCAAGGTCTAGATACCTTTTTGTCTAACTTATCCTTGCCTTCTCTATCAGACGCACACACGTCTTTGATGGATCGAGATATTCAGGTCCAGGAAGTTCTTCAATGTATTAAGGACTTGAAGGTCGGAAAGAGACCGGGCCCGGATGGCTTCACGGCCTTGTATTATCGGAAGTTAGCGGACGTCCTGGCCCCACATTTGGCGGCCATGTATAATTCCATAAAGAAAGGTCAGTCGTTCACGCCTGATCTGCTAACCGCTAACATTGTGATGATCCCGAAGCCGGATAGGGACCATTCCTCTTGGGCTAATTTTAGGCCAATCTCATTAATTAATATCGATATGAAAATCTTGACTAAGATTTTGGCCAATCGATTGAATTCTTTTCTCCCACGCCTGATAAAGAAGGATCAGGTGGGCTTTGTCCCTTGTCGACAAGCGGGGGATGCGATTAGACAGCTTCTCCAAATTCAACATATTGTACATGCCAGGTCCCTGGAAACGATGTTTTTGTCCCTCGATGTCAATAAGGCCTTTGACACATTGTCTTGGCCTTATTTGACACAAGTCCTTAGCCATTATGGCTTCGGTACTTCTTTTTTGGGCTGGATTTCGGCTATTTATGACTCCCCTCAGGCCAAGGTTCGGTACTATGGATTTGAGTCGTCCACCTTCCCCATTAGGAGGGGGACACGGCAGGGGTGCCCGCTTTCCCCGCTCCTGTTCGTCCTGGCTCTGGAGCCTTTGGCAGAGGCCATTCGATCCCATCCGGACGTGTCGGGGGTGGAGGTGGCGGGTACTTCACACAAATTGTCACTGTTTGCAGATGACATTCTGTTGACCATCACCAAACCTAGAATTTCTCTCCCCAATTTGTTGTCCCTTTTGGATTATTTTGCTTTGTTCTCAGGCTTAGCAGTTAATCAGGCAAAATCGAAGGCAATGTCTATCAACCTTTCCCCCTTGGATTTAGACTCCCTACGGTCGGCGTTCCCTTTTCAATGGTTGACCTCATTACCCTATTTGGGGATTAAGCTTACCTCGAAGTACTCCGAACTGTATCAGGCCAACTTTCCTTCTTTGTTTGGCAATTTGACAGCTATGCTCGCCTCTTGGTCCACTCTTCCGCTCTCTTGGTTCGGGAGGGTGGCGACGGTACGTATGACCTATCTTCCAAAACTGCTCTATTATTTTCGGGTTTTACCTGTCCAGGTACCCTCTCATATCCTTAGAATACACCAACGTAAACTTATGCAGTTTATCTGGGGCCATAAGAGGCCCAGGATTAAGAGGCAGGTGCTTTTTGCACGCAGAATTAATGGTGGCCTGTCGGTTCCTAATTTGCTTGCTTACTATACTGCGGCGGGTATCGCTCCATTGTCTCGTCTCCATGAGAAACAGCAAATGCCATTGTGGGCTACTTTTGATTTGGTGGACTCCCACCCGACGCCTCTAGCCTCTCTTCCATGGCTCCCTCGAGCACATGGCCCGCCTTCTATAGGTCCTTGTCTGGCCCATTCCCTTCGGTTATGGGATTCGGTTAAATATTCTGAAGGTCTGATCTCCCCTCATCTTCCGTTGCTTCACCTTCTTCATAGCCCCCTATTCCCACCAGGTAGGGATAATCCCTTACAGTTTGCATGGTGGACTGAACATGGCTTCGTAGATGTTCAGTCTATGCTTTCTCCAACCAAGATTATTTATTTTTCACTCTTACGTTCCTCCCATGATATTCCCCTCGGGGAACACTATAGCTACTTACAACTCCGACATTTCCTTCAGCGCCTTCTCAGATCCCAACCTACCCCCTATATCATGACCCCCTTCGAAAGCTTATGTAGATCGCGCCCCCATTCCCCGGGTCTCATATCTCTGATTTACACAGCGATTATCAACTCTAAGAGACCGCCTTTGAGACCTTATCACCTCCAGTGGGAGGCTGAGCTTGGGAAGCAACTCGATCCGGAAGATTGGCAGGCTATGACCATGGCATTGTCTAAATGTTCTACGAATGTTCTCTTTCAAGAGAACGCTTATAAAGTGTTCTATAGGTGGTACTATACCCCGACCAAGCTGGCGAGTTTCATACCTTCCTACTCTCCTTTGTGTTTCCGTGGATGCTCTCAGGAGGGTACGATGGCACACGTCTGGTGGACCTGTCCCAGGGTATGCAGATTGTGGGTTAGAGTTTATGCGTTGCTCCGCAACCTCTTTGATACCAACTTGAAGAGGGACCCCTTTGAGGCCCTTTTATGGAAACCGATCACGGAGCTTCTCCGCCCTGAACGCCAGTTGGCGGCGCATGTTTTTACTGCAACTAAATTGATCATTGCAAGGGCCTGGAAGACCCCGGTTCTCAGCTTCGAAGCAGTTAAAAACTGCATTAATGATATTATGGTTAATGAGAAACTTACTGCTGTGTTGGCAGATACCCACAATAAATTCCTCCGGGTATGGCAACCCTGGGTGGCTTACAACCACCCTTCACGGTTTGACCCAGCACTACTTTCTCTTTGATGAGCCTCCGTTCCCCCCGCCCCGTGGACCCCTTTCCTTCCTCTTTTTTTTCTTCTATCTTCTTTTATTCTTTTTACTTTCTTCTTGCTGTTCTTTTCTATTTCTATTCCTCTTTCCCTTCATCGCTACTTGTTCATGCTACTTTTCTAGCTGGCTTTCTTTCTTTTCATCCTCCCTTTCTTTCTTTGTGGCTCGGGCCCTCAGGCTTGGTCCTGCTGGCCTTGGACACAGGATGCATTTTTTCTTTTACAAATTGTTATACTGATTTCCTCTGTTATGTGCCTGCTTGAATTTTATATATATGTATATATATATATATATATATATATATATATATATATATATATATATATATATATATATATATATATTTATATTTATATATTTTATTTTTTTATTTTTGTCACATCATTTATTTTTATATATATATGTATATATTTCTAATTTTTTTTTTTTATATATATATTTTTTTTGTAAGGTTGTGTATTGTATAACAACTGTGCTTTTAAGTTTTACATTTACCCCGGTGTGATAACCGGAATGTTACCTAAGCCAGCATTAGGTCACTCTAGCAGGCCACTTGAGTTGAGGACATTCTATAGCCGGCCTTCTGGATTCGCTTTCGGATCCCTAGGAGCGGGACTAACCTCAGGTTTACGGACTATCTTTTCTGATATTTGATAAGCTTATGGTGTGTCCTCCACTGCCTTTTTTTTCTTTTGTATTCTCTTTTTTTTTTGATTGTTGATGTGTTTTTCAATAAAACTCTTTTGTACAAGAGAGAAGCCGGAGTCATGATGTTTGACTTGTCAGCTGTAGTAATTAGCTCATGTTAATTATGTCAGACCTGGTGCCAGAAAATCTGACAAAAAAATGTGTATTGGGCTCATTGTATAATGTTGTGGATGGAGTTCAGTCATTGTTCCTTGGGGTTTCTAACTGTATAAAAGCCTGAGTTTCCCATTAAAGACTCTATTAGTTTGAACCTCAAACAGAGCTGTGTCTCGTTATTGGGGTTCATCTGCTGGATTGTGGAGTGTCGATAAGCTGTCGTGGGTTGGTGGAATGGAATATCGTAAACGGCGTTAACCCTTGACCGTTACATATCATTTTACATATATCTCAAGTAAATAAGCTTTTTGATGCATGCTAATAGTTTGCTGGCCTTGCTTGTTGTGGGTTGGATGGCATGCTTTTGCTGAGTCTGTGATCTATTAGGACCCCCAGCTCTTTTTCCCTTTTTGATTCCCCCAGAGGTTCTCCCCCTAGCAAGCAACTTGCATTCATCTTTTTAGCTCCTAAGTGCATTACTTTACGTTCTTCAATGTTAAACCTCATCTGCTATTTAGCTAACCACCTCTCTATTTTATTAAGTTTGTAATGTTTGTAATGTTGTTATATCCTGTTCTGACATTAATATCCTGCTTAGCTTTGTATCATCAGAAAACACTGAGATTGAACTATTTATTCCAAATTCCATATTGTTCATGAACAAACTAAACAGAATTGGTCCCCTGTGCCTTGGAGCACACAGCTCACAACTCTAGACCATTCAGAAAATATGCCATTAATCACTATCCCCTAGACGTGGTCCTGCAACCTCCTGCTACCTTTGTTTTAAGGTACATACAATTTTGTAGCTCTAGCATTTATGGGGTACTCTATCAAATGCCTCAGTGAAATCCAAATAGTCCTTCATAAACCTTCCTCTATCCACTTTACATCTCTTTACCTCCTCGAAGAATGGTAAAAGGTTGGTCCTGACAGAGGCACACAATTTTCTTAAGGCTATTAACAAAATCAAATGTTTGGATGGATTAGAACACTAACCACAAGGCATTTTCACCCCTTCTTGCCCAGGCCAATTTTCAGCTTTCAGCGCTGTTACATTTTGAATGACAATTGAGCAGTCATGCAACACTGTACCCATATGAAATTTTGATCAGTTTTCCCCATAAATAGAGCTTTCTTTTGGTGGTATTTTATTTTTTACACTATAAACAAAAAAAGTGTCAATTTTGAAAAAGCACAATATTTTTACATTTTGCTATAATAAATATCCCAATAAAACAAAAAAAAAATTCAGTTTAGGCTGATATGTATTCTTCTACATATTTTTGGTAAAAAAAAATCAGAATAAGCGTATATTGATTGTTTTGCACAAAAGTTATAGCGCCTACAACATAGGTTATTGATTTATGGAATTTTTTCTAGTAGTGGCGGTGATCTGCAGTTTTTTTTGCAGCGGACATATTGGACACGTTTGACACTATTTTGGGACCATTGACAATTATACAGCGATCAGTGCTATAAAAATGCACTAATTTCTGTATAAATGTCACTGGCAGGGACATCGTCCACGTCGTCTACGTTCCTGTTCTGTGACCAGCAATTGCGGGTGCCTGGCGGAAATTCCGGCTGCCAAGCATGCGCACCAGTTCCCGAGTGACGCGGCAGGTGCGTACACCCCCTAGATTGCCGGGAAGCCGAGGACGTCATGTGAGGGCCACCTGGGATGGCAGAGCCACCTTTTGGCCGTCATATTACAATACGCGGGACGGGAAGCGGTTAATGTATCAGAGTTAGTTAATGGTTAGAATTTGCGATAGATTACGTAATACGTTTTAAAGTGGGGCATTCTTTCTTTGATTTAAAAAGCCAAGTAATATTTTTACATGTCTTTAGATAAGCTTTCTATAATACCCTACATGTACACATTCTAAAGAAATATAGACAGCATGGGCTTTGCACAATTATATGACCCTATGGGGCAGATCCAGAAAGAAATACATTGGCGCAGCGTTTCAGAGATACGCTACGCCACCGTACCTTACCTGGCGCATTTTCGAATCCTCAGCGAGTTCGCGCCGTAAGTTATGGCGGCGTAGTGTATTTCTGGCGCCGTATTTCAAATTGGGCGGGTTGGGGGCGGGTTTCATTTAAATGAAGCGCGTCCCCGCGCCCAATGAAATGCGCATGCGTCGTTTCTTAATTTCCCGCCGTGCATTGCGCTAAATGACGTCGCAACGACGTAATTTTTTGAACTAAGACGTGACTTATGTCCATCCCTATTCACGGACGACTTACGCAAAAAAAAAAAAATTCAAAATTCGACGCGGGAACGACGACCATACTTTAACATGGCAATTCTATCTATACGCCGCAAAATAGCAGCTTTAACTATACGCCGGAAAAAGCCGACTAGAGATGACGTAAGAGAATGCGGCGGCCGCGCGTACGTTTGTGGATCATCGGAAAAAGCTCATTTGCATACCCGACGCGGAAAAAAAACGCAAACTCCACCCAGCGGACGCCGACGTATTGCATCTGCGATCCAAAGGCGTACGAAGCCGTACGCCTGTCGGATCGAACCCAGATGCCGTTGTATCTTGGTTTGAGGATTCAAACTAAAGATACGACGCGGGAAATTTGAAAGTACGCTGGCGTATCAGTAGATACGCCGGCGTACTTGCTCTGTGGATCTGCCCCTATAAGTCTAAATGGAGTTTTCTGATGGAGGAGAGAGCACAGACATTTCCTTATCAGTGAGCTTCGGCTCATTCACTAAGCTGTATGATTTAATTGTATTTGAGAAAAGGAGTAACATCCTCCTACCCATTCTCCCCATCCGTTCTTCCAACAAATCTGGGCCATCCTATAATTATTCTAGGGATGAGTATGTCCCTATATATATAATAGATTTTCCCCTTTGGAAGTGGAGGATTCAAACAATTACAAAATGCAATAAAAAGGTGTAGAACAAAGTGAGGGACTAGGAGGGGGAGGAAACAACACAGTAAAAAGACGGAGGACAAAGAAGGTGCTGGGATCTTCAATTTAGGTAAAGAAACTCTTACCTGGGAGCAAACCTTGTTCCTGGACAATGGGCTAAAGTTTGCTCCTCCAAAGAAACTTGCTACATTTGGTACATTCATAGATATCCAAAAATATATCCGTAATATACCTTGGGTATGGGACACTCAGGCCTGTCCAGGGAGGCCCATTGCCTCCCTCTATCAGTAGCAAAAGGGCAGAGAGTATTTTACGACTTTAAATATACCCCAGTGTGCACACTTACCATGCAAAAAGAAAAATTATCCTATATCATACAATTTGTATAAAAATATTTTTAATAACATAGAATATAAAAACACATACAGTTGTCTGTGAAATACATTACAAAGATAAGCACATTAAATCTTCCGAGAAGGTCAGGGCATTTCGCAGATCATCTGCTTCATCAGGACCAACAGAATTGGGTTTATTGAAAACAAGTAAATCACAGACAGTTAAAAACAAATCCAGGATGGGTGCAATATAGTGTGCTCAATGCTTTATGAAAGGAGAAATTTGGGGTCTCAGAGACAGCCCGCTGGCTCATGGGAAGACAACTCTCAAACACATAAACATAGACCAGAGCAAGCCAAAATCTAGTCTGATGTCAATAAAATGTTGTCTCTTGTTAGAGGTGGAGTCCAAGTGGATTAAAGTGGGTATTTGTAAATTGAAGAGCTCATCAGGCCTCACACATGGGAGAGGAACAAATGACAAATCCTAGTGGGATCAAAGTAAGTAGGTATGAATCAAGGTCAGATAGAACCAGTGAAATCCAATTATGGGTGAGCCAGACAATACCTTGTAGAGAGATTAGAGGTAGTATGTGATAAATAGGAGGGGGGGATGGTGCTTGCTAATAATAAAATATATTATTAACATAAAATAATATAGATTAAATACGTTCTAAAATCCTGCTTAGGTCACAATCCAAATGTTTATAGCGTAAAACTGATAAAATATATCTGACGAGCCAAAAAATATGAGGAATGTTTCACTCCTATTCAATATCACCCACCTTCGATCTATGGGATGATGAGGGGGGTAAAATTAGTGATGTTATTGTAAAACGTGATCCAATTGGTAGTACACCGAGTAACACCAACTAATGCAAAAATATAAATATAAGTGTTAAGAACCACTACAAAATAATCTAGAAATATGTGAAATATCAATTGACAACCATAACAACCAAAAATGTGTAATTAAAGTGCAATAAATTTAAAATGCAAATGTCAAAAACATGCATATTAAAACTAAAAAATAAAAAAATATAATATAAAATATATATACGTGAGTCTCTGTGCACACTCAATACTCCAAAGTTATGTGCATAAAATAAGATAAAAGTGTCCAAAATAGATAAAATCAAGTGCTTCACTCAACAATATTTTTTCTTCCCAAAGTGCTTCTGTGCTCCAATCAATACTTGAATCCACAATAAGTCCCACAGTGCATACGTGCAAAAGAAACCATGTGCTCTGTTTTCCCAAGCCTCTCACCTCAGAAATCTAATGTAAATCTCCAATGCTGCTGGCTTAACAAGCACAGAAGATTCTGTTTGGGACGATTCCCGGCCAGCCTGTTTGCCCACGTCACTCCAAATTCCCAGGTTAAGTGTTCCCCAGGTCCCAGCGCTAACCTCACGGGGTAGATGGCTCTCAAAAAAACAATACAAGCTTCATAGCGTAAAACTGATAAAACATTAATTGGTTAAAAGCAAGTACACTTACAGCAGACTTGGAAATAGACAGCATATAGCGTGTAAACACGAAGATCTCCGCTCTCGGCCGCGAGCGGAGATGACGTCACCACCGGCTCTCCTCCTTACGTGTTACACGGCTGTGCACGCCGCTTAATCATAGGATCCTACTATACCATACCCCCTATTTATCAATTATTGTTTGTGTGTGAGCACTTATTGTCGTGGCTGCTGCTTAGTTTAATTTTAAAATTAAATTTTAGTATTATTGCTCTAGTTAGTGTGGTTTGCGCATTAGTTCCCCCCAACATTTATAGAGGTAGTATGTGTCACCCCTCCTTCCAGGGAAGCAAAAGGCAAAAAAGAGGCGTCAAACAAAGAGAGGGATCAGAGGGGGAGGAAACTACACAGTAAAAAGACTGAAGACATAAAAGGTGCTGGGATCTTCAATTTAAGTAAAGTAACTCTTACGCAGGAGGAAACCTTGGTCCTGGACAATGGGCTAAAGTTTGCTCCTCCAAAGAAACTTGCTAAATTTGGTACATTCATAGATATCCAAAAATATATCTGTGATATACCTTGCTCAGTGCCTCCCTCTATCAGTGTCTTCAAAGGCATGGTATTAAGGGAACTTGACCACTAAGTGGTAACAAAACCCCAATTAAATCCCAATTCCCAGTCTGGTTTAAAACAACTATGTAAAAAAAAGGACCTCATCATCTGTTAAGGTAAAACATAACAAGCTGATCACCAGCACCTTTTTCAAATCCACTGATCGTAACATTTTTTAGACTGAATGACAGCTGTCACCATAAAATTTGGCTGCAGTCTGTACCTCAGAGTCAGTTCGTCCGATTGCGATGCGACTGCAATGCGACTGCACCAATATTGACGATTACGATAAACAAGTACCTATCCTTAGAGACTACTGGAAAAATATTACACTACATCTATCCTCGATAATCAAATTATATGAGTAAGCGATTTAGAAAGGGGTATACAGGTATACAATTAACTAAAAATATAGTTTATCTGATCACCTGCTCTTGTGGGAAACAATACATTGGCAGAACGATCAGATAATACTCTATACATGTAGGTGAACATATCAACATTAGAAAAGGTACCAAGGAGCATTCTGTTCCTAAACACTTTGCATGTTGTCCTAACAGAGACCTGCGAGGTACATTTTTTTAAGCAATTGACAAAAATACTACCCCTTGAAGGGAAGGTTCCACCAAAGGGAGGGCTCCCAGCTTGAGACCTGGTAGATCCATAAATTTAAATCTTATACACCTCATGGCATGAACGTAAAATGGCATGTACAGTAAATGATTTTAATATCAGAATACTGTGTATTATGTTCATTTTATTTTTTAACATGAGGTTTGGCTATTTACTCCTTGCCAGCCTTTGATTTGACTTTTAGTATACAATATTTTTTATATACAACTACTTTTATTCAGTTAATTGGTTCAGTTTAGATCAGAGTTGTCAGGTTCTTTTCCTGCTTCTCCATCTATCTTGACAGACAATATTTCCAACACTCAAAATGGCTGCTGAAATAAAAACGAGGCTTGAGTATATGTCTTGCCGTTCTCAAACATGCATTCAATATAGCCACGGATCTCAAAATCAGGCTTGTTTTTTTAGCCTAATACACTCATCTATTACAGTCAGCCAATCCAATGCACGTAGCTAATGTGGCTGCTTTACTTAAAACAAGGTTTGGACATCTAATTCCATATAGAGATCAAAACAAAACTAGGCTTGGCATCTCGTCACATGTTGGTGGTGTAATCGAAAATGAGGCTTGGCCATCTAATACATGGTAATGGTGGCCATTTTGGTTTTCAATGAAATCAGATTTGAGTGGATCCCACAAGACTGGGTGTAGGTACCAAAGCTGTATACTAAAATTAGGTGACACTGTCCCTTTAAGAAGTGGGATGGACGTTGTGGCCAATAACCGCTCACCACTAAATGATCAG
The DNA here is from genome assembly GCF_905171775.1 of Rana temporaria. Lineage (NCBI taxonomy): Eukaryota > Metazoa > Chordata > Amphibia > Anura > Ranidae > Rana > Rana temporaria. Next base: position 295,454,021 of record NC_053491.1, on the reverse strand, counting down.
TAATTATGCCTCCTCCCAATCTATGTCTGCAACCAGTGACATTGGCTGCAACTCAGGACTCAGCAATTACATTTTCCTATAGTGACAACTTGGTCTGGGTGGCAGTGGGCAGGAGTGGCGCGGAATGGAATAAGACTTCAGTTCACCAAAAACTGTAATCCAATACAGAATATGATCAAAAAAAATTCTACTTACATTCTTGCAGCCCCCTTGAAGGATTATTATTCCTACAAGTTGCAGCCCTCCTAATGGTTGGATGTTATTCTGGAAGAGGAATGAGCGTTACCAGTAAAAATCATTATGCAAACAAACCCATTTGCATGATAGGAACCTGCATAACTTTGTCAATGAAAAGTAGAAGGGATCACTGTGGCTTCTAGCTATCTCAGCAAAAAGTCTCCCAACCGATCGTAAAACCCCATATCGAGAGAACAGAGTATTTACATTATTCACAAAAGTTTCTTTTAGAATTCTGGCAACGAAATATTTCTAATTTAGTGATACTAGAACTGTGACATATATTAGTATAACTTTGAGCTCTATACATTGTTTATGTATTTCTTTTGATGATTACATGAACTTTCAAGGGGTTAAGTAGCTAAGGAAATTATAACTAAATAGGGATTAATGTGTATGCCCATATGGTTGTATGTAGTAGGTTCTGACAGAGTTTTTTTTGTTAACTGGAATGCTGTTCATTTACTAACTTATTATTGACTTTACTAACAGGTCACTTGTCTATCATCACCAGCTGCTAAGCAAACATCAGCTATACAGTAATGCATAGCAGTTCTTTCTTGTAGACACACCTGGTTCAAACATTTCAGACAAATGGGAGTGACTTCTAAACTCTCCAATACATAGTTGCACGATACTGTTTTTCTTCCTCCATTTTCAACTTTCTGGTTTGTGAGGCACGACAGCTGTGAGCTATGTGCGCTCTGACAGAAAAAAAGTTATCTATTCTTTAGAGCACTAAATACACTAAACAAAGTTCAGGACAGATTTATTATGCAACGGACTTAAAGACATCCTTTATTTTGTTATGAATGACCTGTGGTGTGTAAGTTACAGTAGGTTTTCTTATACAGTAAAGGTTGATATGCAAGGGTCCTAACTTACAATATTTTTATGGGAATTTCACAAACAATTTTTAGAACAATAATTTTCAGTATACTAAGCAAACCTTCTTTCTTTTTTTTTAATTTTTCTAACTTACTCCTACAGTTTGTGGTGAAAATCATGACACAGTATGCAAAACTGTCCTTTAGAAGACCTTTTTTAAATGATTGAAGGAATGATCCTGACTTTAATAGACTTTTAGAATTTGGAGTTTTTTATTTTTCATTTGAGGATTTTAAAGGGCACAAAATTTAGATTTGCCCAAAATGTTGGCAAATTTGGAAGATTTAGACAAATGTATCCATTTTTGAAAAATGTATGTTTTACACAAATTTGTCAATTAAATAAGATATTTTTCACAAATAGCATAGACATACTTAGGCCTCGTACACACGATCAGTCCAAACTGATGAAAACGGACTGAAGTTTAGTTTCATCGGTCCAAACCGACCGTGTGTACACCCCATCGTTCTGTTGTCCTTCAGTCCAAAAACAGAGAACTTGCTTTAAAATTGGACCGATGGACGCCTAACCGATAGGTCAAAACCGATGGTTAGTACATATGTGAGACTTATCAAAGCTTAGACTGATTATGTACCGGATATTGCATCTTGCTTATCACAAAAATCAACCAATTGTATTATATTGTACATTGTACTGTAATAATGACCTTTGGTGGAGTGGTCAGGCAATATAGCTTAGTGTAACGTCACCTATAGCAGTTCCCATTTTTATAAGCCAAACAAGCCTAGCCTACTGGAATGTGGTTGTCCCCAGGAATGCCATGTTCACTGGCCAGGATGTGCAGGAGGCTGGAGAAAGGATGAACAAAAGAGTTCTGGTGGTTACATTAGTGCAGTTGTCCATGGGGGATGGCTGTGAGTTGTGTCTCTCAGTAATATAGTGAGGGGGAACAGGCAAAGGATTGATCCAGATACCAGAACCATGGTAAAAAAAAACAGGACCGGGTCAATACAGGTGGCAGGCAAAAGAAACACTGCACTGGTATTGGGGTGATCAAAAAAGCTATTGCTGGCTGCACTGGCTCTGGTTACACTCTATGGATTTGGAAGAGATCAGGAACACTGTTGATGGATGCACTGGCTCTGGTGACAGTGACATTGGTGTGGGTAGCGAACAGTAACATTGTTGCTGGCAAAACTGGTATGGCAACACAGACGAGTGTAATGGGGATTAGGAACACTGTGACTGTCTGATCACACTGCCTGCATTTGGGGCCTTGCATCCACACACGCAAGAATGTTAGACTGGGAGCAGCGTCTTTCTTCCTTTGGCTTTTACGTCCCAATAGACATTGATGAGACTGCCTGCTCAGGGAAGCACAGGACATCTGTACATCCCTGTGTAGGTAAATATGGCCCTTGCATGGGGTACAAGGCATATATCAATATATGCCTTATGATGACACTTGGACTGGTGTGGCAGTGTTCAGGGACACTGTGATTGGCTGCACTGACATGGATTTTAAAGGGGCCCCCCATGGCAATTTTTTTTATATCCATATCAGACCCTGGCAGACCAACAAAGTGGGTGGGGGGACGAGTGAGCACCCCCCTCCTGAACCATACCAGGCCACATTTCCTCAACATGGGGAGTTGGGTGCTTTGGGGCAGGGGGGTGTTCTGCTCCCCAACCCCAGAGTATCTTGTCCCCATATTGATAGGGACAAGAACCCCATCCCCACAACCCTGGGCTGTGGAAACAAAATAAAGTGTTGGGACTTTATATGAAGCAACACTGCTGAGTTAAATGCATCAATCAATTAAACATGGTTCAATGAATACAAATCCATACATCATGAAATAGCAGAAAGTATTATATTGAATATTAGCAACATAATCATATAGTTAATAATATATAGTTATTAAACAGTAGCAATATAATGATTATCTTAACATAATAACAAATACTGCACATGAGGCAAGCAGACCAAAATTGTAATGATAACAACATTTAAACAATGATAGATTGATGCATTGTAATAAACTGTGTATTATAAAAAAATTAAATATCATGATCACTGTGACATCTCATCGTAAAAAAGCTCTATGCGTTTCGTGGTTAACATTACCACTTATCAGGAGCAGATGCTAATAGAATAAAATGGTCGAGTTGGTGAATTGGTAAGAATTATATATGTAATGTAAAAATATAGTATATAAGAGAGAGGAGGGAAAAACTTTCAAACACTCTCACCTCATTGTAGTGCGCTGATATAATCTTGGTAGTATTAACGATAAAAAGGGGATATGTTTAATATAGATAGCGTCCTCCCAGGGAGCTGAATTGGTATAAGCCAAAGGCACAACGGAGCAAGCAGGTAACCAGAAAGTGAATATGGATCTCCAGTGGTTGGCTGTAGTCTGTATGATTGTTGCTTGGTAGCGTATAGTTTGAATATAATTCCCAAGGATAACTGTAACAGTAAGAAAGTATTGACAGTAAGCGAATCTTACAGCCAAAGGACTGAGGAAGGCCACACCAGTGTGAATATAGGGAAAAGGTGAGTATAGTAGACATAGAACATAATAAAAACCCAAATTGGTGACCAGAATGGCGAACATAACAATAATTATAACTATTATAAATATTAACCAGGGCAAACTGCCAAATGCCCAGCAAATGCCTACAGTTTGCCTTAGTTGATGGCGGAGCATTTTTGTTTTCTTTTTTGGTTCCAGCTGTAAGCATTGTGACTGAAAATGGATCTACATTGAGGGGGGGGGGGGACACTGTTTTAATAATAATAAATAATAATAATAATAATAAAATAAAAGATCACTGTCAGCAGAGTTGTGCAATGTCACTATGGTGGCATGTTATTTATTTAACCATGGTCAGAGATACTGTGTGCTACAATGGTATGGGGGGTTTACTAAAATTGGAGCACACAGAATCTGGTGCAGCAGCTGAAGTTAGAAGTGGATTGGCTGCTATGCACGGCTACACCAGATTCTGTGTGCATCAATAATAAATCCCCTCCTCTCTGATCACTAACCAAAGCAGTAAAATGCCATAGTGACACTGCATTGTTAAGTGGTGGTGATCGTTTCTATTTTTTTTTTTTTACTTCTTCAGTGTGTAGTTTAATGCCCAGCACTTTACTACACACTCTCTCTCTCCTCTTACAGACAATTGCTGTGAGAGATGAGACTTCAAAAGCTGCATTCTTTGTTTAAATGGATGATCACTAAGGTTGGTCAAAGTGATCACGTGTTACAGGGCCAATCAAATTGCACCAAATACCCCAATCTGTGATTCACTGTGTTCGAGTGACACAGCGATCATAGAGTGTACTGCTGCATGGCCTCGGGGTCGTACATGAGCGGCTAGAATAGGAGGACGTACCACTATGTCTACGACCACTGGATCAACACTTGTCCCAGAGTGTTTAAGGGTGCAATGGACTACAAGAAATTGCCACCTGGCTGCACACAGGCTCTTCTCCTCCTGGGTTGATTTTGGACTAGGAAACCGTGCTTGTCCACGGTTGAAGGTAGAGCTATCCCTATGTGCTAACGCCTTTCTGTCAAGGATGGTGCTGCATTTTTCTGGTCAGGGACAGTGCTGAGAGAAGACCATGGTGTAAGTGCCCCTGGAGTGGCAGCCCAAGGGTGCCAGAGTTATTCACTGTGGGGGAGCTCACTTTGCGTTTATTATGGCTTCATGGTCACTACACCCATTGCATGCTTTTTTCACACCTGCCACCTGGGCTGGGCCTGGAGGAATTTTTATACTGACCGAAGGGCCTTCCATTGTGCTATACACTGGAACAAAGAACTTATGCTTTACCCCTATATTTTTTTATTCTATATATTTATTCTATAGAGAAAAAAAAAGTCAGGTTTAAAGTGGGGATATCAAACACTTTTACCTCTATTTCTTGGCAGATTTTTGTACAAAATGTTGTCTTTGGCCTTTTCTTGAATTGAAGGACTGGTTGCTTATGCAAATGACTTAAAGTGTATGCAAACCCTAACAATAGTATATTAAATACAGGTCCCATTGGAAGCATTTTTTCAAATCTGTTTGATAAGTGCAAAAAAAAAACAACTGTTCACCTTGTTAGAAATTCAAAGCTGTCCTGTGCCTTGCTCACTTTTTCTATGCTATCTTCTTGTGTTATTCTCATGCCTCCCAGCTTTTATCTTGGGCTACAAAACAATTAGTTCCCTACATTGTGTAAATGAGGAGAATTTGGCTTCAGGCGACTTGAATTTTACATCCATGTAGGTCCGCTTGCATGTCCCTGAGCTCACACTGTCTGCCTTCATTGTCATGTACCCACACCCACATGGATGTCCCACACCCACACGGATGTCAGATTGGAAACAGCAGCTATGACACTTCCGGTTGCTGTGGGTGCAGAGCCCCCCTGCCCCAAAGCACCCAACCCCCATGTTGAGGGCATGTGGCCTGGTACAGTTCAGGAGGGGGGGCAATCTCTTGTCCCCCCTCTTTTTCTGTGGCCTGCCAGGTTGTGTGCTCGGATAAGGGTCTGGTATGGATTTTTGGGGGGACCCTACTCCATTTTTTTAAATTTAGCTTGAGGTTCCCCTTAAAATCTATACCAGACCTTTTAGGTCTGGTATGGATTTTGAGGGGGACCCATACGCCATTTTTTTTAATTAGGCACAGAGTTCCCCTTAATATCCATACCAGACCTGAAGGGCCTGGTATGGAATTTGGGGGGACCCCCACGCAATTTTTTTTTAAATTTTGGTTCAGGGTTCCCCTTAATATTCATACCAGACCCAAAGGGCCTGGTAATGGACTGGGGGATAACCCATGCCATTTTTCTCAATTACTTGTATCTGTATTGCTGAGACCCAACAATTCATTACAACCGTGAGTAGTTTAAATTACCTTTCTTCCTTTAGAAATGTAATTTTGCTGCAGGATTGTTCTAAACACGGGAAAAATGCGCCACTTTACAGGCATAATGGAAAAAGTGAGGGAAGGGGGCGCTTAGATAAGTAATGAATAAACAATGTGTATTAAATAATGTAAATGAATAAAGTCCATTGAAAATAAAGTCCATTGGTATTAATTTCAATTATGTGCAGAAAAATTAAGCGTGATCAGACAGTCCTTATTGAAGTATTCTGTATCTTGATTAGACAGTGAAGCCTCCACCAGATATGTGCAATTTCACCCGATGTGAATAAATAAATTGGCTCCTTACCAAAAACAGTGGACCCTTTACTTAAAAAGAGGTCAAATGCGCCTGAGTTACACAAGGTAACAAATGGTATGTGTAGATTCAGTCAGCGATGATGTTCCACGCAACAGATCACATAACCCATAAATAGAAGAGAAATACTGCAATAGTGCATTACCGTTTATTTATAAAAACAATTGTAAAAAAGGACAGCCAAATGGCCCCTTACTTTCTCCGGTGCCAAAGTCCCGGCACTGCGGCTACTGCATGTGTTTCCAGAAAGAGAGAGCGGGTCTCCGTGCAGCTCCATGTGTGGCGTGCGTTCCACCTCCACCAGCAGGGACCCGGAAGTAGCGTGCGTCAGCGTGACCAGTGTGCGCCTCGACGTACGTTTCGTAAGAGATTACGTCATCAGGAAGCGTCACTGGTCACGCATGGAAAGGTATATGAAGCCCTAGATCGCATTTAGGTGGCTGGAAATGGGCCAATCGTAGCCTCAGTCCCGGTCTCAAGCAATACAATAAAACGTTATCAATAACAAAAACAGTGAGCATTGCAATTCTCCGCTCAATGGGAACAGACTAGAACCGCAATGTAACAATATGACATTGTGTAGATCGTCAACGCAAAGTTAAAAATAATAACCAATTGATGCAAAGTCTGATGCACTACATACCGTATTTTCCGGCGTATAAGACGACCCGGCGTATAAGACGACCCCCTAATTTTCCAGGAAAAATTTTGATTTTGGGATATACTCACTGTATAAGACTACCCCCTTCTTACTGTCTTTCTGGAAGCTGAGGGGTAGCCAGAACCGCTGACAGAAACAGGCTTTTTCAAATCTCACTGTGCCATTACATTACATTACTCACTGTGCCATTACATTACATGCCCTCACTGTGCCATTACATTACTCACTGTGCCATTACATTACATGCCCAGACTGTGCCATTACATTACATGCCCCCACATTGCCATTGTGCCATTACATGCCCCCACATTGCCATTGTGCCATTACATGCCCCCACATTGCCATCACTTGCCCCCACTGTGCCTGAACTTGTTGCCCCCCCCAGTGCATTAACACTCACTTTTTTCCCCAGCGCTGACAGTCCCCCATGCTGCGATCGCGATCGTGAAGGATATCAAAGCCGCGCCTTCACTGCAGAGTGTTCTGTGATAGGATGAACAAAAATCTTCCCAGCAGCGCCTCTGTTATGTTTCCCGCCTATCACGGACGTCTTCTCATCTCGTCCGAGGATGAGAAGGCATCTGTGATAGGAGGAACAAAGAACAGAGGCGCTGCTGGGAAGATTTTTGTTCATCCTATCACAGAACACACTGAGGAGAAGGCGCGGCTTTGAAATCCTTCACGATCGCGATCGCAGCATGGGACACTGTCAGCGCTGGGAAAAAAGTGAGTACTGAGACTGTACCCGGCGTATAAGACGACCCCCGACTTTGGATGCATTTTTTTGCATCCAGAAAGTCGTCTTATACGCCGGAAAATACGGTAGTCATACATCTCGACTGATAGCAAAAAAGTGGTAAAAATAAACAATCTAAATATATATGGATTTTAAAACAATACAATTGGTATTAAGATTATGGTTAAAAAACCACTGTAGCTAGACAGTAGTTCAACTAAATATGGACATCCGTATAGGCACAACTATTATTAATAATCAGATAATTTAATCATTTGTGAGGAAACAGTTTAAATCTAGTTCAATATTTAAACCCAAAGGTTGCATGGTTTGTAAACAATGCACCCATTTGGTTTCATTTTGAGATACTGCCTTGGTTAGGTCAGTGCCCCTCCAATGAGTGATAATTCTGTCGATTCCATAAAAGGTAAGTAGACGTGGATTTCTATCATGGCAGAGGTCAAAATGGCGTGAAACGCTATGATTGGGAAAGCCCTTGATTATATTTGCCACGTGTTCGTTTATCCTTGTTTTCAATTCTCTAGTTGTTCTTCCCACGTATTGTAACGAACAGGGGCATTCCAGAACATAGGTTACATATCTGGAATGGCAAGTGATCAGAGGTTTGATGGTAAATTCTTGTAGACTCACATTAGATCTAAATTTCATCTTTTTCTTTCCCTGTCTGTTTGTAGTTTTACAGGATCGACACCGTGTACAATAGTGAAACCCTGATCCATCAAGAAAAGTTGGAGGTTTTTTGGGGGGATCGGGTACATTGGGTGATATAATATTTATCAAACCTGGTGCCCTCCTATAAATGAATTTTGGATTAGCAGGTAAAATTTTGGCCAAATCATTATCCCTGTATAAAATAGGCCAGAATTTCTTAAAGATTTTTTCTACACTCTTATAATCATGATGGGATCCTGATAGAAAGGCCAACTCTCCTTGATGGGCAATCTTAGGTTTAGAGACCAATAGGGATTTTCTATCCATCTCAGACACCAGCTGTTTGGTGGATGACAAATGATTTTTAGTATATCCTTTTTCTATAAATTTCTCACTTAGTAGATCTGCTTGGGTAACAAAATCTGAGTGCTGATCACAATTACGATGTAGGAGCATAAACTGGCCTTTGGGGATGGCTCCCAGCCATTTCGGATGGTGACAGCGGGAGAGTGGAACATATCCGTTCCTGTCAGTGGATTTGAAGTATGTTTTAGTACTGACTGTGTTCCCTTTCTTTGTAAGTGTAAGATCTAAATAATTCACACATGATAGACTTGATTCAGCTGTGAATTGAAGACCATAGGAGTTGTTGTTCGTATTAAGCAAAAAGGAGTTTAAGGAGATAATGGAGCCTTCCCATAACAAAATAATATCATCTATGTACCATTTGTAGTACAATAGGGATATGTTTGTGTCTTTAAATATGGTCTCTTCTTCCCATTTATTTAGGACTAAATTGGCCACACTAGGGGCATAGCGAGCTCCCATAGAAACCCCTTTAATTTGTTTATAATACTTTTCTTGGGCCCGAAAGTAATTATTACCCATGGCTATCTCTAATCCTTCCACCAAAAAATGAACTTGGGTGGTTGGGAGTGTCGAATTTTCCTCTAGTGCTTTTGTCACTGCTACAACAGCATCAGATTGTTTGATGTTGGTGTACAGTGACTCGACGTCTACTGTCACCAACCAAGTGTCCTCACCAACCGTAAGTGTGGATAGGGATTTAATCAACTCCCTGCTGTCCTTCAAATAGGATTGGCCCTCCACTAACAGGGGTTGGAGATACAAGTCGAGATATTCCCCCACCCTGGAGTAGAGGGATCCAATCCCACTAACGATTGGTCGACCTGGGGGGTTGGTTCTATTTTTATGTATTTTGGGTAAGATGTATAATACCGGTGTCCGTGGTACTTTCGGTATAAGGTATTGGGCCTCTTTGGTGGTAAGTATTGATTTAGTGACTCCCCTTTCTACCCATAAGGATAGTTCTCCCTTGAGTTTTGGCAATGGGTCCCCTGAAAGTGGTAGATAGGTACTCTCATCCCCCAATAACCGCTGGACTTCTTTAAAGTAGTTTTCTTTGGTTAATACTACCACTCCTCCACCTTTGTCCGCAGAGCGGACTATAATATCTTTGTTTTGTTCTAATTGCTTAATACCCTCCTTTATTGTAACATTAGTCTTTTTTTGTGTGGTTTTTAGAGCTTTGATTTCTCCTTGGACCATGTTTTTAAAAACCTCTATATGATGGTGGGTTCCTTTTTTAGGATTGAATGTAGAATTGTTTTTTAGACCACTGTGTTGAAAACCTGTGTTATCAACTGTAGCTGTATATGGTGCCTGTTGTGAGAAATGTTTTTTTATATTTAATTTCCTGATGTATTTTTCTACATTGACAAATAAATCAAACTTGTCGATGTGTTTATCGGGGGCAAATTTCATCCCTTTTGACAAGACCTCCAACTCCCCTTTGGAAAAGTCTATTCCCGCAAGGTTAAAAATCCCCTCTGTTAGTCGTCCCGAGGTCTTTTTCTTTCCGGTTCCCCCTCTATTACCTCTTTTTCTGTATTTTTTGGAGGGTAGTGGGGCATAGGGGATGGGATTTTGTATGGTTCTTTCCATCCCCTCCATTCCCCCCCCTGGTTGTTGGTAATTTTGTTGTTGTGCCGGACGTCCTCTATAATTACCCCTAAAATGGCCCCGTGGAGGTCTGGGGGACTTTACAGGCATAGTATAGACACCCCCAGGTACACAATTTAAAGGAATATTTCACTTGTATTGTTTCACTTTAAGCAAAAATCACTGCTCCTGAAAAAATAGCCGTTTTTAAAACTTTTATGGGACCTAGTTCCCCAAACACTTTTTATGACAATAGGATGCATATAAGCCTTTAAAATGAGCACTTTTGATTTTTCATGTTCGTGTCCCATAGACTTTAACGGTGTTCACGCTTTCAAACACATTTTTTGCCTTTTCGCAAGTTCTGGTGCGAACCGAACTGGGAGGTGTTCGGCTCATCCTTAGTGTGTGATAGTGGCACTAATCTTCTGTCCGCCCTACGACAGGGAAAGTTGGCACGTGTATTGTGCCTGGCACCACTCACACCCAAAGACCATTTTTTCACAACTGTGTGACAGGGGCATCACATTATTTTTTTTTTACAGCAAGTCCAATTCTTGCTTTCTTTAAGAATACTTCTATAAGGTTACGGTGTGAAGGCACCACCAACACCCAAAGATCAATTTGTATGCACCTGTTTGACAGGGCATCAAATTTCAATTCCTCACAGCAAGGTCAATTCTTGCTTTCATCAGGAGTACCTTTATAGGGATATGGTGTGAAGGCACCACCAGCACCCAAAGCCCAATTTTTCCAATTTTTAAATGTCAGCTTTGCTGCAGCAGGTTCTATACATGGTACAGATGTGCCACTTTAGAGGCTGATTAAGGGGACCACCCATGCACTATATTTAAAGGATTTTTTCATTTTTATTGTTTAATTTATCATCATTAAAATCACTGCTCCTTTAAAAACAATATTTTTTTAATTTGTTTGCATTGGTACATGTCCCCCAGGGCAGTAGCCGGGCCCCATACCCTTTTTATTGGCAATATATTGCAAAAGAATTCAAATTCGGGTCCCATAAACTGGGGTTTGCAGTTCGGGTTCAAACTTGTACGAGAGTTCTGGCGAAAATCAAATCCGTGTCCAAATCCGTGTCCACCCATGTCCTTTTGTTTGATAGTTCCTTATCTATTTGCTTTGAAAATGCTTTTAGCTTTGAAAATTGAGAGAATTGATTGTGTATGGATATTAACAGGAACCCCACCACAAAATGTAAATGTAAACAAAAAAAATGGCATGGGGTCCCCCCCAAATATCCATACCAGACCCTTCAGGTCTGGTGCTTTCACACTGTATCTCAATGCTTAATCATAGCTAAGCTCCACACTTTATGCCGCGTACACACGGTCGTTTTTTGTCTTGGAAAAAAACGTAGTTTTTTATCATGAAAAAAAACAACGTTTTAGCTAAGCTATGATTAAGCACTGAGATACAGTGTGAAATGTGTCAGCTTCTGTCTACCTTCTACTGTGGCATGTAATTTTTGTGACCAGTTTTAATTAAAGGAAGGTTTTTTTGGGTGCGGCTGTCCTAGTTTTCCTCTTCAATTTTGCATATCGTTGCATTGCCGGCACCCATGGTTTGGACTCAGTGAGAAGGTTTCTTGGTATCATCTGAGCGGTTACTCTTTCTCTCATCTTAAAATGATCGTGTGCGGGCTTCACATCGTTTTTTGTCTTCTAAAAAACGACCAAAAAAAAATTCGAACATGCTTCAATTTTTTATGTCGTTTTTCAAAATGTCGTTTTTTTGTGTCATAAAAAATGATTGTGTGTGGGCTAAAACGACGTTTAAAACAACTTTTTTAAACCCGCGCATTATCAGAAGCAAGTTATGACACGAGCTTGAGTGCCATCGTATGTGTTCTACGTAACCGCGCTTTGCAAGAGCATTTTCAGAAAACGATGGTGTGTGGGCAACGTCGTTTTTAAAAATGAAGTTTGAAAAACATTGTTTTTTTCATGATAAAAAACAACGTTTTTTTCCAAGACAAAAAACGACCGTGTGTACGCGGCATAAAGTGTGGACATTGAACTTTTTCTCAACTCTCATCTGATACCCTAGACGGCGAGGAAATAGAGGTAACATGCCACCCAAAACAAACCAGCAGCTCCTCCGGGGGTATTGCTGCCTATGTTTTAGCAGTTCCTCTGTCACATTATTGTTCTTGAATGTTTTGGGATATCTAATTATTTTTAATTGTTATAGTCTTTAGTGGTTTTCGATATTTATTGTCCAAAAGTTTACAGATTGTATGTTTACATATTCATAAGTATAAACACTAGTTTAACCTCCCTGGCGGTATGATTCTGTCTGGAATTACGTACCAAAAGCGGTACAATTATTTTGCAAGGAAATTTGGTGTTTTATACTGTAGGCCTGTAATTTTTAGGAATAACTCACTTAAATCTGACCAAACAAAAGACTAATAAATAATTATAAATAATTATAACAAATAATAATATAATTATAATAAAAATTATTCAATAATGTAATCAACTCAAAATCACTGAAATTTGCTCAGTTGCAGAATTGTCGCTGTCATTACTTTTATTTTTTTTATGACGAATTTCCCCACAAATCGCTATCGCACAATTCTGCAAGTGATTATAATTTATTATCGCTGTTTTCTAGCTGATCTAAAACCATTTTTGACATAAAGGGACACTTTTGGACAATCTACAGTATTCAGGCAGAAATAATAGTTTTTATTATATAAAAGTACATGTAGGGCACTGGGCAGACCACTAGGGACAAGGGGTGTGTGTTTTTTTTACATACAGTACTGTAATCTATAAGATTACAGTATACTGTATGTATTGTGTTTGTTTACTTTTTTGAATTTGGAGCCGTTCTCCGCTCCTGCGCGTCGTAACGTCGCAGGGAACGGAGATCGGCGGCACACGGGGAGACTGTGAATCTAGCGAGGAGGACCCGCTCGCTCACACAGCGGGGTGGCATCGCTGGATCCAGTGACAAGGTAAGTAACTTGCCTGTGGATCCAGCGAGAAGGAAAGCCGTGCCGCTGCACACTCTGCACGTCCACCCCGAGCGTGACTCGGGGATACCGATCCTAACATTGAAAACCCACCCCGAGTGACGCTCGGGTTTACCGCTAAGGGGGTTAAAGCTTATTTTATTGAGTTAAGAAAGTTATTTCCACAGTGCAAAATGCATATACATACAAAACAATAATTTACAAAGCATCCATAATAATTTATCCCAAACCGCCCCCCCCCCCCCCATTCCTTCCCTTCCCCCTTCCCTAGATCTGATATTTCTGCCTTCTTATATTATCTCAGACCTAGTCCATTTCTGTGATAGCTACTGCATAATGCTCTGTTTGTTTAAACGCAATCCATTTCTTCCAGGTTAACCACTTAAGACCCGGACCTTTAGGCAGCTAAAAGACCCGGCCAGGTTTTGCGATTCGGCTCTGCGTCGATTTAACAGACAATTGCGCGGTCATGCGACGAGACTCCCAAACAAAATTGGCATACTTTTTTCCCACAAATAGAGCTTTCTTTTGGTGGTATTTGATCACCTCTGTGGATTAATTTTTTTGCGCTATAAACAAACATAGAGCGACAATTTTGAAAAAAATTCAATATTTTTTACTTTTTGCTATAATAAATATCCCCCAAAAATATATATAAAAAAAAAATTCCCTCAGTTTAAGCCGATAAGTATTCTTCTACCTATTTTTGGTAAAAAAAAATCGCAATAAGCGTTTATCGGTTGGTTTGCGCAAAATTTATAGCGTTTACAAAATAGGGGATAGTTTTATTGCATTTTTATTATTTTTTATTTTTTTTACTACTAATGGCGGCGATCAGCAATTTTTTTTGTAAAAGAAAAAATACTGCACTATCTAGTGATAAATAAATGGAGCAGCTAACACAGCAAGAGAGATCAAAATGCTTAATATACAACACCACATGTGAACTAATGGTGATAGATTATATTAAATAAAGTCTATAGATCAGGGGTAGGCAACCTCGGCCCTCCAGCTGTTTTAAAACTACAAGTCCCATGAGACATTGCAAGACCCTGACAATCAGAAGCATGACTCCTAGAGGCAGAGGCATGATGGGATTTGTAGTTTCACCACAGCTGGAGGGCCGAGGTTGCCCACCCCTGCTATAGATCCTTGACTGAATGAATGGAAATGAGATCCAACCAGCGTCAGAAATATTGTGTTGACAAAAAAAAGTTCAGTGACTGAGTAAGTGAACAGAGTCTAACGGTGAAAAGTAGAAGATCCACCACCACTTATGACAAGGGGCTTACCGGATGGATTGGACCCAGAAGGGCATATACCCACTAGGCCAATCAAGCTTGTATAGATGATACACTGGAAAGGGTACACCATAGATGTCTCACGATCTGGTATTTTTGATAAAGATCTCAGACAGACAATTCAGGAGTGGTTCATGCCAGATAGTGGTATACAGCAAATCCCAAAGGGGGCATATCAAATATCCAAATGATGGGTATGAAAAAATTGGAGTGCACATAGCATAATTCTGTATAAAAAACACAAGATTTATTTAAAAGCAGTCCTTACCGACATGTTTTGTTACAAAGAGAACTTCATCTGGGGTGGAAGTTCTCTTTGTAACTAAACATGTCGGGAAGGACTGCTGTTGTCACTGCTACCCTAATTTTATGAACTCGTTTTATCACTGCAAAATGTGAGTTTCTCTCTTTTAAATAAATCTTGTGTTTTTTATACGGAATTATGCTATGTGCACTCCAATTTCTTCTTTTTCATACCCATCGTTTGGATATTTGATATGCCCCCCTTTGGGATTTGCTGTATACCACTGTTTGGCATGAACCACTCCTGGGGGTGCTGACTAGATATTTAAGTTGCAAAAATTCCCATTCATTTACTTGTTGCCACCCTTGTGCTGTTATTAAATCTACTCTAGTCCTTATTTTTCCTTGTTTTACTATATATTTTAATTGTGCTTCCCCCATTTGCCTTCCCATCCGTGTCCCATGTCCTGGAACAAAGAAACTCGTTCCTGTCAACGGGATAAGAGGAGAATTGTATTTCCACTTCTCCCGTCGATATAATTTATCCCAGACTTTAAATACAATTCTAGTTAGATCGTGCATATTAGTGCCGAGTGTTCTGTGTTTTGGTGGAATCCAAATATTTTTCCCTAGTGGTGTCGTACAAAGTGTGTTTTCCATTTTTACCCATCTCTTATTTGTGTTTGTATTGGCCCATTATAATAACCTTGCCATTATTATCGCCATATGATATCTTTTAATATCGGGGACCGCCAGCCTCCCTTTCTTTTTTTCCTAGATAGGAGCACGTTACTTATTCTGGCTTTTTTATTCTGTGAAAATATTTCAAAATAATTGTTTTTATAACTTTAAAAAAAGATTGGGGTATATCTATTGGGAGCATTTGAAATTTATATAGGATTTTTGGTAGAACCACCATTTTTAGCAAGTTTATCCTTCCTATCCAAGAAATCTGTCTCCTCGATAGATTTTTTATGTCTTCTTTCACTTCGTTCAATAGTGGGATAAAATTGGCGCAAGATATTTTTTCTAACGTGGGAGTTAGTTTTATTCCCAGATAGATCAATGCCTCTGTCTCCCAGAAGAACGGAATTCCTGTTGCCTCTTTCTTCTCTATTCCTAGGTTTAATATTACAGTTTTAGTAGGGTTCATCTTAAAGTTTGTAAGCTCACTGTAGTCTTTGATTTCTTTTATTATATTTGGTAATGACAACCTGGGCTTGGTTATGTATAGAAGCATGTCGTCCGCATATGCGGCCACCTTGTGCACCTCATCTCCCACTCTGACCCCTCCTATATCCAAATTTTTCCTTATTTTTTCCAACAACGGCTCCAGTGCAATTACATACAGGAGGGGCGAGAGCGAGCAGCCCTGTCTTGTGCCGTTAAACATCTCAAACGCGGACAGCGTAATTCCATTCACCTTATCCCCAGCCGTAGGATACGTATAAAGATTTTCAATCCATCTCATAAATCTTGCACCCATGCCCATGCTTCGTAATGTATCCATCAAAAAACCCCAGTCTACTCTGTCAAATGCTTTTTCAGCATCAATTGACATGAGCAAGACTGGGGGTTACTTCCTTTGACCCCTACGCATTAGTAGCATAGTTCTAATACTATTGTCTCTTCTAGACATGTGCAATTCGTTTTGTTACGAATTTTCGTATTTACAAATTTTTTATTTACGAATTTTCGTATTTACGAAAATTCGAATTTACGAATTTACGAATTTTCGTATTTCCGAAAATTCCTATTTACGAATTTTCGTATTTACGAATTTTCGTATTTACGAATTTTCACATTTTTCAATTTTCGAAATTCCCGAATTTTCGCATTTTTCAATTTTCGAATTTTTCAATTTTCGAATTTTTCAATTTTCGAATTTTTCAATTTTCGAATTTTTCAATTTTCGAATTTTTCAATTTTCGAATTTTGTTTGCCCTTTTATTTAGGGAGTCCCCATAATACCAGGATGGAATAGCTCGTGAGTACATTCTTGTATTTGAATCAAGGGATAGATGCGTTTCCTGTAAGAAAACCATCTCTATAGTATATCTTTCCAGCTCTCTTAGTACCATATGTCTTTTTTCCAGAGAATTCAGCCCTCGGTCACCATTTTTGTATTCGTTTAGCTTACTTACTTCAACCAACAGATTCTTATGCGGAAATCTATAAATATCCCTATTTCTCCAATCGACACATGCGTCTATAGACAGAAATGTACAAATCTTTCCCTCCTCCCCTCCTCCCCTCCCCCCTCCCCCTTGACCTCCTGGTCTAGAGCAGTATGGCACTGTTGGTTCCGCCTCCCCTTCTCTTAGGGAGGCACTCCTAAGCCTTCTGGAAATCATTGCCTTCCCCTCCCCATACTCTCCATCCCTCATCTTTATCAATCATTTCCCACTCTTCCCCCTCGTCCCCCCTCCTCCCGCCTCTTTCCTGTCTGTTGAACCTAGTAAGGGGAAGAAGAAGAAGAAGAAGAAGAAAAAAAAAAATATTCTTCCTCCCCTATTTCCCTTCAACCTATTGGAACCTCTTTTCCATCTATGTAACCAAGGGGGAAGGGAAAGAGGAGAGGGAGGAAAACAAACAAACAAAAAAAATTTCCTCTCCCTCTTCCCCCCGACCCCCACTCGGCTCACAGGATCCTTTTTCCCATTCATATTATTTATTTTATCCTTCTATTTTATCCTTCTGCTATATTTTCTTCTGCTCTTAGCCTCCAGTTTGATCCTGTCCCAGGTATTGGGATCTCCAGTTTTCTTTACAAAATTCTGCGATCTCTTCAACAAATCGCAATCTAGCGAAAATCCAGTTTTTCCTACCAATCAAGCATGCGGGGAAACCCCAATTATACTATACTCCATGTTCCTGTAGAGTCGCTAAGAGCGGTTTTAATGTTCTTCTCCTTTTTAAAGTTTCCTGAGAGAGATCTTGAAAAATATAGATGTTATTTTCTTCAAATTTTATTGGTGGCTTTTCTCTTAGTTCCCTCCAAATTTGCTTATTTTCTTATGAAAAAATGTGGCGCCAAAAGAAAACCCTGAGGGGGAAATCTATGTAATAGTGAAAAAAAGAAAAAAAGAAATAAATGGTAGGTCTTCACCCCACCATCCACTGTTCTAACAAAATGTGTGTAACCCTGTGAGGTTAACCAGACAATCCAATTTCTGTGCTGTCACCACAAATGTCAAGGTCGCATGCAATGCGTCGCTATATCAGTGAAGAACATAAAAAGTGCAAATATGATATAAATGAATAAAAACTGCGTAACATGTATGTACCAAAAAAGTGCAATATCCAATGCTTAGGAAAACAGGGATGTCTCCAAGTCCTAAACATATACTTAATAAAAAGTGCAATATAGAGGCAATCCACCTAAGTAGATAGTAGGCAATAGACTAAGCCTCACATAAAGTGACATACACTCAATTGTGCAGATAATTGTCCTTGTAAAAATAAAAGAACTAAGTGAGAACACATATGATCTCTTCAGGTGATTGAGTGAAGCCAATATCCTCAAAGACAATCTTCAATGCTGGACATAAGAATATATGAGTGGGTACTCTTACCGCAACAGGTGGACCCTCTAACTCACCATACGATGGGAGGGTCGTTAGGGCTTAAATGGACCGACTGTCCAGTCCAGAAATCCTCGCAGTAGTGGTCCAAGCCAGGAGTGATCCCAGAAAATTTGATTGTCCAGAAACTTGATTGGATCAGGAATTAGCCTGATGGCAGTTGCTCAAACACCCCAAATCATAAGAGAGGGAATAAAAAAGGAGGTGCTCCTCATAGTGTAAAACTATTATTTAATAGTAAAAAATTCCAAAAGTCCACACAGGTGACAGGAATGCAAATAAAAACATAAAAAAACTATCAAAGCCACACATAGGAGAAAAATCTGCAAACTGAAAAAACATTAACAGCAGCAAAAACTCCCACCCTTGATGGGTGTAAGGAGTATTCCAATGAGTAAAATGCAGTGGAGATGCGATGGATCAATCACCCAACCGGTTTAATCTCAAACAGACTTCAACTGGGGTATCTGATTGTCCCACGCTACTCACCTGCATTATATACCTGGGTTCCAGGTCCGTGAGTGCCCCCATTTGGTCCGCCATGCCGAATCAGCGTGCGTGTCGGAGGACTAATCAATGTCCTCTAGTGCGTTCCAAAGGCCGGAAATCGGGAGGCGGAGTAACCGCTGGTGTGTCTATGCTGTACATATGACAGCGTCACTTTCCTCGCCTCCCCCTCTACAGGGGAGGAGTCGTGGATGAAAGCCAGCCAATAGGAGGCATCCACTTGTCTGACCGCAAACGTCTGACGTCAGTGCGCCAGCGCTGCGTGTCATGGTGCGTTCCAGGGGCCTCTGCCAATACGTCTCACACCTATGCTGCAGACGTGACATTAGCTGCGAAACAAAACAGCTTCATGTGTCTACCCAGAGGCGGCATGAGCTCCACAGGGATGGACGAGATCATCCTAGATCACACCAACGTAACAGGAACGACTGCATATTCTAACAGTCGTTTGGCCTATAAGTGTATCTATACCCACATTTAAATAGGCTAGGAAAAATGGCAGATTCTCACGGAGATGGATCCAAATTATTGTAAGAGACCATCAGAAATACATATAAAAATGAAATTTAAAAATTGGCATAATTATATATAAAAATAAATAGAAAAATAAAAATAAAAATCTAAAAAATATATAAGAAAAAAACCTTAATGGTCATTGACCTAATTAGGACTGGTTTATAAACGCGTTTACGTCCCATTCAACATTTAATCCGAATGGTGCGTAACTTTTAAGCGAATATATCCAGTAAACTTCTAATTTTGAGACCCCTCTGGTACTTGGTTCACCCCTCCAGTGTGGGACAAATTTATCTATGATTAGAAAGGTGGTACCTTCCAATCTTTTGTTATGTGCCTGTAAATAATGTCTGGGTTCCGTGTGTTTAATACATCCCTTCTTGATTTTTGAGACGTGCTCACCTACCCTTGTGGAAAAGCTCCGTATGGTATGACCAACGTACTGTTTTCCACAAGGGCAGGTTATCAGATAGACTATGTGCGTAGAGGCGCACGTGAAAAACTGTTTCATGGGATATTCTATCCCAGTGATAGTAGACTGGAACAAGATAGTTTTCTTCCTCCCATGTGTATTGTTGTATTGTGTATTGTTTTCTGCACGGGTGAAAACCTTTTGACAAGGGAAAAAAGGAAGGTTTGATTGGGG
This sequence comes from Rana temporaria, assembly GCF_905171775.1. Classification (NCBI taxonomy): domain Eukaryota; kingdom Metazoa; phylum Chordata; class Amphibia; order Anura; family Ranidae; genus Rana; species Rana temporaria. The sequence goes on along the minus strand of NC_053491.1, from coordinate 295,433,852 downwards.
GGTCAATAATATTGGGTGCAATTTGATTTTTCAAAGAGGATGCCCCCCTATATATCACCGTCGCATTGGTGGGCAAAGTAGGTCCTAGGAATTGGTCTTCTTTCAAAATTCCCCAATGTTTATAGATAATACTCTTTATCTGTTTGTATTGTCCAGAGAAAGTGGTGAAAAATGAATTTCTAAATTTAGAATCTTGGACTACCTTCGTCTTCTCTATTGTTAATGTTGTACAGTCAACATTTCCAATTTGTTCTATTTCTTCATCAATTCTATCCATTGGATAGCCCTTGTCTAAAAAACTTTGTTTCAAGACTTGCGCCTGAATGAAAAAATCCTTGACATCCGAACAATTGCGTCGTATCCGTAGCAATTGACTCCTAGGAATGGACTTTAGCCAGGCGGGATGGTGACAGCTATCAGTTGGAATATAGCTGTTGCGGTCAGTACTCTTAAAGTACGTTTTAGTTACCAACCGATCATTCTGGGCCTGAATTTCAAGAAGCATCCACTTTGGTATGTTGGCAGCCTGATTCACTTTGTTATTGTGGTTTGCGCAATATTACACACACACACTATTTTTGCTTATTTTCTTCCCAATTTTCAAATTGCACTATAATGTCTCTCGGCTTCTCCTGTGGTATTTCCCTTGGCCTTCTTAATCTATGTACCCACTCAATTTTAATTGGATTAGTAATTTCTTTATCCATTACTGGGTTAAATATGTTCTTTATTAATTCTGTTAGATCTTCATTTTGAGGGGCTAGAGGTACGGATTCTTAGACTTTTCCTTCTGTCTCTATTTTCTTGGTCTTCTATTTTATATGCCTGCTCTTGGTGGTCTCTTTTTATGGTTTTGATTTCGCTTTCTAATTTTTCTATTTTCACTGAATTGAGATCTTTTGATTTTTCAACTTCCTCTACCCACTCCAGCATTTGGCCAACATTTCTATGGATTATTAACATTTCGGCTTTAAGCAATTTTTCCAGAGCTGCTAACATTAATTGCACCTCAGATTTGGTCGGAGGTAGTTCTAGTTTTAAAGATAGAGGTTCTTCTGCTCTCCTCTGTTCCTGAACATCATCCGGGTCTAGGTCCATTCTAGTTTCTAATGCTTCATTCATCTCTAGGCTTTTACTCTGTCCCTATTTTTTTATTTTCCTTACTCTCCATTTGACTAGCCTTCGGCCCTTGCTGTTTTTCAGATATCTGCTTGTCCCCATTTCCTCCATGTGTGATGCATTTATTCATTGGGCCCGGGCTCGGGTTTGGTGGGAGGCTTAGACGGGGTGACTTTGGGATTGCTACTCCTCTTCCTGACCTACCCCTCATCGTTCCCTCTATTAAATGATTTCCCTGTACTCTTATGTGAATTTTAGTGGGGTGGTGAGTATTATCTTTCTATGGTTAAATGTATGTGGGATCTTTTGAAGGTATTCTGATTTTTTTATAATTGTATGAAGTAAGGTATCCACAACTTCTACTTCTTTATCATTTACAGATACTTCCACAGCCAAGTCTCATTTCACCTTTGCTTCTCACTATTTGACCATCCAAAGGAGATATGTCCAGTGGTTTCCCTGGTTCAATCTGGACAATCAGTAGTCACCACCTTCATTCATTTAATGTCACAGATACCTTACAACTCCTTATGGACCTTTCTTGAATGTTTATATAATTTCATTCCCATATACATTATATACCATTATAGAAACATATACCGTGAACAGTACTTGTATGGTCTCAGTTCCTTGTACTCACCACCACCACGCCGTTGTCTTAGTCCAAGGCTTGCTGCTACCGCTGCTGGGACGACTGGTGGGACAAAGTCCTAGTAAGAGAACCAATATAACAGCGAGAGAGGCAGGGGGTAACAGGGGTGGTTCTCGCCAAAGGTATCGCTGAGGGTTCCGTAGTGATTTCGGTCAGCAGTTGGAGCTCCCCGGATGGTATGTTCTCCTGCCAAGGGTACGTCATCACACTCCGGGACAGCGGCTCCAGCTAGGCTGCTCACCTCTGCTCACCTCTCTCTCCCCTCTCCTTCGTTACCAGGGGGGAGGGTGGAGAGAGCTTGCCTTCCAGCTTCCTAGCTTCCCCGGAATGTACTACGGGTATGAGCGGGCACACCGACTCCTGGCCACATATGGAGAGTGCAGTGACGCTCAGCAGTGCTCAGCACTACACAACATGCAGGGAGACCAACGGGACGGCATCAAAGGCATCAGGGACATCCAAAGAAAGACAAGGGGGGAGTGAGCCGGTCAGACGAGGGGAGCGGGTAAGGTTTCTTCCCTGTCTGCATAGTACGGGGTGGAGGTTTCAGTGCTTCCTGCTAAATGCAAAGGGTCTCCTCCGGTGCCATTACTAGGCTCCTCCATCTGATCGTTACCTTCCCAAATATTGTATAAACGCTAGTTGATGTTACAATCTCCACCTTGTCTAATCAGAGAATGCCTTATAATAATTGAAAAAATGCAATGTGCTTTATGAATGAGAGCAGTGCTGAGCAAGTGACCCCCTGTTGTCAGTGAGGAAGGGGCAGCTGATTGCATTAAACCTTCAGAGGGCCTGGAAGATCATGGATATCACTTTAGTGGCATTATCTACTACAGTGATTTCCAGCTTCCCCAGCGGCCCATCAGGTATAAATAATGCATAATTACATTGTGCCAAACTGGACCACTGTAAGTATGCAATACAAGTAATTATTGGAATTCAGCTTTATGTATTCTCGACACCACTGGTTCCTAACCTCAGTCCCCAAATACCCAAAACAGGCTATGTTTTGGGAATTTCCCTTAGATAAAATTGCTGTCGTAAACACCAAATTAATGACATTGATTTAAAACACCTGTGAAGGAAATCCTGAAGACATGACCTTTTAAGAGTATTTTAGAACTGAGGTTGGAAACACTACTGTACACTAAAGTATCCCTTTTAGGGCTGGTATTTAAGCTTGGATCTGCACAATGGCACATGCTCAGGGTCCTAATCAGGGGCGGACTGACCATTTGGGCACTCGGGCACTGCCCGAGGGCCCCATGCCACTAGGGGGCCCCATCAGGGTTGCCAGCATCAGTAAAACCAGGGACAGTATGTAAACATCTGTGTTTTGAAAAAAAATCCCAAGATTATAGCTGCCCCCCTTTCCAGTACCTTTTCAGTGTGTGTATGTGTATTCTGTGTGTATGTATACTGTGTGTGCATACTGTGTGTATACTGTGTGTGTAGATTGTGTGTCTGTGTGTGTATACTGTGTATGTATACTGTATGTGTGTGTGTATACTGTGTGGCCCCATAATCTATTGCCTGGGGGCCCCATAATCTCCTATTGACCGGGGGCCCAATGAGTTGTCAGTCCGCCCCTGGTCTCAATATTTTTTCCCATGGGCTTAATTCCACCTGCACATGAAGAGTTGCATCATTACTACAACAATATCATTTCCTTCAGCCTCACGCATCTCCATACTGTAAAAAATACTCTGGTCTAAATCTCTCTCATTGTGTGCCTTATTTGTGTCTGAGGGCCTGCAGTGTTTGAATCAAGGGGGTAACAATTTATCTAAAACTGTCTCTGGCACCCTAGCACTTAATGCACACCACCCAGTTCTCTAACATTTAACAGCCAACCTTGACAGTTAAAATAACCTATAAAGTGTTGCCTACTAACACATTTCTATTAACCTGTTCTATGCCATTTATACCTCCAATCATAACTCTAAGGCCCCGTACACACGACCAAACATGTCTGCTGAAACTGGTCCGCGGGCCAGTTTCAGCAGACATGTTCGGTCGTGTGTAGTTACGAGCGTACAGAATTTCACCGTACATTTGCCCGCCGGGCCGTTTTTCAGCAGACATTTATTTCCAAACTTGTTTTAAAACCGTCCGCTGAAATCCTGTCCGAACGGACATGTTTGGTAGTTAGTACACAAAAGCAACGTACAAAAACCCCGCGCATGCTCAGACTAAATGAGGCCACGGGAGCGCTCGTTCAGGTAAAACTCACGTTTGTTTGGGATATGGCACATTCGTCAATAGAAAGATTAATTCTAGCAATAGAACACTGAAGCAAACGACACAATAAACAACAGTTGATGCCGTCGTTTTATTCATTCTTCTCTTGCTAGAAATAACCTGTTATTTAGCTCATGTTATTTCAACTGAGTTGTTCCATACTGTAAAGTGACATTTGTTGCCTGGGATGTAGTAAGATTTTAGCAATCTTTTATAGGCCCGACGTATCATATTTTTTGTGGTCCTCCACATGTATATATTTTTATTTTTTTGGTTTAATGTTTATCTTTGCAACTTTTTTTTATGTGTTTATAGTTATGTCACCATTTTTTGTTTTTTGTTACCTAATTTTTTAGATTTTGCTTTTGTTTGTATATTTTGGTTTATTAATTTTAAGGTTGTTTCAATTGTCTACCATGTTGGCACACCAAATGCCCCCCCCCCCACATGACTTAGTGAATTTTTTATATGAAACATTTGATTTGTTTGGAATGTTTCATGCCTAAAATAATCCCCACAGTATTACAAACAATAGGCACGTTTTGAAATTAAACAAAAAGCCATTTATTTTGGCAAATGTTAAAAAGGAAATAAAACAGAATGGCAGCACTTGAACAGCTAGCAAAATACATGCAAACTTGCATTTCAAACATGGTGAAGGATAAACTAGCAAACCTCAGGAGGCACACAAACAAAAAGTAGAAGCAGCAGCACATAACCAAAGGAACCCAAGCTGTGGTAGTCCAAACAAGATGCCATTTGTGGGGGATCAAATGGAAGGCAGGGAATCAACATCTCTTCCTTGCAACCTTCCTTCCAGGCTGCCTTCCAGCGGGTCTTCCCTGGCCCCTTGCAGGTGGGGATGATGTGGCAGCAGGAGTATGGTGTTCAGCAAGCCGGGCCGGGTCACATAGCCCAGTGTCTGGGGTCAGCAGCTCCCTCTCCATCCACCAAAGGGCCTGGTTGATCACGCCCTTTGCCAGTTGCTTCTGCTCCTCCGTCCCTTTGTTGAGATCGTGTGCCAGGGAGGCACTGTAGGCCTCAGTGGGGTTGAGGGGGGCCCTCATGATGGCACTCGCCTCCCTAATCATTTGGAGGCTGGCTTCCTCCACTGCCCCCAATTTCTTCTTTCGGCCTGGTGGCCTAATATGGAGGGGAGGAGCCTGGCTGGTGGTGGTTGTCCTGGGGAGCTGCTGAACGCCACTGGGCCCGGCCTCCTCCTGGCTGCCACTGACCCCTTCGGCCTGGCTGTCAGTGAGGAGAGGATCTGCCACCTCCTGGCTGGTCTCTTCTTCCTGTGTAAAAAAAAGGGACATGTTGTAATATATTTATAAATATAATCACTCACATTTGCATGCTTGAATGTCCTTTTTTGGGGCTAATTTAAACTTGAAAACAGACTCTCCCTCTGACCCCTGCAGTTGTCATCCCTGACACCTATATTTGTTTGCCCATGACTTTAGATTTTTTATTCCCAGCTTGTCTTTTATTTAACAATATCAAGTCAAGAATCAAACAATAATTAATATTATTCCATAAATAGTTATGAAACTACTATACCTCATCATCGTAGAGGCGCAGATCTGCCTCTCTGTCAGCCAGGCCCTCTTCATCCGACTCTGCAGGGCTGTGGTGATCTGGGGAAGTCCCGCTGGAAGGTAGCGTGGAGGGAAGGCTGGGAGTCAGACTTGACATAGATGGCCTGCCTTCCAGTTGATCCCGCAAAAAAGACATCTGGTTGAAATACCATAGCTTGGGTTCCTTTGGTGGTCTTGCTGCTGCTCCAGATCTTAGCTGCTTTTGGTGAGCTTTGTACGCTCTCCTATATGTGCCCCTGAGGTTGGCAAGTTTATCCTTCACCATGTTGGCACTGCATTCTGGCACCCATGTTCTCATGTATGCTGCTAGCTGTTCAAGTGCTGCCGCTCGTATGTCCTTGTTGTGGTAATTGTCCTGCTTGAAATCCCACAGGATGGGCATTTCTCTAAATTTATCCAGCAAGTGCTAGATAATGTCTTGGGTCTGCAGTAGATCCATTGTAACATTTTTATTGTTGCAATTTTAGTCTAGATTACAAAAAGAAAAAGAAACCAAAAACAAGATTTAAAAAAGGCTCAGCATTTTCATTGATAGAATATGTTGCGAAAAAAGTAGGACCTATATAGAAATACAAACACAGTGTCTCTTGTTTACAAAATGCTGGCCAGCTCTGCCCCATTGGTTGTAGCTAACATTTTTTTAATACATGCCGCCCCTTTGGTTCCATTGCAGGAAATAATAGAAATCTAGAACCATACCCAATTATTACAAATGACAGCATTCATCAAGGCACTATTGCATGTGTAGATATCCTGCCCCTCAGCATTGATTACATGAAAGACACTTCCTAATGACCTCTGTCCAACCAACACAGAACAATACTTGGCCTGATCTGAATACACCCTACATAAATTGCAATGAGGTAGAGCATTTTTCACACCTATATTTTGTGATGTCTCCAAAAGCATTTGGCTACTAAAATCACATTCTGGGATCCAAGAGACATAATAGCTTAATAAAACTGTGCAACCAACAGACCAAACCCCCATCCCATGGCTCTCCATTTTATAGCCCGCTGCTGATCCCATGTTTAAATTTCTTACCTTCCTCTCTCAAATTCCTTGTTTGTCACGCTCGATGAATTACTGCGTAACCTACGTAATCACATCGTGCGCCTTTTATCCACTCCGCGTATGTATGAAACGCCGCCCTCGTCACCTTTGCCATGCCCCTAATCAATTGAAAATGTAAATATGGTGTTAACTGTGTAGGTTCTGGAATCGCGCGAATATTCTCCGCGTAACCTACGTCAACACGTTGTTTGCATTCGCGACACTCCGCATATGTATGAATCCCCGCCCTCATCTCCGCCCATGACGGGACATTTCCTCGTTTCCATGCCCCTAATCTCTGTGGGAAGGAAAGATGGCAATGTCACACGAGCGTGCACGGAGCTCTCATGGCGCAAGTGAAGGGACAGAGGCAGGACCGTCCCGATCCAGGCCAAAAAGATATAAAGCCACTAATATGGCGTTCGAAGAAATGGTGGAGTTGGTTTACATCATGAGGAGGAAGGATTATGATGGTGAATTTGGGCCCTACAAAACACCTAACCGCAGAAAGTCACACATTATGGACAAGGTGGCAAGGAGAATGAGGAGAATGTTTGGTGTCACCAGGTCCAAGGAGCAACTCAGGAAGCGTTGGTCCGACTTGAAATTGAGGGAGCCACATCACATGAAGAGGATCCTAAAAATTCTGAGGAAAAGTAAGTCCATATTATTTAAGGGGGGGGGGGAATGTCTGCAAGAATGTGTTGACATGTAGTTTTTGACATCTGCCTCCTTGGCCTGCTTGTACTTTTGAACACGTGTAGATACTGTATTGTGTTTATGTCAAATAACAACCTTTACCAAATATTGTGAAATAGTAACATGCGTAATATGACATTGTTTCGCAGAAATACGAGGTTAGTCCAGGAACAACACACCTGGACATGGCTGACTGGCCCCAAACTTTGTTTGCAAACATTGTTGAAAAGCAAAATCACAGAAATTAAATTGAGTGAATGTGACAGGCAAACAAGATTTATTCTCAAAAAAGCGAATAAAGCATATGTTTTAACATCTGGAAATGCAAAGCACCTGTGTCTCAACAATCTAAGGAGATTTATTTGGAGGGTCTACGAGAATTAATGTTTTGGGGGGACATCCATGTGTGTCACTTCTTATCAAAAAAGGGGCAGGATCAGAGCTTGGCCTAGAACTCCGCCAAAAATGTAGGATTGCTGAAAGAAGAAACAAACAAAAATCCTCAAAAATGTCTCGTCTATGCAATGTCTGCGATTTCTGCTATACAATATCTGTGTGCTGATGAGTATACCTTTTGTTTTTTATTATTTCTTATAAGGGAAAGAAGACGCCAGCAATTGGAGGAGGCAGAGAGGGCCAGACAACCCCAAAATCAAACACCTCCACATGTGGAGGAGGAGGAGGATGTGGAAGGAAGAGAGGAGGATGTGGAAGGAAGAGAGGAGGATATGGAAGGAAGAGAGGAGGATGTGGAAGGAAGAGAGGAGGATATGGAAGGAAGAGAGGAGGAAGACTTAAATTTGGAGTTAGAATTCGGTGAAGATGAGGCGGAACTGGACGAAGCAGAATTGAGAGATTTTGAAGGGGTATTGATGGATAAAGAAGGAGTTCTGGAAGAAGATGGAGGAGTCGTGGATGATGAGGGGGAGGTGGTGGAAGAAGGAGGAGTCATAGAAGATGGCGAAATTGAGGATGTTGAAATGATCAGGCCATCAGGTCAGTGTCACCCCAACATTAATAGGGCCAAAGATATGCAGATAGGCCGGAAACTCTGTACATATTTTGAATGCCAATTTGTTTGTTTTTAGGGGATGAAGATGGTGTAGCACATTTTTCACGTGCAAGTGCTTCAATAATTGTACAGCAGGTAATGGAGTGCAGCACGGAAATGGACAACATGCGGGAAAGGATGCTCATCATGGAGCAGAATGTTCGAAATGTCATTTCAGAGTGCAGCACGGAAATGGACAACATGCGCCAAAGGATGATAGTCATCGAACATAATTTCAAAAATATCATTGACATGATGGGCCGTGTCAAAGACTGAATCACCCCCCGCCCATCCCCCACCCCCCAAACCATTTTTAATTTTTGTACTTTACAATACGCCAAAATTTCAAGATGCACACACAGTGTGCCAATATGTGCTATCTGCCATCACAGAATATCTATTGTCTGTGCTTTGTGGGTACAAACCCCTCCTCGATCCTCAAGTAGTTGAGAGGAAGAAGGGTTTGCTCCCACAAAACACAGACATTGATCACCCATGATGTCAGATAGCACATGTGGCCATTTGTCTGTTTAACCAATGACATTTGGCGAATTCACACTGAATGTGTGCATCTTGAAATTTTGGCGTGTTCCAGTGTGAAAGCACACCATCCATGACTGACTGCTGTTTTGAAAAGATATTTTTTTTGGGTGTTGATCTTGTTTTGGTTGTAAATGTTTACAGTTTCAGATCCCAAAACGAACAATAAATATCACCAAAAAAAAAAAGTGAAATAAATGTGAGAAAATAAAAAAATTATTTTGCTAAAAAATTTTTAATAAGGACCCCAAAAAAATATATAAATAGCTCTATTTTTAGAAAAAAAAATCTCACATTTTTGTTGGGTTAAATAAAAAATACCAAAAAAAAAAAAAAAAATCATAAACAAAAAATGTTTGGGGAGAAAAACACTACCCAAAAATGTTAAACTGTTAAGAAATTTCTTTGAAATAACCAAAAAATATTCTCATAAAAAACATTTTGGGAATATTTTGAAAAAAAACCCCCAAAAATATGAGAAAAATAATACATCTTGGTTACTGAAAACCAAACAAAATAAAACCTTGATTTTGATGCAAAAAAATAAAAAAATGACGTTTTGAAGTGTGTATATATCTATAGATAGATAGAGACAAGCCAGCAAATTCTTAGGTAGATTTTCCTAAAAATAATTATTACATTGTGTTTCTATCAGTATTCTTGCTAATCACTGTAAAAAAATAATCAAAAAATAATAAAAAATATTCCCAAAAAATTTAGACCACAAAATTCCTACAAAATGTTGGAATCCAAAAATGCATCATTTTTTTTGGAGTAAGGAATAAAATAAATAAAAAATTTGGTGACATCAAAAGCTGAAAAATTACTGGCTTCTTATTTCTAGACTGAATACCCAGTTTGTAGATGAGTGAATAATGTGCAAATGTGGTTAGTTAATAAATCTGAGTAAGTAAAATTGGCACTAGAAGTGCACTATTTTTGGTGAGAACCAGGAAGACAGAAAAAAAGAGAAAAAGCAGTAATGACAAACAACGTATAAAGTCCAATGGTCTAATTATTTATTAGTTCTGAGAATATTCCTTTCTTTTGGGGGGCGAATTAGAAAGAAATATGATCTGGCATAGCAATGGCCCCCCCACCCATGAAGTACTCAACATATTTGTCGCGTACCTCACAAGCAGATAGGGGGGCCAAGCCAGCGCGACCAGTGTCCAGCCCAGGAATGTTATCTGAGAGTAGTCCTGCCTCAGAGCCCATGGGGGGTAGGTACGACTGGGAGTGCCTGCGTAGAAAATTGTGCAAAATGCAGCAGGCAAATATAATGGTGTTCAATTTATATTCCGCCAAATGTATCGATGTCAGGAACAGGCGGAACCGGTTGGTGAGGATCCCAAGGGCATTCTCGACTACCCTCCGAGCCCTGGACAACCGAAAATTGAACACCTTCCTCTCTAAGGTGAGGGTCCTCTGGGGAAAAGGCCGCATTAGGTGAGGTCCAAGCCCGAAAGCCTCGTCCGCTAGGAACACAAACGGAAGTCCTTCCACATTATCTTCATCTGGTGGCAATGCCAGACCACCAGTTTGGAGACGATCATAGAAATCAGTCTGTGAGAACACTCCCCCATCTGACATCCGGCCGTTCTTCCCCAAGTCCACATATAGAAACTCATACTGTGCCGACACCACCGCCATCAACACAATACTATGATAACCCTTGTAATTATAATAGTAGGACCCCGAGTGGGGTGGGGGCACTATGCGGACGTGTTTCCCATCTATTGCTCCACCGCAGTTAGGAAAATCCCACCGCTGGGCAAATTGGGAAGCCACAGACTGCCATTCCTGTGGTGTGGAGGGTAGCTGTGGGGACAAACAAAAAAAGAGATTTAGTACTTTGGCACATAAACATTGCAAACATAATCCTACAAGCATCCTTGTGCAACTTCACATTTTTCAAATAGCATTTTCAAATTGTGAAGGGAGAATTTCGGGGCACAAATAGATAGGCCCACTTAATTAATAAGAGACTCCACAGCCCTCTGATGGGGACCAAAACACTTTTAAGGGGGGGTGGGGGGTGTTTAAACTGTTTAAAAAACAAAAATATTTAATTAAAAGAGGCAAGGTGGGTTTGTCCCTAGGATAGCATGCTGGACAGGTTAATATTGGGTAAGGTCCAAATATGCAGGTAGGCCAAAATACAAATTACATGGAAAGCTTATATCAACATGCATAGGGAGAAAAGGGAACGTTAGTTAAAAACACAGCATATCTGGGAAATAAAATAAAAAGTTAGTTTGCCACATTATTAAAGACACATTGTGAGGTTAAAATGAGGGAACTTACCTTAATATACTCCTCCTGCAGAACTTTGATGATGGCAGCACACGTGTCCGGTATGATGACCCCAAGCGCCTGCGGAGAGATGCCTGTCGAGAACTTGAGGTCCTGCAGGCTCCTTCCAGTCGCCAGGTACCGCAACGTGGCAATAAGCCTCTGCTCGGCCGTGATGGCTTGGCGCATCACAGTGTCCTGCCTTGTGATATAGGGGGACAGAAGATCCAGCAGACTGTTGAATACGGGGTCCGTCATGCGGAGAAAATTCCTATAGTCATTAGGATTATTCTCCTGGATTTCCCTAAGCAGAGGCATATGTGAGAACTGGTCACGCTGGCGCAACCAATTCTTGGTCCAGAAACGCCTCCGCCCCCTGTTTCTGGCCAAAGTACTGGAATAATGAACATATCCAGCAGCCATCCCATAAACAGCACCAACTCGCGAAAATTGACGCTGCTGCTCCATCATGGCTTCAAACCGGCCGGCTGGTCAGTCAAGAACACACTCCAACAGAAAGCACAATCAAATCCAGCGGTACCTGCAAAGAACGCACGACACACAGATACGATCGCACAGTATGAAGCTGCAAAGCAGAACGAACTGCACGCCTGTACCCGAATGCCAACTACGTACCCACAAGCACACGCACTGAACCAGAAAATACTACCTGCTAAAGCACGGAGAACGAGAAGCGCGAATCAGCTCTAACCAAACCTTCACTAACACAAGCAAAGCCGTAACTAGCAAAAGCGGAACAGAGGGCGTCGCCATTGACTTTGGCCTTTCCCTTTATAGTGACGTCAAACGTGGTTTACGTGCATGCGTTCTGGTCCGCCGGGAAATATGGTCCGTTGGTGTGTACAAGCCAGCGGGCCAAAAGACAAAACAGCCTTGTACGCCGGAAACAGCCCGTCGGACAGTTTCCAGCGAACATGTTTGGTCGTGAGTACCCGGCCTTACGCTTAACATCTAAAGTATGTTACCTCTAACACTAACTCCCTGAATACTGTAGATCTTAAAGTGGTTCTAAAGACTCAAGGCTTTTTACCTTCCTGCATTCTATGTAGGAAGGTAAAAAACCTTCTCTGTGCAGCATCCCCCCCGGATCCCCCTAATACTTTCATGAGCCCCATCTCGATCCAGTGATGTGCGTGAATGCCTTGGCTCTCCGGGTACTTTGCCTCCTCATTGCCTAAGACAATGGCTCCTGCTTGCTGTCAATCACAGCCACTGCGCCAAGAGAGAGATAGAGAGGCAGGGCCAAACCATGGCTCTGTATGTGAATGGACACACAGAGCCCCCATTGCAAGCTGCTTGTTCTGTGGGGCACTTGGCAGAGGGGAGGGGCCAGGAGCGCAGGTGAGGGATCCGAGAAGAGGAGAATCCAGGCTGCTCCATGCAAAACCACAGCACAGAGCAGGTAAGTATAACATGTTTGTTAATTTTAACCACTTGCCGACCGCCGCACGCACTTTTACGTTGACAGAATGATACGGCTGGCCAAATGGGCGTCTATATATACGTCCCCTTTAATTTGCTGGGCACGTGATTGACCCTGTCGTGAGCTTCGGGGTTGTGCCTGCGAGACCTGCAGACCCGATGTCTGCCGGTGTGCCGCGATCGGGTCACAGAACTGCATAATGGGGAGAGGCAAGTGTAAACATGCATCTCCCTGTTCTGCTTAGTGACACTGTCACTGATTGTCTGTTTCCTGTCATCGGGAACAGCGATCAGTGACGTGTCACCACAAGCCTTGCCCCCTAACAGTTAGAAGCACTCCCTAGGTCACACTTAACATCTTCAGCACCCACTACATGTTAGCTCCTTCACTGCCAGTGTAATTTTTACAGTAATCAGTGTCAAAAGTGTCCGGTGTGTCCGCCATAAAGTCACAGTCACGATAACATTCGTTGATCGGCGCAATTACTAGTAAAAAAATATATATTAATAGAAATGCCATAAAACGACCCCCTATTTTGTAGAAGCTATAACTTTTGCGCAAACCAATCAATAAACGCTTATTGCGATTTTTTTTACCAAAAATATGTGGAAAAATACGTATCGGCCTAAACTGAGGAAAAATAGTTTTATATATATATTTTTTGGGATATTTAATATAGCAAAAAGTTTAAAATATTGATTTTTTTTCAAACTTGTCACTCTATTTTTGTTTATAGCACAAAAAATAAGAACTGCATATGTGATCAAATACCACCAAAATAAAGTTCTATTTGTGGGAAAAAAAGGACTTCAATTTTGTTTGGAAGCCACGTCGCACGACTGCGCAATTGTCAGTTAAAGCGATGCAGTGCCAAATCACAAAAAGTGGCCTGGTCTTTGGCCAGCGAAATGGTCCGGGGCTGAAGTGGTTAACTAAAAAAATGAGACTTTAGTATCACTTAAACTTGGTGAGAGTTCTGGGTCTTCCACCCTATGAAATTACTCTATGAAATTACTCCCCTTCTTCCTGACAGTGTTTGTCTCCCAGCACCTTTAATGGCCAGGTTTCTGTCCTTTCTATCTTGTTTCAAAAACCTTTGGTCTTTCACTATTTTCATATGTAGCTTCCGGTTTGTACATCTATAACTCTGTGGGATCTGAATTTGCACCAAAAATGAAAGTGACCCATAAACGGGACATAAAACAGCAGGTACAGATAGAGACAAATGCAGATTTTCATAAAATAAACACATTGATAAAGAAGGGGAACACCTGCTGTGGGGGCACTCGGCATGAGGGAGGAGCCAAGAGCGCCGGTGGGGAACCCGGGAAGAGGAGGATCGGGGCTGCTCTGTGCAAAACCACTGCACAGAGCAGGTAAGTATGACATGTTTGTTATTTTTTTTAAAAGAGACTTTAATGTCACTTTTAAGCCTTAGGCCGCGTACCCACGACCGGTCCATCCGATGAGAATGGTCCAACGGACCGTTTTCATCGGTTCACCGTTGAAGCAGACTGATGGTCTGATGTGCGTACACACCATCAGTTCAAAAACCGATCGGGTTTAGAACGCAGTGACGTAAAACACACGACGTGCTGAAAAAAACAAAGTTCAATGCTTCCAAGCATGCGTTGACTTGATTCTGAGCATGCACGGGTTTTGAACCGATGCTTTTGTGTACTAACCATCGGTTTTGACTGATGTTCAGCCGTCCATCGGTTCGTTTTTAAAGCAAGTTCTCTCATTTTTGTCCAAAGGACAACAGACCGATGGGCCGTACACACGGTTGGTTTGGACCGATGAAACTGAACTTCAGTCCGTTTTTATCGGTTTGGACCGGTCGTATGTACGTGGCCTCACAGTAAACAAAGCCTTAAACTAACCACTAAATGTATTAACCCCTTTTTTGCTAAATGATTCCTCCATCCTGCATCAGAAGTCTGTGCTGAGAATATCCATTCCGAAAGCGTGTAGCACATAGCAGTTACATAGAGTGCCCCTTTATAATATACTGTATGTAGATAACTCCTACATCAACATAACAAATAGGGCATACTCTACTGGAATTAAGAATAGCAGTTTTTTTTGTCTAATGTATGCAAACTTACATTTGCAGTAAAGGATCAAAATGCTGTGAATGAGACAGAGGTAAAGACCACATTTTTGGGTTAAATGGAGCGATAAGAACATTTAGGGTTATTTCCTTTTTCTTAGTGTTGTATTTTATCAAAGATAATTCTGTTTTTGCAAGATCTGCAACTAAAAAGGGTACATTAAAGTCCTAATAGAACATGTGGTGACATGAAAAAAGTTAACTACAAAGTATGGAGTGACAATGGTATGTGCTGTTAATATTGCATATTTGGACCAGAAGAAAAAAAACTAAGCCGTTATTGCCACAGACAGACATAGAGTGTTGAAAGATGCCTTGACTGTCCTTTTTTCTTTTAACAGTATTTACACATATTTTAATGCAGAGATTACATTTTCTCAAGAGATGCAGCAAATGTTTGTTTATAACAGTCTTTCTCAAACGAGGTTCTGTTGAACCCTAGATTCCTCCTGTGGCTGGCAATGGCTCCATAAACTGGCCAGTGGCCACCAATACACAATTCAGAAAAATGGTGGAATAATGTAATTGTTCAGCATCATAGCATCCAATTACCAATCATGCAATATCTGGCATTTGAAGCCAGGTGGCTTAGAAGAACAATTAGTGTTTTTTTTGTTTAGGGCTCTTTCACACATCCGTTCCGTTTGTCCGTTTTTTGGACGTCCGTTAACGGACCGCAATGCTTCCCTATGGGTTAACGTCCGTTAGCGGATGAGCATCCGCTAACGTCCGTTAGCATCCGTCTGCGTTAAGTTCTGTTTTTTTGGACGGAAGAAAACCCTATTTTTCTTCCGTCAAAAAAACGGAACGGACGAAAAACGGATGATCCGTTTACCATCCGATCCGTGTGCGGCGTTTGGTATGAATCCTGAGGGGGAAGTCCCCGCCGGATTTTAAATAAAAATCCGGCATGGGTTCCCCCCCTCGGGAGCATACCGGGCCCTTAGGTCTGGTATGGGTTGTAAGGAGACCCCCCCTACGCCGAAAAAACGGCGTAGGGGGTCCCCCTACAATCCATACCAGACCCGTATCCAAAGCACGCTACCCGGCCGGCCAGGAAAGGAGTGGGGACGAGCGAGCGGCCCCCCCTCCTGAGCCGTACCGGGCTGCATGCCATCAACATGGGGGGGGTTGGGTGCTCTGGGGCATGGGGGCGCACTGCGGCCCCCCCACCCCAGAGCACCCTGTCCCCATGTTGATGAGGACAGGGCCCCTTCCCGACAACTCTGGCCGTTGGTTGTCGGGGTATGCGGGCGGGAGGCTTATCGGAATCTGGGAGCCCCCTTTAATAAGGTGGCCCCCAGATACCAGCCCCCCACCCTAAGTGAATGGATATGGGGTACATCGTACCCCTACCCATTCACCTGGAGGCAGAAAGTTAAAGTTAATAAACACGACACAAGGGTTTTTAAAATAATTTATTAGTCTGCTCCTGAGGCCCCCCTGTCTTCTTTATTAGCTCTTTCACCAGGGGGGGCTTCTTCTTTGACGTCTTCGGGTGGGGGCCGCTCTTCTTCGCCGCCGTCTGGTTCTCTTCCACCGCCGGGGGGGTCGCTTTTATAAAAGCGCCCCCCCCGGCGGGTTTCCTCCGACGTCTTTGGCGGGGGGTGGTGTGCTTCTTCTTCCGCTATCCGGGGGTCTTCTCCGCTCTCCGGGGGTCTTCTTCTATGTTTGCCGCTCTCCGCTGTTGACTCGGCACACCCCGGTTCTTCCTCCTGCTGTCCGGTGCCTTCTCCTTCAGCGCTGAACGTCTTCTTCTTCCATGCTGTGACGTCGTCTTCTTCTTCTTCTCTTCTCCCGATGTTGACACGTCGCCTCTTCTCGCTGCAATGACGGGTGCGCGGCTTGCATCTTACTTATATAGGCCTCACAGTCCCATCATGCTCCGTACCTACCCATGTGATACCTACCCACGTGGGTAGGTACCGGAGCATGATGGGACTGTGAGGCCTATATAAGTCCGATGCAAGCCGCGCACCCATCATTGCAGCGAGAAGAGGCGACGTGTCAACATCGGGAGAAGAGAAGAAGAAGAAGACGACGTCACAGCACAGAAGAAGACGTTCAGCGCTGAAGGAGAAGGCACCGGACAGCGGGAGGAAGAACCGGGGTGCGCCGAGTCAACAGCGGAGAGCGGCAAACATAGAAGAAGACCCCCGGAGAGCGGAGAAGACCCCCGGATAGCGGAAGAAGAAGCACACCACCCCCCGCCGAAGACGTCGGAGGAAACCCGCCGGGGGGGCCCTTTTATAAAAGCGACCCCCCCCCCGGCGGTGGAAGTGAACCAGACGGCGAGGAAGAAGAGCGGCCCCCACCCGAAGACGTCATATAATAACCCCCCCCCTGGTGAAAGAGCTAATAAAGAAGACAGGGGGGCCTCCGGAGCAGACTAATTAATTATTTTAAAAACCCTTGTGTCGTGTTTATTAACTTTTAACTTTTTGCCTCCAGGTGAATGGGTAGGGGTACGATGTACCCCATATCCATTCACTTAGGGTGGGGGGGCCGGTATCTGGGGGCCCCCTTATTAAAGGGGGCTCCCAGATTCCGATAAGCCTCCCGCCCGCATACCCCGACAACCAACGGCCAGGGTGCTGTGGGGGGGGGGGGGCGCAGCGCCCCCCTGCCCCAGAGCACCCAACCCCCCCATGTTGAGGGCATGCAGCCCGGTACGGCTCAGGAGGGGGGGCGCTCGCTCGTCCCCACTCCTTTCCTGGCCGGCCGGGTAGCCTGCTTTGGATACGGGTCTGGTATGGACTGTAGGGGGACCCCCTACGCCGTTTTTTCGGCGTAGGGGGGGTCTCCTTACAACCCATACCAGACCTAAGGGCCCGGTATGCTCCTGAGGGGGGAACCCATGCCGGATTTTTATTTAAAATCCGGCGGGGACTTTCCCCTCAGGATTCATACCAAACGCCGCACACGTGTAGAATTGGCGGGAATCCAAGTCGGATCTCCCGTCGCTTCTATGACGCGCTTGCTGGAATGTGCTTTTACTATTCCAGTGCGAGATGTCGGCACCCTGTCGCCGAGAATCACCGCGATGCCGTCGTGCTAAAAACACATTCTCGGCGGCAGGCACTGTATGTAAAAAGCCCCCCCCAAAAAAAAAAAAACGGATGAAAAAACGGATGGAAAAACTGATGGAAAAACTGATGAAAAACGGACAAAAAACGGACGAAAAACTGATGGAAAAACGGATCAACTGATGAAAAAAAAACTGATCTAAAAAACTGAACTGACGTGTGAAAGAGCCCTTGTGCTAGAAAACTCCCTAAAATGCCAGGGTTCCCATCAGCTTTTTGTCAGTGTTTGTGAAGTTAGAAAAATAGGTACAGCTGAAAGAGTTTTTTTTAAATACAAGATACTTACTGCTATATAATGCTGTATATAGAGCTTTACAGTTGTTTTTTTTTTTTTTTTTACATGTTTTCTGTGTTATATTATGATGAATTGAAGTGTGGTGGGCAACATAGTGTCCCCCCACCATATTCACTGTGCTATATTGTGTTTTATTACTATGAATTGCTCTGTGGATGTGAATAGACCCAACAGCCTTTTATGGGACTGCCTTTTTGTGTGTCATCAACAACTTTTGTTTACTGCTGCCCCCAGCCCTCCTTTCAGGTATTTGGGTGTTTTGTTGTTAATCTATTTTCCTTCCTATTACATTGTTATATACTGTATATTTCTTTAACCACCTCAATACTGGGCACTTTTACCCCTTTCCTGTCCAGGCCAATTTTCAGCTTTCAGTACTGTCGCACTTTGAATGATATCTACTCAGTCATGCAAATTTCACACAAATATCGCTTTCTTTTGGGTTTTTTATTTTATGTGCTATGAATGAAAAAAGACCGAAAAATTTGAAAATAAGCATGTTTTCCTTTACTTTCTGTTATAAAATTTTGCAAACAAGTAATTTTTCTTCATACATTTAGAACAAAATTTACACCGCTACATTTCTTTCGGAAGAATAACTCAAATCAGTGTATATTATTTAGTCTATGTGAAAGTTATTGTCTACAAGCTATGGTGGCAATCATTAAAAATTGATCTCACCTGATGTACTGACAGCCTATCTAATTTCTACAGGCCCTAACGTGCCAATTCAGTGCAAGTACCACCTAAATTACCCCTTTTTAGAAAGAAGACAGTTCAAGGTATTTAGGTGGCATGGTGAGTTTTTAAAGTTGCAACTTTCCCCACAATTCTTTAAAAATTAAGAAATTAAATACATTTTCTTTTTACAAAAATGTCATATTAACAAGTTATTTCTCACACATGGCATAGGTATACGTGCAACTACACCTCTAAACACATTCTGCTACTCCTCCTGAGTATGGCACTACCACATGTGAGACTTTTTCACAGCCTATCCACATAGAGAGGCACAACATCCAAAGAACACCTTTAGACATTATCCACTTTAAGACCGGGCCTTCTTCTGACACTTTGTGAGAGATTACTAAATCCAGAGCACACAGAATCTGGTGCAATTCTGCATAGTAACCAGTCAGCTTCCAAGTTTTATTGGCATAGCTAACAGTAAGGCCGGAATCACACTAGTGCGTTGCATTTTGGAGCTGCATTCTCGTTGCGAATTACTCTAGAGGGTGTTCTGCGGATCAACTGCGGTTTAGCTGCGGATCGGGTGCGATTTAGAAGAAATAATTATCTGAGCTGCGTTTTTGGTGAGGGCCAATCATTGTTAGCTGTGTGATGATGTAGGTAATAAAAGGGAGTGACCTTTCTTGGACTCTTCCTTTTTCACGAGCATTCAGTATAGTGTGGAATTGGATTTGGATTTCAGAAGAAATGTGTGCTGCCCTGCCCATGATCATGCCTACAGTTGTTGCTGCAACAGCAGCAATCTTGCTGGAAGTTGAGAGGAGGAGAAGGAGGAGGAGAAGAAGAAGATACTGGGTTCATCCTATCATTGCAAATAGGGATGAAAGAGGGCAGTTCATGATATTATATGAAGATCTCCGTGGGCATGAAGACAAGTTTTTTAATTATACACGCATGTCAATAACCAGGTGATTTTTTTTTTAATTTTGCTAAACATTTTCTTTCTCCATTGTTCCATAGTAAATATTTTATTTTTTATTTTTTAAGTTTTGATGAATTGTTAGGACTAACGTACCCTAGTTTGGAGCGCCAGAACACATGCTTCAGAGCAAGCATCCAGCCTGCACAAAGATTATTAATCACATTAAGGTACTTTTTCACACCTATGTGCATTTTAACATTTATGTTGAAGCATGTAATCTTTTTTGGGTTCAACTATCCAACATCTGTAATTAGAAATGAACAACCAGACATAAGATGCCCAAAAATATATTTATTTTTTACTTTTCTCCCAAAAATAAAGAAATAGACAACATATATTTGCTTGGACTAATATAAAAAATAAAAACTTTGCCTTCAAGTTTACCTCAGGACTAAACTTTGATTCAAAATATGCACACATGCTTGTTTACTGTGGGCATAACGTAAACTTTAGAGATGTTGATATGTTTTGGTAAATAATGGTGTGTCTGAGGAGTATTGACTTGCTGAAGTAGTTTCATCAATCTCGGTGCTTGAAGCATGGCTAGACTCGCCATGTGTCTGTGGCCCATGTTGCTGTGGCCCATGTTGCTGTGGGCCATGGTGCTGTGGCACATGGTGCTGTGGCACATGGTGCTGTGGGCCATGGTGCTGTGGCACATGTGGCTGTGGCACATGGTGCTGTGGCACATGTGGCTGTGGGCCATGGTTCTGTGGCACATGTGGCTGTGGGCCATGGTGCTGTGGCACATGTGTCTGAGGCCCATGTTGCTGTGGCCAATGTTGCTGTGGCACATACATCCCCTGCATTTGTGTTTGGGGCCTAATTGAAGGGATTGGGGATGGGATGGGATATGGAGTTCGCCTCTGTTGTACCTCATATATTGAAGTTGGCTCCTGAAAGCTGGAAGTGTAGGATGGAGGAACATAGGGGTAAGGTTGGTTTCCTGGGTCCGGGTACTGGCCTGACATTGGTAAGTGTATGTGTGTTGTTTCTTTTGTTACATATGGCCTTTCCAATGTTGGTTGCTCGCTTGGCACTGTAAATGACTGCAGAACGTTTCTAAATATCTCTCAGGTAGAACTTTTTTGATCAATGGTACAAAATTAAGTGCCAGTATTGTAGCTGGACATAAGAAAGCATCCACCTTTCCAGCCATTTGTTGTAACATCTCTAGAAGACGCTCGCTTATGTCCATCTGCGATACTGGCGTTCGCTTACGTGCCACTTTGGCAGGCCGCGCAATGGTTGTCGGAGCAGAGGAGGGTCCAGGCATAGGCTCAGGCAATCCAGACTCATTCTCTGGGTTTGTGACCCATAGATCTGACCCAAGTTGCATTTCTGGTATTTCCTCATTTGGATCAATGCAAACTGCTGCCACCGATTGGGCCTCAGATTGGCTCTCTGGTTGATCCTCCAAGACATCCTGTTCGTCCCAACTTGCTTCGGTCCTGTTTTTATAAAAAAAGAAAAACATTACTAATGCTAAATATATAGTCACGATACATAGATGATGTAGAGGATAACTTACTCTCTCATCTCTATGAGTGGTTTCAAGAAGGCAAGGTCCTCTGCATACATATAGGGTACTCTAGCTGGTGCCCCCGAGCCACTCCTCACTTCTCTTAGATGTTTGTTGTATTTCTTGAAGGCATCACGCATGCTTCGCCACCGATTCTTGATGTATACCACTGAAAAAAAGAGAAGATAATAATTATTTAATATTTCTTATTTGTTGAAGGTACCTAGCTACAGGAAATTCATTTGGAAGTCTCCACTATGAGTTCAAGGTTGGAAAATCAACTATATCTGGCATTGTACATGAAACATGCCTTGTTTTATGGAATGTACTAAAACCATTGGTCTTCAAAAAGCCTACAAAAAAAGATTGGTTGAAGATATCAGAGGAATTCTGGGAGAGATGTAATTTTCCAAACTGTGTGGGAGCCATCGATGGCAAGCACATACGCATCCTGAGGCCATTTGATAGTGGGAGTCAGTTTTTTAATTATAAAAAATATTTTTCGTTTGTATTAATGGCAGTGGTAGATGCCAAATATAATTTCATTTATATTGATGTGGGTGCTTATGGCAGCAGCTCTGATTCTGGTGTATTTAGTCATTCCACATTTGGGAGAATGCTAAGGGAGAATAGTCTGGATTTACCTAACGATTCGTCCTTGCCCGGAACAAATGAGCCAGCCCTCCCATTTGTTTTTGTAGGGGACGAAGCGTTTGCCCTTGGTAAAAATCTTCTTCGACCATTCTCAAGTAGAGCGCTGAGCAATGATAAAAGAATATTTAATTATCGGCTCACTAGGGCACGTCGAGTAGTAGAGTGTGCATTTGGAATTCTTGCCAATAAATGGAGAATATTGCACACCGCCATCAATCTCAGTTTGGAGCATGCTGTCTCTGCTGTCAAAACTGCGTGTGCACTGCACAACTATGTGCGAGAATGTGATGGAATTGATTTTGAGGATTCCATGATGCATAACATGGAGGCGGCACAGTGGAGTTTGACTAGGGGCACTACCAGTGGGAAATTGATTCGAGATCAATTTCTAAATTACTTTATATCGCCATCTGGCGAGTTACCTTGGCAGATGCAGGCAATTTTTTAAAAAAAATGTGGTGTTGGCATCAAAATATATGGCCCTTTAAATATTAAAACATAACATACTAAGCTAAAAATGTCACTATGTGTAATTTGAATGCAGCTTGAAAAAAAAAACAATAAATTTATTTTTTTGCAAAATATTAAGGACTCCGAAGTTATTCTCTACCTAAAATTGGACAAAAAAACAAAATCGTGGCTTTGTGACACTGTTATGTGTGTTCTGCTGGGTGTCATTGTACAGAGGATGATGTCTTTGTAAGACCACCATGGCCAATAACGTCAAAATTGGATGACAAATACAGATAGTCACTCCCCCAAGGATCTGCAAACATACTTGGTAAAGTGAGTTTACATATTTTGGTGATAGACACACACGCAGACTCATACAAACAATGACCAAGGGTGTGGGAATGAGTCCTGTGCCACCAGCAACACGGGGACAGGGTGCATTAGGATTTTGCTAAAACACCATGCCAAGATAGAAAACATGTGGCATGGTATGGGTTAGCACACTTTACATGCCCTGACAGAATGCATGCTTGGATAAAGGCCTGCTCTGGATTTGTGGGGGGTACGCACTGTAGTTATTGGGGTCTACTTAGAATTATAATTTTAGAAGTTAGGGAATGAAAAAATAAATCAAACTTACCTTTGTCAGCTTGAACTTGGGATGAGCACATGCTCCACTCTGGCAAAAGGCTTTTGGTAATTTCAACCCAGGTAGTTTTTTTCAAAACATTGTCCTTATATTTAGTATGCCGGGTGTCATAGATTTGTGGGTTCTCCCTGACAAGGCGGATAAGCTCCTCGGAATCCACACAGTCCTTCACCTTAGCAGTGACTTTTTTGCTCCGTTTTTTGGACATGGCTACTCACCTCAGCAGCATGAAACAGACAGAGGAGGAACTAGGAAAAGGGGGAGGTGGTGGAGGAGGAAAAAAAACTTCCGTTCAAACCGCAACACATCTGCGAATTAGATGCGTACCCATAGAAGATAATGGGACTGAATTCGCACCTGAGCCGCACCGCAAGACATAAAAACCGCACGCGGTTTGGAGGCAATGCGCAGTGCGGATGCATCGCACATATGTGAACCAGCCTCATTGAAAACAATGTATTTTGACATGTCCTGCGATTTGGATGCGGTTGAAACCGCACTCAATTCGCTTAGGTGTGAACCTGGCCTTAATGAACAAGCTGAAATAAGAAGCTGATTGGTTACTATACACAGCTGCACCAGGTTCTGTGTGCATCGGTTTTAGGTAAATCTCCTCTTTTTTGTTTACTGAGCTTAGTGGGAAGAGTTGAGATGGAGACACGTGTCTCTGTTTACATTGTGTGAAGGCTGTGATTGGACACAGCCATGACATGACTGGGAGGGCCAATCACAGTGCCAATGTCCCAATCTGTGTTGTGTTGTGTCCGAGGGACACAGTCAACATAAGATTGCGCCGCTACGTGGTCCCGAGGCGCATGATCTGATGGGACATACAAGTACGTCCAGTCAGAATGGTGAAACTCCCACGACTGTTTATGTGTGGAGGCCAGGTGGAAGGGGTTAAAGTTCCCAAAAAAAAGAAGGATAGGTAGATAGATTTTTGGGGTTTTATTGTTTTGGGGGTGTAGTTCATTCTTTTAGGTATTTTTTGAGGGAGGTATATTTTATTTCTATATAATTTTAATAGGGTCTTTTCATTTATTTATTTTTAAAGGTCAGCAATGTAAACTTTTGTTGACAAAGACAAAGCTTCTCTTTGTGTGCAGCACATCATTGCATACTAGTGTGGCAAGAAAACACAACATTGTTAAGTGCAGCAAAGCACAACAATTCCTCTATTGCCATAGGGCCAGATTCTCAAAAGAGTTACGCCGGTGTATCTACTGATACACCGGCGTAATTCGAATTTCCCGCCGGCGTATCATTGTTTTGTATTCGCAAAACAAGATACGCCGGAATTAGGCTAGGATCCGACTGGTGTAAGTCATTTACACCGTTGGATCCTAAATGCAATACAACGCTGACCGCTAGGTGGCGTTTACGTTCAGGTCTCATTTGACTATGCAAACTAGCCTGATACGCCGATTCCTGAACAAATTTGCTTTGCGTACTCGTCGTTTACGTCGTTTGCGTAAGGTTACCCCTGCTATATGAGGGGTAACCTTACGCCAGTCCGCCGTATACCATGTTAAGTATGGCGTCGGGTCTGCGTCGTCTTTTTCCGTCGGTTACGTTGTTTTCCTAAGTCGTTCTTGAATAGGACTTTACGTCAATGACGCTCACGTCGGCGTCATTGACGTTTTCCGTCGTGAGCTGGAGCATGCGCACTGGGCTATTTTTCAGCCCGGCGCATGCGCAGTTCAATCGGCGCGGAGGCGCGCTTAATTTGAATACAAGCCGCCCCCTTTGAATTACGCGGCCATACGCCGGGCCATTTACACTACGCCACCGCAAATTACGGAG
Source organism: Rana temporaria (assembly GCF_905171775.1). Taxonomy (NCBI): domain Eukaryota; kingdom Metazoa; phylum Chordata; class Amphibia; order Anura; family Ranidae; genus Rana; species Rana temporaria. The sequence goes on along the minus strand of NC_053491.1, from coordinate 295,408,910 downwards.
CAAGTGCTTGGAGAATACGGCACTTGCTCCAGTAAGTTGCGGTGGCGTAGTGTAAATTGGCTTACACTACGCCAACGCGGGATCTTGGAGAATCTGGCCCCCAGCATCTAATACAATTAGGCAACCCCCTGTATTCATCATGACTGGGAGAACTAAATAGAGAGGCAGAGATTCTTCACATGCAGATAGTAGGGTGCAAGCAGGTTTTACTTTTACAGGACATAGATGGTTGGGCCACACCGTTTAAGGTGAAGTAAGTGTCTGTTTTTTTTTCTGGCAATGGGTGTGCTATACAGCTAGAGTATGTGGCTGGGGTAGTTGAGTGGCTCACCTTCCTCATCCACCTAGTCCTCCCAGGTATGGGACAGTGAATTTTCCCCAGCAGTTACATATGCACTTTAACAAAATGAAAAAAACTGCTCCAGGTGAAGACTGCTGGGCTGCAAATGAACACACATCAGATGGGGTGCATGCCCTGTCAATGCTGCAGGCAAATGGAAGAACGAAGGGGGAGGCTTTTCCCCTGCTATTGCCTATGACATGTCATTGCTCCATTGTATTTTGTATTTACTCCTCAATAAATATTATTTCAAATTTACTTTGGGAGTGCAGCCATCCTATTTTTTTTCTTACATGTGCACTTTGTTCTATCTCCTAATCTAGTTAATCCCACATTTGCCCTGAAAACTGACAGAGAAGAATATGCTTATTTTAGCACAGCATGAGTAACCTGCTGCTGGAAGATGAGCAGGAATTAGCGCAATATTAAACATATTTTTTTTTACATTTAAACTAAAATAGAGGTTATACATACAGCAGGGGCAGACAGACAACTCATGGGGCCCCCGGGCAATAGGAGACTATGGGGCCACACAGTATACACACATGTACAGTATACATACACAGTATACACACAGAAACACACAATATACACACACAGTATACATACACACAGATTACACATACACACACTCTCTTGTTTTTTTTTTTTAACACAGATTTTTACATACTGTCCCTAGTTTTACTGAGGCTGGCAACCCTGATGGGGCCCCCTAGTGGCATGGGGCCCTCGGGCAGTGCCCCGAGAGCCTGTATGGTCAGTCCGCCCCCTACTTACAGTATCTGTCCGTGCAATATTATTGCCATATTCCCTTACATAAATGTAGAGTGACTGCAGAAAAAAGACCACATTGTCCATCTCGTTTGCCCATTTTTTTTTTACTTTTTGAGTATAGGACCATGTGTGTGCCAAGCATGTCTGAACCCACTTACTGTTAATGCAAGTCTGTTCCAAGCATCAAGTACTTTTTCAGAAAATGAATACTTTCTGAGATTAGTTTTGAACTTTATTCCTTGACGTGATTGAGAGTACTGTCCGTGATACTTTTGTAATTTGAACTAACATACAATTTTTCAGGACAAGCTTTCGGGTAATGTCCCCTTCTTCAAGGTCAAAGCTGTACTGATTCACATTTTTTTTAGCAGAATGTTAAAACAAAAAGAAAAAAAAGGAAAAAAACTATCTCTGAGGGAATGGAAAAAAAAAGAAAAACAAACACATACAAATCAATGGTAATACAGCTAGCAGCGGAGCTAGTGAGATAAGACAGAGGAAGAGCTATAGATTGGAGAGGGGGGGATACTAGTCACAGGGGGGGTCGTAAAACTGTAGTATAATGGGCAAGGAAACCTGTTAGTCTGAGGTCATGTCCCTGTGTTCTAGATCTTGGATTCAATAGCAGAGAGCTGGGCATGACAGGGTTAATAGGGTACAGACAAGTGGAAAGGTCTAACCTGATTGGGGGGAGCCTGGGGAAGGAGGGGTCAGAGGAGTAAAAGGAGCTGGCGACAGAGTGGTGACACAGGGAGGTGGAGGATGCCCGCACAGGGAGACGGTGCTGGGTGAGTGGGCCGTGGGTTCCGGGAGCAGGTACTCATCACGAGCGGAGAACGGGGCCTCCGGGAACCCTTCTCCCTTGAGACTCTTCAGCAGGCCAGGTGCACTGTTCGGACCCATACGGGATCACCCGCAATGTGGCCCGCAGTGCTCACAAATAGGGGGTCCCACGGGTGGAGGGCACCAGGGCTGCTTTTCAGTCCAAACTGCTGCGATCTCGGAAAATGCAGAGGGACAGAGCCTCGGCAAAAAAAAAAACACAAAACAGGTGAGCAGTGGCCATCGGGCCTACACTGACACGGCCGGCAGTTCCCCATGCATCGAGAGTGAACACAGAGGTAACTGCGGGGCACAGGCCAAGGGACCAATGTGGCCCCCCCACGGACTGAGCTTGGCAGGCAGGTGCTCCTGGGGGGAAAAATGAGGAGCATGCGGGTCCCCCCCATGGCGGTGAGTCAGCAGGGGTACAGAGCTTGGTGGAGAGAACCAGTCAGCTGCGGCCGCTGGGCTTCGACTTCCATGGCCAACGGCTCTCCACGCATCAGGGGGCGGACGAAAGGGCTACGCAGCATAGGGGGACAGGCCGGAGGAACGAGTTGGTCCCCTTGCAGGAGGTCAAAAGTGCGGATCCGGTGCGAGGAGGCGGGGCCAGCGGCCACATGGATCCTTTGCATTCTGGGGCATTTCCCTGGGAGGGTGCCATTCACTGGAGACGGAAGGTCGGGGCAGAGGGCGCACTGTCAGTGTCGGAAGAGGAGGAAGAGCCCCAGAGACCGTTGGCGGCGAGGGAGGCAGGACTTTCGGCTGGTGGGACCTTTCCTATGCAGCCTGGTAAGTCCATTTCAAATTTTCTATTTCTGGGCAGTCTGCGGGTTAGCAGAGGTGGTTACTTGGGTGGGCCTAGTCCATAGAGGGAGGGGATGAAAACGCGGTCATGTTTGCCTGCGGGGGGTTCCCCAGGTGCTTTCGGCCTGCGGTCACACCGCTAACGGGGCAATATGGGAGTGCAGAGGTTGCCGGTTTGGGTGTAAGGCACAAGTGGGCTAGTCAGCAGCCTGGCTGCCGCAGGTGGGGTGGACATGGCTGGGGAGGCCATTCGTTTAGCCGACTCATACACGATAGGAGATGTACGGGTTTTTGAGGGGCCTCTAGGGGCGCACCCTACAACGGGGTCCATGGGACAGCTGTGGAAGGTGGGTCTGGGGTATGGTTCTCCCGGCTGCCATGGACAAGTGGCAATCTGTCTGGGGCAAAGAGAGCATAGAGCACAATGGGGGGATGAGGCGGTATGAACTGATCCAGCGGAACTTTTCCTGATTCGTTACGTTTTTTTCTCTCGCTATTCTGGCGGGACTGAGTGGGGAAAAGAACTCCCCCCAAACATTGTTGCGGTTAATGTAAGCATTGGATGGGGCTCACAGGGACACGGCCTGGAGGAGTGGCAGTGAGCATTTCCAGCTGGGGAGGGCGCTACACATCCTTGCGGTGAGATTACAGGGACAGTGGCTGGTGGGGGCAGCTTCTGTACTAGGCAAGGACACAAATTGGTTTTGTTTTGGTTTTCAAAGGGGGGGGTGGAGTGTCTACCCCGGGACAAGAGCTGGGGGCCGCATGGCGAAAGAGAGGGACAGGCTCAGCGGAGGCACGGGGGTCCTATCCTACCGGTGAAAAATAGTGGGTTGGGCACATCTGTGGTATGGGTCCCTTCCTACCTCCGGGACTGTAGGCTGATATGGCCATTCTATTCCAACGGAAAACATGGAGGAGTTGCGAGGGTGGCATTTTTTCCTGGTTTCTTTATCGGAGCGGGTATTGGGGTTCGGGCAGACTAGTGGCAATTTAAGTGCATGCGGTTGTGGGGCTTCCTTCCAAGACCGAGTACGGTGTCCTGCTACATTCGTGCAGGCAGTCGGTTTGATAAGTAATTTGTGTCACGGGTATTGTTTACGGTGGTGCTGCACTGATGGGCACTGATTGGCAACACTAATGGCCACTGATTGGCAGCACCAATGGCCACTGTTAGGCACTGCTTGATGGCACTGATTGGCACTAATAGAAAGCACTGATCGGCACTAATAGAAAGCACTGATTGGCAGCACTGAAAGGCATCACTAATAGGCAACACTGATGGGCCCTGATTGGCACTGATAGGTGGCACAGATTAACAGCACTAGTGGCACTGATAGGCTGTACTGATGATTGGTAGTACATAAATAGGCAGCACTGATTGGAACTGATAGACGGCACTTATTGGCAGCATTTAGTGGCACTGATTGGCAACACTGATGGGCACTAATTGTGAGCAATGATGGGCACTGATAGGCAGCACTGATAGTCAACACTGATTAGCACTGATAGGTGGCATTGATTGGCAGCACGGATGGGCACTGATTAGCAGCACTGATGGGCACTGATAGGTGGTACTGATTGGCACTAATAGGTAGCAGTGATAGGCAGCACTGATGGGCACTGATTAGCAGCACTTATTGGTGCTGACAGGTGGCACTGATTGGCACTGACATGTGGCACTGATTGGAAGCACTGATTGACATCACTGATTTGCACTGACAGGTGGCACTGATGAGCACTGACATGTGGCACTGGTTGGAAGCACTGATTGGCACTGATAAGCAGCACTGATGTGCACTGACAGGTGGCACTGATGGGCGCTGTCATGTGGCACTGATTTGAAGCACTGTGTGGCACTGATTGGCACTGATAGGTGGCAATGATTGAAAGCACAGATTGGCACTAATAGGCAGCACTAATTGGCACTGATAGGTGGCATTGTTGGAACTGATAGGTGGCACTGATTGGCACATACATGTAGCACTGATTGGCACTGATAGGCAGAACGGTTTGGAAGCACTGATAGGCAGCACTGATGGGCACTGATAGGTGACATTGGTTGGCACTGATTGGCACTGACAGGTGGCACTGATGGGAAGCACTGATTGGCACTGACAGGGATGACAGACACAATGACAGACACTCATTGTGCACAGGGCAATAATGTTTTTATCACATGCAGGGCCGGACTCACCATTCAGGCACTTGGGCATGGACCATGGGGCCCATGCCACTAGGGGGCCCCATCAGGGGCAATATAGTGTGACCAAATCCCCATATTTTTTGTTTATTTGCTGAATATGTTCAGGTGTTTTAAATAGCCTTGCAGGATTTAAATGTCATTTTAGTAGCTGTGCGCTGTAATCTATTCCTCTGTCATTGCTGACAAGGCTTCTATCTTCACTTGGTCTTCCTTCTGGGTTTGTGCGCTCCCGCTATTCGAATGGCCGATCTGCAATGATGTCACTCCCACGGATGCACACAGGAGTCACAATCACAGCACTTCAGAGAGCAGTGCACATACACCGGTGATGTAACTGGCTGAAGAAATTGTGAATATCTCCTAAACAGTGCAAGTTTAAGAGGTATTTATTATAAGCTTACCTGTAGGTACAAGTGGCCAGACAGTGTTTACTACCACTTTAACCACTTAAGACCCAGACCAAAATGCAGGTAAAGGACCTGGCCAGGTTTTGCGATTCGGCACTGCATCGCTTTAACTGACAATTGCGCGGTCGTGCGACGTGGCTCCCAAACAAAATTGGCGTCCTTTTTTTCCCACAAATAGAGCTTTCTTTTGGTGGTATTTGATCACCTCTGCGTTTTTTATTTTTTGCGCTATAAACAAAAATAGAGTGTCAATTTTGAAAAAAAAAAATCGATATTTTTAACTTTTTGCTATAATAAATATCCCCAAAAAATATATTTTTGGTAAAAAAAATCGCAATAAGCGTTTATTGATTGGTTTGCGCAAAAGTTATAGCGTCTACAAAATAGGGGATAGTTTATGGCATTTTTATTAATAATTTTTATTGATAATTTTTTCTTTGCTTGTAATGGCGGTGAGCAGCGATTTTTATCGTGACTGCGACATTATGGTGGACATATCCGACACTTTTGACACATTTTACAGCGATCGGTGCTATAATAATGCACTGATAAAAAGAACACAGTGGCAGTGGCAGTGAAGGGGTTAACCACTAGGTGGCACTGAAGGTGTGAAGTGTGGTGTGCAGTGAAGTGAAGTGTGCCCTAGTGAGTGTTTCTTACTGCAGGGGGGATGGGCTGTGTGTGACAAGACAGTCATTACCGCCTCCAATTACATTGTCGCTAGGCCGAGCGGGGAGATGCTTGTTTACATTAGCATCTCCCCGCTCTATCTCTCCGTGAGACGATCGCGGTTATCCCCACGGCGATCAAGTGGCGGGCACTATAAAGGGGAAGTTCCATTCAAACGGCGCCACCCTTTGGGCTGCTTTAACTGATTTTGTGTTAGTAAAAGAAGATTCGCGCTTACAGCGTGATGAATGTGCTTACTCCTTTACGAACAGTAGTTTTACCAGAACAAGCGCTCCCGTCTCATAACTTGCTTCTGAGCATGCGCAGGTTTTTAACGTTGTTTTAGCCCACACATGATCATTTTTTTCAACCCGAAAAACGACATCGTTTAAAACGTCGTTAAAAAATGTAGCTTGTTCGAAAAAAAAATTGCCATTTTTCAGAACCCGAAAAATTATGTGAAGCCCACACACGATCATTTTAAATGACATTTTTTTAAAACATTGTTTTTTACATGCCGAAAAATTATCGTGTGTACGCGGCATTAGACATTGCTGTGTGGTACTGTAAAACTATATACAGTATCTTTGGAATGGTAAAATGTTGTGGCTGCTCCTCCTACCACTAAATTCTGGTAAATACTGGTGGGAAAAAAATCCGGTGTCACAGTAAAAACTAAAACATATATTTTTTTAAGTTGAAAATAAACAAACAATAATTTTAAAAGCAAAACAGTTTTTTACACATGCTAAATAAATAATGCCAGAATAGAGTGTTGCTCTGCGATCAGTGAGAATCATACTGCTCTGTGGCAGATTAAGTTTGAGCATGGTGCCAGATTTGTAGATATTCATAGAATGCTTGTTTGGGCAGGTTTTGCTGGTGAACAAAAAATAATGTGTTTTGTTCTTCCACTATTAGCTGGATTCAGAGACAGCGCCGCAACTTTAAGGCGGCGTAGCGTATTGTATTTACGCTACGCCGCCTTAAGTCAGAGAGGCAAGTACTGTATTCACAAAGGGCCAGATTCACAGAAGAGATACGACGGCGTTTCTCTGAAACGCCGTCGTATCTCTTTAGAGAATCTATGCGACTGATTCATAGAATCAGTCACGCATAGATAGCCCTTAGATCCGACAGGTGTAATTGTCTTACACCGTCGGATCTTAGGATGCAATACCTTGGCCGCCGCTGGGTGGAGTTTGCATCGTATTCCAGCGTCGGGTATGCAAATTAGCAGTTACGGCGATCCACAAAGGTTTTTCCCGTCGTTACGTCGGCGCAAGTCTTAGTTTCCCTTTGCAAAGTTAGGGGTGCTATTAACATGGTGTAAAATTACTCCACCATGTTAAAGTATGCCCGTCGTTACCGCGTCGCTTTTGAATTTATTTTTTTCCCGGCGTAAGTATGTTACGCATGTCGCGATTCACAAACACATGGCGCCGCCGTAATTTCGCGCAAAGCACGTCGGGAAAATTGCAAACGGAGCATGCGCAGTACGTCCGGCACGGGAGCGCGTCTAATTTAAATGGTACCCGCCCCATTTGAATTGGAAGTTTACAGGTAAGTTCTTTGTGGATCGGGCACTTACACTGAAAACTTGCGGCGGTGTAACGTAAACAGGTTACATTACACAGCCGCAATTCTATGTGAATCTGGCCCAAAGTACTGGCCTCCTATCTTATGGCGGCGTAGCGTAAATGGAGCCGGTGTAAGCGCGCCTAATTCAAATTAGGAAGAGGGGGGCATGTTTTATGTCAATGGGGGGTGACCCGACGTCATTGACATGCGCCGTCCGTGTACATATCCCAGTGTGCATTGCTCCAAAGTACGCCGCAAGGACATATTGGTTTCGACGTGAACGTAAATTACGTCCAGCCCCATTCACGGACGACTTACGCAAACAACGTAAAATTTACAAATTTCTACGCGGGAACGACAGCCATACTTAACATTGACTAGGCCAGCTATTTGATGGAATAACTTTACGCCTGAAAACGCCTTACGTAAACGGCGTATCTTTACTGCGACGGGCGCACGTACCTTCGTGAATAGGCGTATCTAGTCATTTACATATTCTACACCGAACTCAACGGAAGCGACACCTAGCGACCAGCCTAAATATTGCACCCTAAGATACGACGGCGCAGGCTGTCGTATCTTAGCTATGTTTAAGTGTATCTCAGTTTGAGAATACACTTAAACTTACGACGGCGCAGATTCAGAGTTACGTCGGAGTATCTACTGATACGCCGACGTAACTCTCTCTGAATCTGGCCATATGTGTCTGGATTGGAATAAAGCCCCATTTTTCCAATTTGATACATTAGGAGAGATTAGGTAGGGGTTTAGGTAGGGGTTACATATGAAAGAAATCATAAGAGATGCTACATCATCAAAGTATAATGCTTTCTTGCATTTATATTTTTGGAAAAAGTTATTAAGTCTTTTAGTACCATTTCACAATATGGAATTGGGGTGACTTGGTGCTATCCAGAGTTTCTCAACTTGCGGGAAGCACAACCACGGAAGGACTTCCATAGATGCCCTCACAGGAATGTGAGCCTGTGCTGTAGCCGTATTCCGGCTATAACGCGGGCAGGAAGTATTTAAGGTGTTGATTGAACACATTACTTTATACATTTTTAAATAAATCTATTCATTTTAATAGTTGGTATTCAACTCAGGAAAGACATGTGGTTGGTCCTCCAGGTGGAAATCAAGTTGATATGTCTCGTATACCTATAGAGAGATTTAGATGGGCGTTAGTGCAACTCCTAGAAATTGTATGTAATTGTATTTCTGAGTGTATAGCAATTGTGAAGTGAAGTGCTGAAATGTTAGTTGAGAGAGTACCTCCATTTTCAAGTTGTTAATTTTATAACCCTAGAGCGAGCCATATAGATCCAGAGCTTTATGTAGATTTAAAAGAATAAGGTGGGTTTAATCTAATGTCGAAAGAATTGTATCTGCGACTAGTGAAATATTAAACTCTGTTTCTAATGCCGTGTACAGACGACCATTTTTAATGTCTACGTGATTCTTGTCAAGCCTGCCTTGCATACAAAATGTGAAAAATGTGAAAAAAAATGCTTGCGCAAAGCGCGCTGACGTACAACACGTACGACGGCACTATAAAGGGGAAGTTCCATTCGGATGGTGCCACCCTTTGGGCTGCTTTTGCTGATTTTGTGTTAGTAAAAGTTTGGTGAGAGACGATTTGCGCTTTTCAGTCTTTGTGCTTTTCAGTCTGTTACAGCGTGACGAATGTGCTATCTCCATTACAAGCACTAGTTTTACCAGAAAAAGTGCTCCCATCTCATAACTTGCTTCTGAGCATGCGTGTTTTTTTCACGTCGTTAAAGCCTACACACGACCGTTTTTCACAACGTGAAAAAAGGCAACATGAAAAAGGACGCAAAAATTTAGAGCATGTTCTAAATTTTTAATGCCCATTTTTCACGTTGAGAAAAATGCTCTGGAGCCTACACAAGATCATTTTTAATGACCATTTTTCACGTCATAAAAAATGGTCGTGTGTACGCGGCATAACTGAGAAGCTGTGAATATTGAGGTCACGTTTATTAGAGGCAGTTAGGGGCTCTATGCAGGGCTGGTGCAAGGATTTTTGACACCCTAGGCGAAACCCTTAATATTGCCGCCCCCCATTGGGTCCGCCCCTCACTAAGATTTTGCACCGCCTCTTCGCCTATTTCTTCAGCTGTGGTTGCACCTGTGCCTCTGGACCCGGCTCAAAGACAAATAGTGGATGGCACTGGCTCGCTTCCTCACGCCAGCCGTGGTCCACAGGCTAGAGCAGTATACAGACACACTAGGGCAGTATATAGCCAGGCTAACTGTGTAACTGCCTGTCTGTACGAGCATACAGATACACTGACAATGCTTAACAGGTTCCTACTAAAAACAATAATAAATGCACATTTTTGTACCTGCAAAAAGATCTGCATTTATAATTTTTTTTACAAAGGTAGACTTGAACCTCCACACCTCAAATCACCCCAATTCCTGTATTTTCAGGTCTCATATCACCACAATTGTTTCACCTTAACACTTTAGATCACCCCATCACTGTATCACCCTTTCCCCCCTGCAACCCCCCTCCGCACTTCTGTTCCCCTCAAACCCCCCCCCACACATATCAGTTCCTCTCTGTACCCCCTGCACATCTGTTCACCCCACCACACACACACATATATGTTGCCCCTTTGTGCCCCCCTGCACATGCGTTTCCCTCCCTCCCTACACACACACATATGTTCCCCCCTGCACATCTGTTCCCCCACACACGTATCTGTTCCCCCTCTGTACCCCCCACACATATCTGTTTCCCCTCTGTAACCCCTTGCACGTCTGCCCCCCCCCACACACACACAAACATATCTGTTCCCCCTCTGTACTCCCCTGCACATCTGTTCCCCCTCTGTACCCCTGCACACCTTCCCCCCCACACACACACACACACACATATCTGCTCCACCCTGCACATCTGTTCCCCACACATACATATCTGTTCCCCCTCTGTACCCCCTGCACACCTGCCCCCCCCCCCCCCACACACACATACACACATATCTGTTCCCCCCTCTGTATCCCCTGTACACCTGCCCCCCCACACACACACATATCTGTTCCCCCTCTGTACCCCCTGCACATATTTTCCCTCTCTGTACCCCTGCACACCTGTCCCCCCCCCTACACACACATACACACACACATATCTGTTCCCCCTCTGTACCTCCCTGCACACCTACCCCCTACACACATATCTGTTCCCCAAACATACATATCTGTTCCCCCTCTGTACCCCCTGCACACCTGCCCCCCCCCCACACACACACATATCTGTTCCCCCTCTGTACCCCCTGCACATCTTTTCCCCCTCTGTACCCCTGCATGCCTGTTCCCCCCTACACACACACACACACATATCTGTTCCCCCTCTGTACCTCCATGCACACCTACCCCCTACACACATCTGTTGCCCCCTGCACATCTGTCCCCCCCCCACACACACATATCTGTTCCCCTTCTGTACCCCCTGCACACCTGCCCCCCTCCACACACACCCTTATCTGAAAAAAGGAGTGTAATAACGCTTGCTACTAATTAATAATTATAAATAACTGACAATTCCTGCAAGTCAGATAATGTGTTCCATTTCAAAGTGTAATAAATAATATTAAAAGGGAGGGTGAAAATGCTAGCTGCAACCCACAGTGCAAAACTAATAATCCCAATATGTCATAAAAAATGTGTCAACGAAATAAATAAATAAATGTTTCACTCCTGATCGATAATGACCCACCAATCATCAACAAATTGATGCGGGGGATGAGAAAGTGATTTTGGTGATAAAAAATCAATAGTGTGAATAAATACCATTAAGATAAAGCAATATCAGGCCTCGTACAGACGAGAGGATTTCCGCTGGAAACGGTCCGCCGGACCGTTTCGAGCGGACATTCCTCCTCCGGATTTTGATCTGATGGCTTGTACACACCATCAGATCAAAATCCGCGCGGAAAACATCCGCGGTCACGTGTCGCGACGTGTCCGCGCCGTCGCTGCGGCGATGACGCGGCGACGTGCGCGACGCTTGAAGGTAAATTCAAATCATTCCGACGCATGCAAGGGATGGGGATCGGACAGACTTATCTGGTGAGTCTGTAGGGACGACCGCATAAGTCCGAGGGACAGGATTCCAGCGGATAGATTTCTTAGGATGCTGTACGTGGCCTCACACTAACCATATCAAAACCAATGTGATAAATGATAAAATATAATGAACCAGAAATAGTTAAAATGTGTAAGTGGAACTTAATATTATTTATTACACTTTGAAATGGAACACATTATCTGACTTGCAGGAATTGTCAGTTATTTATAATTATTAATTAGTAGCAAGCGCCATTTTCAAATTGTTATCAGTGTGTGAGCACTATTTAGTTGTGGCTGCTGCTAATGCCGAGTACACACGGTCGTTTTATGCGATGTAAAAAAACGACGTTTTTAAAAACGTCAATTTAATTGATCGTGTGTGGGAGAAAACTTTGTTTTATGTCTTCTGAAAAACGACCAAAAAAAATTGAAGCATGCTTCAATTTTATGTGTCGTTTTTGCCAAACGTCGTTGTTTGGGTCATAAACATTGACCGTGTGTAGGCTAAAACGTCGTTTTAAGCCCGCGCATGCTTAGAAGCAAGTTAGGAGACGGCAGCGCTCGTTCAGGTAAAACTACTGTTCAGAATGGATTAAGCACATTCGTTAGGTCGTTTTCAACTTATCTAGAAGAAAATAATGCGCTTCTTTACACCCTGCTTTTAAATGCTACACGAAAATGGTCGTTTGTTGCGGCTGATCTTGTTACATAGTTATGACAAGCTTTTAACTAGATTATTTCTTGTTATATAATGTTTTGTTTTGTGTTGTGTTTTTTAGGTGTATCTTCCATCTTCAGCTATTTGTTTTAAAATATGAGCAGTACTTACCCGTTTACGAGATGCATCCTCTCCGTCGCTTCCGGGTATGGGCTGCGGGAATGGGCGTTCCTTCTTGATTGACAGTCTTCCGAGAGGCTTCCGACGGTCGCATCCATCGCGTCACGATTTTCCGAAAGGCAAATATTTCTGGACTTGTTTTAAAACAGTCCGCTGGAATCCTGCCCGCTCGGACATGTTCGGTCATCTGTACAGACCTACTGTACATGTCCGAGCGCCCGCCATCCCTCGCATGCGTCGAATGACTTCGAATGCGTGGAAGCATTTAACTGGCAGGGCCGCCCACGTCGCCGTGTCATCGTCGCGGCGACGCCGCGGACACGCCCCCGCCCCGGATTGTTTATGCGCGGATTTCTATACGATAGTTAGTACAGCCATAGTACAGAAATCCCCGGGCAGACATGTACGGTGAAAACGGTCCGGCTGACCGGTTTCATCGTACATGTTTGCCCGTGTGTACGCGGCCTTAGGGGTCCCCACAACTTGGGAAATTTTATCAAGGTGTCACGGCACTAGCATGGTTGAGAACCACTGCCCTAGACCAAACGAGCAGGAATCTAAGGGGATTTTTTTTTTTTTTAATAAATGTGTGAACTCCCGCTTTAATAAAAACAAAGATGGCAAGGAAGGCAGCACTTGAGTGCGTGCTTGAATTTAGTAAAACAAGGGTCCCCCAAGCCACCAATCCAGGCTGTGAGTCTAAAAAATATTCCATCAGGGGCACCGTGTTAGTTTTTCCTCCTTTTCTTCCCAGCAGCCTTCCCTGCAGTCTTCCCTGCAGCCTTCCCTGTAGCCCGAGTCCTTGGGGGCTGGGTTCCTGGAGGAGATGAAGTGCCAGAAGCCAGAGCAGCCTCAGGAAGAGGAGGAGCAGGAGCAGGAGGAGTGGCAAGGACAGGAGGAGCAATCCGCACAATGTCGGTGTCGTCATCGAGCTGCCCCAGGGATGCCATGCTTATGGCTTTGAAGATGAGGAGTTCGCAGCGCACACGCTGGCTCTGCTCCAGATTGTGGAGCTTGGCTGCAATGAGCGCTGCAAACCCCTCTGCTTCACTGGGTGGCTCTCGGATGGCCGCAGTAGCTTGGCGAAGCAGGGTCTGGGTCTCCTCCTCCATTTGGCATAGACTTCTGTGCCTTTTTGCGGGAGTGCGGAGTGGAGGGATCCGGGAGATGGTATCCCGCCGGCGTGCCTCCTGGGTCCGACTGGGGCCTGCCACCTCCTGGCTCCCAGTGGGTTCTGCCACCTCCTGCCTTGCAATTGGACCTGCCTCCCCCTGGCTCCCTGTGGGGCCTGGCTCCTCCTGGCTTTGCTCTGCCTGTGTATGAAAAAAAGGGACATAGTTTATTTCTTGTTTTCATTACTCACACACATTTTTACAATCATGACAGATGCAAATTGAATGTCAATATATATTACACACAGGGTCGCCATCCATAATTATGTGGCCCCTTACACAGCTTCAGACATGGTTCCCCTTGAGTTGTGGGGGTTGTTTCAGGCTGAATTTGGGAATTATGGGGCCTTTACACCAATAAGCAAACTAGTCTATTTTGTGTCAAATAGATTTGTGTCAAAAAGGGTGTTTGACATCTGGCACCCCTTGCAGGTGTATTGCGTCCCCCCCCCCTAATGGCCTACCAGAAAATGACACACAATCATTCCGACCCCTTCATTTTTCTATCTTGTCCCCATCCTGTTTTGCCACTACTGTCTATTGATATGATTTTATTTTTTTGGACATTCCCTTTGAATTTATAACACCAGTAACATCAATTTGACATCATTATTAGATTATACTTTTCATATACTAAATTCATATAAAAATGACATACCAGGCTCCATGGGTCACAATTGGGGTCCTCCAGGAACTCTTGCTCTTCCTCCGAGCTTGCCTGCTCTTGTCTGCAGGGAACACTGGAGGATTGGCTGCTGGGAAGCTGGGAGCTACCTCTTGGGGGAAGGGTAGACAGAGATGGCCTGGTCTCTATGTGGTCATCCAGGAACTGCAGCTGACTGTAGTACCACAGGGTAGGTTTATATATGGACTCAGCTGCAGCCCCAGACCTCATTGAGGCCAGGACTTGGACCCGTTGGGCCCTGTAGGTGCCCCTGATGGAATTGATTTTGTTCTTCACTGTGTCTGTTGTGGCGTGGGGGACCCTTTGCTTTTTCCCTGGCATCTTTGTTTTTATTAATTGTCTTTTTTGTTTGCCACAGGACAGGATGTTCTTTCCATTTCTGAATAAATTCAGTCATGAAGTCTGCATCCTTGAAGGGATCCATTATTTCTGCAAATCAAACATATAAACAAAAACCTAATGTCAGTCAAGCCACTACTTCTAATAAGCTTTCTCACCATATCTAGCCCACAAACTCATTCCCTGTTCACTATAAAAAGTGTAAAATTAAGTTATGTACCGTCGTTTGAAACGATCGTGACTTCCGCCTTCTTCAACAGACTCTGCACGCCACTTTCAAACACGTCGGATCCCTTTTTACAGTACGCACGCGTGACGCTCCGCACGACACCCCGCCCCTTCTCTGTCGTTTTGAGAGGAAGATAGATGATGGATCAAATGGAGTACAATGTGGCTTCTAGCTCAAGCCAGGAGGCAGGCCAGGCCCAACCAGCCAGAAGAACCAGGCAGCGGTGCAGAGCCTCCAACATGTCATTCCATGAAATGGTGGAGATGATCATCATATTTAGGAGGGAGGACTATGATGCCAAACATGGCCCGTACAGGCATCCGAATAAAGTAAAGGCCGCAATTATGGAGAAGGTCATCAAGAGGCTCCATCGTAAGTTTGGTAAACGCAGGAGCAGAGAGCAACTGCGTAAAAGATGGTCAGACCTCAAAAAAAGAGAACCCCAGCAGCTTGCAAAAATAAAAAGAGTCATTAGAAGAAGAAGTAAGTAATTTTCATGTGTATTAATTATTTGGGTGTGTTCTTTGTGCCATGTGGTTTTCCTTTCAGGTTGCCCAGAATTTTTATTATGATTGTGGGCACAAGATTTTGTCGTCGGAGTCGTCGTTCATTCGCTGACTTTAAATAAGAAAAGACGATCTTTGTGAGAAATGGCATCATACCTAGTTCGCTTGGGCAAAGGGGAGTTCAATCACTGTATCAGACAAAAAGATAGTTTTTTTTATTATTTAGGATCGAACGAACGACAACTCCTACGACCAATTATTCGACCCACAAACATGAAAGTTGTGACATCTGTTTGGTTTGAGGTGACAACAATTGTGGAATGGATATAGATGTGTTTCTAACTAGATTTGAACCAGAAATAATACCTTAATATACAGAAAAAGGAGCATTTGCTCAGCAGTTGTTTACACATGTGGACTCAGTAGCACAATTCTTTGTCACAACAACAACCTATGTCGGGTGTCCCACAGAGGTGAGCAGATCCAGTGGATACTTGGTTAGCTTCCATGAAGAAAACGACACCAAATCTACAGAGATTTTAAAGTGCATTGTGAAGGGCTACAATACTGATCTTGGGTTTTAGAAGGGTTTTTAAAAACAACAATAGTCACATTTTTTTTAAGGAACAAGCTAGTTTCTTTGACTTTCTGGCCTCTAGAATGTTTGAATCTTATGTTTACCCTTTCTTCAATCTCGTAGGGCACAATGAAGCAGCAAGGCAGGAGGCCCAACAACAACAAGCCACACCCCCGAGGGATGTAGATGAAGGGGAACTTGCCACAACATCGGGTAAAGTATCATATACCACTGCTTCAGGTAATGTAGATGTAGGCCTACATAATTGTAATACATGTTTTGGTCCCACATTTCAGGAACAAATCGTGCTGGTGAGGGACTTGACACCTATAGTGCCCAGCTCCTCATCGCAGAGGTCTTGTCGTGCAGGGCACAAGTGGAAGACATCCGTCTTGCCTCCCGCGAAATTCGGCACAAAGCCAAAACGCTGGAACGCCAGCTGAAATATTTAATAAATGTTTTGGGGAGGGTTTAATTTTTTGGGGGACTTTTTTTCTTTTTTGTGTTTAAAAGCCGTGATTTTAGATGTGTAAAAATCGAAAAGACCAAAAAAAAAAAAAAAAAAGATTGATTATATTTTTGCTAAATGAAAAAAAGACCAAAAAAAGAAAAAAAAAGATTGATTATATTTTTGCTAAATGAAAAAAAGACCAAAAAAAGAAAAAAAAAGATTGATTATATTTTTGAAAAATGAAAAAAAGACCAAAAAAAGAAAAAAAGATTGATTATATTTTTGAAAAATGAAAAAAAGACCAAAAAAAGAAAAAAAAGATTGATTATATTTTTGAAAAATTAAAAAAAGACCAAAAAAAGATTGATTATATTTTTGAAAAATTAAAAAAAGACCAAAAAAAGAAAAAAAAGATTGATTATATTTTTGAAAAATTAAAAAAATAAAAATAAAAAATAAAGACAAAAAATGATTTTTGCTATGTAAAAAATAAACAGATTTGTACGATCAAAAATGTGTGGCGAGTTCTTTGTATCAATGCTGACTCATTAAATAACTCAGGTATATTTTGTTTGGTAAAGATTGACAATGATGGGTATTTAGTACATCCCAAACACATGGCTCTATGAGAACCTAGGAAAAAGCTACAATACACAAAATTCAAAAACAAAAAAAAACAACGAAATACACTGTTTATTCCATAAAAAAAAAGATTTTATTTTTTAACCAAGATCGGGCATTGCAATGGCCCCCCTCCCCATAAAATAATCCACATAGGATTGACGCACTGCACGTGCGGTTTGGGGGGCCAAGCCTGTATGGCTAGCCTCAAGTTGCGCCTCCGGAGCCGCAACATCTGCCTCATCAGGCAATACCGTTAGATAAGTTGATGAATGTCTTTTTAAATAATTATGTAGAATGCAACAGCTTAAGATTACGTGATTCCACTTGTATTCCGCAAGGTTGATTGCAGTTAAAAACAATCTGAATCGGCTGGCCAGGATTCCAAAGGCATTCTCGACCACACGTCTTGCCCTGGCCAGCCGATAATTAAAGACCCTCAGGGGTGAGGGTGCGTTGGGGAAATGACCTCATTAGGTGGGGACCCAATCCAAATGCCTCATCTGCTACAAACACGAAGGGCAGAACCTCTTAGTTCTCCTCCGCAGGTGGCAATCCTAGGTCCTCCGACTGAAGCCGTTGGGCGAACTCCGTCTCCGCAAAGACACCGCCGTCCGACAACCGGCCATTTTTCCCAACATCAACGTACATGAACTCATAATTGGCAGACACCACCGCAATCAGCACAACGCTGTGGAACCCCTTGTAGTTGAAAAAATGGGATCCACAATGGGGTGGGGGCACAATGCGGATGTGCTTGCCATCAATGGCTCCTCCACAGTTCGGAAAGTTCCAACGCTGGGAGAAGTCCGCTGCCACAGTCTGCCATTCCTGTGGCGTGGTGGGGAACTGTATAGAAAAATAAGAAAAAATACATTCAAACAAACATTGTGAACAGAATATCTCAAAACATTCAAGGGATCCCAATATAAAAAAATCATGTCATTTCATATACCCAAAGAATATGGGATCACTTGGAAGATTAATCAACCCCTCTGATGTGCAATAAAAAACATTAGGGGGAGGGGGGGGCCCGAGATGAGTTTGTGACCTGACAAACAACCCCCAAAAATATTAGTAAAAAAAAGATATTTTTGCAAGATATTAGAAAAAAATTGTGGGAGGGGGGGTGGGACTACAATGGAGGCCACAAATAAAGGGGGATATAGGCACTAGGCTAGGTGGGTTTGGCCACAAAATAGAATGCTGGACAGGTTGACTAACTAAAAGATACATGTAGGGAAAAAATTATTTCTAAAAACAGCATACATGGAGAAAAAGTTAACATTCTCACCATATTACAAACAGGTTAATTAGGGAGTGTTTTTGTTTAAAAAAAAAGGCAGACAATATAGACATATAGTTTGGGCATTGAAAGGACACCACTTACCTTAACATAGTCCTCCTGCAGAACCTGAATGATGGCAGAACAGGTCTCCGGGATTATGAGGCCCAGAGCCTGGGGGGAGATGCCCGTCGAGAACTTCAAGTCCTGCAGACTTCTCCCTGTTGCAAGGTAGCGCAACGTAGCAACTAGCCGCTGCTCAGCAGTGATGGCTCCCCGCATATTGGTGTCCTGCCTGGTGATATAAGGCGACACCAAAACCAACAGCTGCTGAAATACGGGGTCAGACATCCTAAGAAAATTCCTGAAATCATCAGGGTTATTTTCTCGGAGCTCCCGCAGCAGAGGCATATGACAGAACTGGTCCCTGCGTAGCAACCAGTTCTTGGTCCACAACCTCCTCCTCACCCTGTTCATGGACCGTTGCCGGGATGCAGCACACATCCTAACAACAAGCACAGCACGATCTCGGCGACGAGTTCGTACCCGCAACATGGCTAGAAAACGGTCGTCAAATCAGATCGGACTCAAAATTACGCCCTGAAGTACAGAATGGCCTCTGAAGAACGACCTGCAAAACAGCACCGTGCACACAAGAACGCACTGCCAAAACAAATACGTCCTCAATACAAGCACTGTATCACAGATCCGACGACAAATACACAAACTGTACGACAGAAAACGAAATTTAAAGCACAAACACTGAAAAGCACGAATCGTCTCTCACCAAACTTTTACTAACACGCAGCAACACGATATCAGCAAAAGAGGCCATCTTCCGCATGGAAACGACCCTTTATAGTGACGTCGTACGTGCTTGATGGAACCACGCTTTGATAGAGCTTTTTACAAAAGCGATGGTGTGTATGCTACGTCGTTTTGCAAAATGACGTTTCCAAAATGTTGTTTTTTTCATCACAGAAAACGTCGTTTTTTTACATCGCATAAAACGACCATGTGTACGCGGCATTAGACTTAATATTAAGTTATGAAATTTTTTAGCTAATATTGCCCTGGTTAGTGTGGTTTTGCACATTAGTTCCCCCCTTTTTTACACACACATATCTGTTTCCCCTCTGTACCCCCCTGCACGTCTTTTCCCCCTCCATCCCACACACATATCAGTTCCCCCTTTGTACACACTATAAACTTGACAGCAGAGTCATTTTTTTATTTCTTGTGACCTAGTGCAGGCTGCAGCACTGAGCTTCCACTATACCAGCCTGAGCCAGCAAAGGTGATGGCTTTACTCCAGGAGAGTGGCGCTGCTGCCTGCCTGTCCTCCAACAACAGATCCCTGAGCGACCCGGATGAGGGAGGGAGCAGATATCGTGGCAAGCCCGTAGTTACATGCAGTCCTTCCATCTCATCCACCCCAGCCGATTCCACTGATCATGCAGCACTTCCGGCCGGCTGCTCCTTGTCCCGGCTCTCTCCCCTCATCTTCTCACTGCCACTGCAAGGGTGGCACTGCAGGCTGGGGACAGAGTGGTCTCATGCCATTTGAAATATTAGTGGCTGGGAATTCTAATTAGTGTGATGGGGAAGGAATGTAGTTGCATGATGCCTTGTACAAAGAGACCATCAATGCTGATGTATTTAAAGTTGTTGTAAAGGAATTTTTAGTTTATCTTAATGCATTCTATGCATTAAGATAACAAAAAAAAAACCTTCTATGTGTAGTAGCTATCCTCAGCCCCCACTACTTACCTGAGCCCATCTTGATCCAGCGATGTTGCACGAGAGACTTGGCAGTGAGCCAATGAGATGAGAGAGGGTGCGGGGGAGTGTAAAATGAACAAATTAAGCTGCTTGCTGTGGGGGCACTTTGCAGGAGGGAGGGGGCCAGGCGCTCTGAAGAGGGACCAGAGAAGAGGAGGATCTGGGCTGCTTTGTGCAAAACCATTGTGCATAACATGTTTGTAGTATTTATAAATAAAGAAAAACAAGACTTTAGAATGACTTTAGGCATAAAAAACAAGAAAGGCCAACTTAGCCCATCAAATGTGATTTCTGCATCAAGGCAAAGCAACAAAATTACCTATTTCTCCTTGTTAGTTATAGTAATACATAGGTTAACTGTTTTTCTGGTATTATATCCTTAAAGGGCATAAAGCCCATCTGCTCTTTGCGGATTATAGAGGAGAGGATCCTATTCAAACTAAGTTTTGTAAACATTTTAAAGTCAAAATGCAATAGGACCAATAGCCTATGATTTTAAACAGATGCTATAATAAGTATCTGGATTGGTTTGAAGAAGAGCGACTAGACATGCTCTGAAACATGTACAGCATACTCTGACGTCACTTCCGGTTGACTGGATTCCATGCTGGTCCTGCCAGCCCAGCCCTCCACCTTGGATCAGAGAGACAGTGGGGTAGATTCAGGTAGATTTGCGCATCCTTATGCATGCGCAGCGTAGTTCATATGCGATACGCCGGCGCAATCGTGTGAGGTTACCACATGATTCAGGATGCCTTTTCGCGTTACTTTGCGCAGGCGTAAGGTAAATTTGAGGGCGCAAGCCGGTGCAAGTGAAAGTGGGTGTGCCCCTATGCAATTGATGTGTTGACCGTTCAGCAGTGGCTTACGCCCGGCGTATCCTCGATGGAGCATGCGCAGATCGATCGCTTCCATGTGCGCATGCGTGCAACTATGCCCAACCTACTTCCCAGGCTACGTAATTTTGCCCCAAATTTGCTATGGCACCTCCTCAGAGGGTAAAAAAGAGGAAGCATAATTTAATTTCCACGGAGATGGAGGTCATGTTGGCGGCACTGACCAAGTATGATGCCGCCCTGTATGGTGCCCAGCGTAAAAATACCAGCACGGCACAGAGGAGGGCAATTTATGAATCCATCACCCTGGACATAAATGCCATTGGGAATGAGGAGAGGACATGGGAGGAGATTCAGAAGAAACTGAACGATATGCGGCGTCGGGTCCGTGACAAACTAGTCCTAATCCGCAACCATGCCAGGGGCACGGGAGGAGGACCAGCCTGCCCATTGCGTTTAACTGCGGAGGAGGAGGTTATAGCGCAATGTTTGGCGAAGGAGCAGGTAGAGGGAGTCCCAGGATACGACTCCACTGTTGGGGACTTGGGGACAGGTAAGTGTGTTTTATCTCCTATTTGGTGTGTATCATGGGAGGGGGTAGAAGGGAACATGTGACAAGTGTGTGGCTCCACCAACATGTGTTTTTTTGTGTCATCCACAGATGTTGAGGATGAAGCTGGGCCGTCGTCGGCTGCAGGGCGACCCGCGCCATCCCCACATCATCATGGGGTCCAGTCAGCCCCCATGCAAATACTGGGCATGTTGGTGGAGGAGAGCGCCCATAGGCCATCTATGGAGAAGGTAGTTTTGGAGGAGTCAATTGACCTCCACCATGAGGACTCCATCTACCTCCAGGAGGATCCTACCATCCCTGACCTCCCCACCACCTCCCCGACCATCACGTCATCCCCCTCCAGTGTGGCCCCCTCCAGTGTCCCTCCCACCAGTGTCCCTCCCTCCAGTGTGGCCCCCTCCAGTGTCCCTCCCACCAGTGTCGCCCCCTCCAGGGCAGCCCCCTCCTCGTCTTCTCCCTCAGTACGGGCCCCAGCCTCTCCTCCCAGGAAGGCTCTATCTATAACGAGGGGTGTACCCTCAGGCCTCCAAGAAGGGCTGCAGGAGGAACAGGGCCGGCAGAAACGCTATATAGGGGCCATGGTGGGAGACTTGAGGCGGGTGGTGGACAGCCTGGCCTCCTCCTCCTCGTCAGTGCAGCAGGCCCTCACCCTGCATGCGGAGCTGGGCAAAAAAGATACAGAGAGCTTGTAGGAAGTGATCTCCAACAGTGTGGCCATGGTCACCTGCATGGTGGAGCAGCAGGCCGCCACAGCATTGCTGACAGCGGAGGTGAGCAGGTTGGCAGGGGCGGTAGAGGCCAACACTGCTGCTGTGCGGGAGGAGGAGAGACTAACCCGGCGGCACCAGCAGCACAACACCACCCGGCAGCTTCGGATGATGGCACAAACAAACTCTGTGCTCACCCGCCTGGCCAACGCCATGGAGGGCAGGCAGGCACCACCTGCCAGGAGTGAGCAAGTAGGGGATGATGCTCCTCCCCCCCTCCATCCCCACCCCATGCTCCATCCCCACCCCAGGCTCCATCCTCACCCCAGGCTCCACCACGCCAACTGAGGAGCCAGAGCCAGGGCACCCGTGGCAACAGGATGGCCAAAAGGAAAAGATGAGGATTTTTCTGCGGCTCTGAATTTGTTTTTTATTTGAGATTTTTGCTCAGATTATGAGCTTTTTTTTATTATTTGTATGCTCAGATTATGAGCTTTTTTTTATTATTTGTATGCTCAGATTATGAGCTTTTTTTTATTATTTGTATGCTCAGATTATGAGCTTTTTTTTATTATTTGTATGCTCAGATTATGAGCTTTTTTTTATTATTTGTATGCTCAGATTATGAGCTTTTTTTTTATTATTTGTATGCTCAGATTATGAGCTTTTTTGTTTAATTTTTATGCTCAAAGTTTGAGTTTTCTGGTTTCTTTTGTAGTCCCTACACACGGTGAGGAGTGCATACTACAGTGTGACTGGTGTGTGAGAGGGGGGTGTCACTCCTGCTGGAAAAGGGGTGTCACCCTCTGCCATGTGAAAGGTGTATGAATGTACAGCAACATAATTGGAGCCTTGGCGTGGCATTGCTGCTCCCTAATACCGTGCGGTATCCTTGGGTCTAATCCAATTTTTGGGGGATGTGTGGTGTGTGTGCTAGGGACCACAGTGGTGTGCATGCGTGCATTCTACTTGTGACATGATTAATATGTGTTTAACGTGTAAAGATACGTTCCACGAGACCACTCCTAACTGCTCTTCCCTCAGTAGACCGGGTAGAGTTGGTTAGGGGGGATTGTGTGGTTCAGGGGTCAGGTCATCACGTATGTCAATCTGCAGGCCCTTTCTCATGGCGAAGTTGTGCAGAATGCAACATGCACCGATGATCTGGCACACAAAGTTTGGGGAATACAACAGGGAACCCCCAGACTTATCCAGGCATCGGAAACGGGACTTCAGGAAGCCAAATGTGCGTTCCACCACTCCACGGGTACGTGCGTGTGCTTCATTGTATCTTTCCTCTCCTGGGGTTTGGGGGTTCCGGAATGGAGTCATGAGATGGGGTCCAAGTGCATATGCCGCGTCACCTGGAAGGGAAAAGACAGGAGGATGTTAGTCATGCATGTGCCCCTTGTGATGTCTGCATCATGGGGGGGACAGTCATGCCTGACACCAATGTCACTCACCAACCAGCCAGAGCTGTCCCCATACATGTCCTGTTCAAATTCTGTGGAGAATAGAATTAACCACTAGCCGCCGTCATTCTACTGCGGCAGGTTGGCTCTCCTGCGCAAATCAGCGTAGCTGTATGGGACCCAATGCGCATGGCCGGTGGGCGCGATATCCGCCGACCACGTGCTTTTGCAGGCATGAAAGTCAGAATGGGAATGTGTGTGTGTAAACACACACACATCCCCAATCTGTCAGGAGAGGAGAGACAGATTGTCTGTTTCTACTAGTTAGAAACAGCGATCTGGCTCCTCTTCTAGTCAGTCACATCCCCCCACAGTTAGAAACACACATGAGGGAACACAATTAACCCCTTGATCACCCCCTAGTGTTAACCCCTTCCTTGACAGTGACACTTACACAGTAATCATTGCATTTTTATAGCACTGATCGCAGTATGAGTGTCAGTGGTCCCAAAAATCGGTCTGCCGCAATGTCACAGTCCCGCTAAAAGATGCAGATCGCTGCCATTGCTAGTAAAAAAATAAATAATAATAAAAATGCCATAAATTTAGCCTCTTTTATGCAATCCAATCAATATACACTTATTTTTTTTTTACCAAAACTATGTAGAAGAATATAGATCGGCCTAAACTGAGGAAGAATTTTTTTTTTATATGTTTTGGAGGGATATTTATTATAGCAAAAAGCAATTCTATTTTATGTTATTTTAAATTGGATTCTTTTTTTATTTGTTTATTCTATTCTATTCTATTATTTTATTTTATTTTCTATTCTATTCTTTTCTATTCAAAATTATTATTTTCAAAATTTGAATTTCTGAAGATGATTATATTCTTTCTATTTTATTCTGTTGGTTTTTCTATGCTATTCTATTATTTTCTATTCTATTCTAATCTTATCCTTTCTATTCAAATTCTTTTTTATTGTTTTTTTTAATC
Organism: Rana temporaria; assembly: GCF_905171775.1. Classification (NCBI taxonomy): domain Eukaryota; kingdom Metazoa; phylum Chordata; class Amphibia; order Anura; family Ranidae; genus Rana; species Rana temporaria. The sequence continues at coordinate 295,384,196 of NC_053491.1, read as the reverse complement.
TTTTCTTTTCTATGCTGTTATAGTTTATTCTAATCTATTTTTTCTATTCTATTATTTTCTTATGTATTCAAATTCAAATGTATTCTATTTGAAATCTGAATTTCAGAAAATGGTTATATTCTTTCTATGGTATTATAATCCTATTTTTTTCTATTATATTCTATTCTGTTCTTTTACTTTCTATTCTATTTTGTTCTATTTTACTCTATTATATTCATTTTTTTTCGGTTTATTCTTTTCTATTCTTTTATTTTTATTATACTCTTTTATATATATTTTCTGTTCTATTTTATTCTCTTTTGAAATTCAAAAACTATTCAAATTCAAAAACAAAATTAATTTGAAAACTATTAAAATTTGAAAACTATTCGATTTTAAAAACGATTAGAATTTGAAAACTATTTGAATTTGAAAACTTTTCGAAAACAAAGTTGAAAACTATTCAAATTCGAAAAGTATTCGAAAACGGTTCAAAATCTATTCAAATTCGAAATTTGTTTTCATTATTTCGGTACTACATCCGAACTTCCGAAAAACAAAAATTCATACGAATTTCAATTTGTAACTAAATGAACCGCACATATCTATTGTAAAGTTTGTAACAGAAATTGCTAAAGATCCAAGCTATCTGGAGAGATGTTTTCATAAAAAAATTGTTACAGAGCAGAATTCTAACTCCACCTTAAAGGGTTTGTTTAATTGTTGATAGAATGTTTTATGTGGGATTGGACCTCTTCTGTAAAGACCCATACACACGTTCCGAAAATCGAAAGTAAAATTTCGTCTGACAAGCAATCTGCCGATTTTCGGATCGTTAGTATGGTGCTTTCAACAACCGATTCTGTTTTTTCGTCAGACAAATGCTGGATGTGCAGACTATAAATTGTTTGTAGTATGTGAACTCAAAGTCCGATTTTCATTTAATTAGTGCGGTTTTTGTACTAGCAAGACTATGTATGCTCAGAAATGTCAGAACACATACAAAACTAGTCAACACTAGGGATGAGCTTCGAATTCGAGTCAAACTCATGTTCGACTCGAACATTGCCTGTTCGCATGTTTGGCGAACAGCGAACAATTTGGGGTGTTCGCGGCAAATCCGAAAAGCCATGGAACACCCTGTTAAAGGGAGAAATCTAAAGTGCTAATTTTAAAGGCTAATATGCAAGTTATTGTCCTAAAAAGTGTTTGGGGACATGGTTCCTGCCCCAGGGGACATGTATCAATGCAAAAAAAAAGGTTTTAAAAACTGCTGTTTAAAGTGAAACAATAAAGGCGAAATATTCCTTTAAATTTCGTGCCTGGGGGTACCTGGGGGGGGGGTGTAAAGTATGCCTGTGAAGCAGCGCATGTTTCCCGTGCTTAGAACTGTCTCTGCACAAAGTGTCATTTCTGAAGGAAAAAAAGTCATTTAAAATCACTTGCGGCTATAATGAATTGTCGGCTCCCAGCAATTCAGAGAAAAGTCCTTCATAAAAATTAAAAAAAAAAGCGTGGGGTCCCCTCAAACTCAATTACCAGGCCCTTCAGGTCTGGTATGGATATTAAAGGGAACCCCGCTGTCAATTTAAAAAAAAAAAATACGTGGGGTTCCCCCAAATATACATTCCAGCCCCTAAGGTCTGGTGTGGATTTTAAGGGGAACTCCACCCCAAACAAAAAAAAATGGCGTGGAGTTCCCCCAAAAATCCACACCAGACCTCTTATCTGAGCACACAACCTGGCTGGGGGAGAGAGCGCCCCCCCCCTCCTGAACCGTACCAGGCCACATGCCCTCAACATTGGGAGGATGCTTCGGGGGTCTGTAACCCCTCAAAGCACCATGTCCTCATGTTGATGGGGACAAGGGCCTCATCCCCACAACCCTTGCCCGGTGGTTGTGGGGGTCTGCGGGCGGGGGGCTTATCGGAATCTGGACGACCCCTTTAACAAAGGTAATGCAAAGAAATTGTTTTGGAAACAACTGCGCTAAGGTAGAGAGTTAGGATTGATAAGCAGCAATTAAATTGTGTGTAAACAAAGTAAGTATTAGAAAAAGAAGATTAATTGCGCTAAACCAAAAGTGAACATATGTCAAACGAACATATAGGACATGTGCTAAGGTGCATGTGCTAAAAAATTCCTAGATTGACACTCTGAATTTTAAACACTATTAAAAATCCCATAAGGTCAAGGGGCCCAAAGCCGCCTGGCCCTACTAAGCAATATAATACTCGCCCAGTGGGAAATGCCACGAAAGAGAAACGTGACAACAATAATTAAATAAATTAACAATAATAGACCACAAATTAGTGAATAGAGTCCATGAACTTCAATTTGAAAATAAATGTGATGAGTCCAAGTGACAATGAAGACACCCGTGAAGGCTTCAAAAGCGCTGATTATAGGCACCAAACGTGAATCCACCACCGATCACACAGCTGCTTACCAGAAGTCAAGGTCCTGCCGGACCACTATCAACATATCTTTCCACCATAGATGTCAAATCCGCAGAAAGTTCTCCACTTGCGCTGAGACCATGCCGTGCTCAATGATGAAAAAAACACAAAACAGGCTCCACATAGCATAAAATCCAGGTAAATGTATTTAAAATAAAGTAAAAACAAGTATACAACTCACATTTGGGTTGATAAACCAAGCAGTTGGCCTGTAACGCCGGCCGGACGTATCAGGGACAAAAGCCACTCGTTGGAGAAATGAAGGGGATGGCGTCCACACGTCACTCACTCCAACCGACGCGTTTCGTGAGAAATCACTTCGTCTCGGGGTACGAGTGGCGTGGGACGCCACCCCTCTTTATAGGAACACATTTGGCTATCAAACAATCGAGTCATAATTACCAAGCCTCGCTCCGGGATCCCCGCGCGCGCCGGAAGTGTAACAATTGACATCCGGGTCACTAGGTTCTCCGAGACTCAATGCCCATAGGCTGCCCAACAACTCCGCCCAGAGGGGCTGACACCCATGACGCACGCATCACTCACCGAAGCGAGGCATGACAGGACCACCCTCAAAGGGCGGGGCTGTATATGTCACGACTCGAGAATTTGAAGCTCACATTAAACATTTGTTAGCGGTAAGTATCAACTTGTGCCCATGACTACATCTCGTGTGTCATAGAGCATCATCGAGTTCTCCACTCGGTAAAGGAAAAATTAAAAAGGAAAATTAAAATTGAATCAAACCACCTTCGATCGTAACCAAGCCTCACTATGGGTCACTCACGCATGCGCCCATCCAACAATACCCATTGGTTGCGCTCCACAGGGCGTTGTGCTAGCCATTCTCGGGGCAAACTCACCCATATCCTAAAGGGATAATGGGAAAGTCGTGACAGTGTCACACAGTGAGCTCGGCATGTTGATATATGGCCCATACCCAGGAATAAAACTCAGAGTTAAGGGACATTGCATAAATTAACTGAACTCAATCAAAAATTAAATTATGTGCATTTGTGAAACATAAATAAATTAACTAGTGATAATTAAATCAATTCTATTATATGGGCAACCACATTAATCAAAGTCCCATATATTATTAAATTACAAATTATGATCAATATATAAACCATAAGTGGATCCCCATTAGGCCCCTATTACGGGGGATATTCAATTAATGAAAACAAAAATAGTGCATAAATAAATCCAAAAATTAATTTCAATCCATACAATCAACATAAATTAATATAAATCTTGGAAAAAGGGACTTGCCCTAATACCAGTGAAGGTTGTCACCAAACAGTATATCTATGATTAGTTTTTATCTCGTCAGCACAGATAATTCAATCGCCTGCCAGAGAAGTCTCAAGAATTAACAACCATGAACTAAGCATTATTTATAAAGGCATTGATGTCAGTGTCCACGTTGAGGCCACGAGGAAGATATGTCCTCAATCTGTGGATCCATGCCATTTCAGTTTTCGAGATTTCTCTAATTAGGGAACTCCCCCTCCAGTTCGGCTTGTATTTATCGATACCCACAAACAAAGTCCCCTCTGGGTTTCTATGATGAACCAAATCATAGTGCCTCGAAACCGAATGGTTTGGAAAGCCATTTCTTATCTTAGCTATATGTTCGTTTAATCTGATTTTCAATTCCCTCTTGGTCCTCCCTACGTACTGAAGCCCGCAAGGGCATTGAAGTAAGTAAACCACCCCTTTGCTGGAGCAGGTAATGAATGGTTTCACTTCATGTGTTCGACCAGTACTAGTGGAGGAGAAATGGGTGATCTTCCGATCTCGACATTTATTTAGAGAACACACCTGACAGTTTTTGCATCTGTGATAACCCGTGAGATTCTGCCAAAAGATTCTTGTTTCGCTAGGAGGGTCCTGAACACTTGGGGCCACACTGGCTCCCAAGGAGGAGGCACCGCGAAACACTACGGAAGGTCTTGCTGGTAACACAGGTGCAAGTACAAGATCACTTTGCAGTATATGCCAGTGTTTTCTGATTAAACGTTTAATATTTTGGTGTTGTACCGAGAAAGTAGTTATGAATGGCAAAGAGGAGACGTTGTTTTCCTGTTTAGTTTGCACCTTTAACAGGGATTCTCTCTCCATGTCACGGGCAGATTGTACCGCCTGGCCCAGTATCAAAGGATCATAGCCCTTCTCGAGAAATTTATTTGATAGGACAGTTGCCTGGGTATCAAAAACTTCAACTTCTGTACAGTTGCGTCTGATTCTGGTGTATTGTCCTTGAGGGACTGCCTTTAACCATGGACCATAGTGGCAACTGTCAACAGGAATGAACGAGTTCCTATCTGTCGGTTTAAAAAAAGTGCTCGTGACAAACTTGTCACCCACTATGCCAATGTTCAAATCCAGAAAATTCACCAAAGTCTGGCTTGCAGAAAAGGTAAATCTGATGCCTCTAACATTGTCGTTAAGGAAACTCATGAACAAATCCAACTCGTCTCTATCTCCATCCCATAGGAGGAGGACGTCCACACAAATGGAGTTTAATCCTCAAAATAGAAGAGAGAGCAGTTATGATTTCAATATCCCAACCCAAAATCGTTTTTTTCCCCTATCAGATTCAATGGGACCTTATGGGTTCGGACCCAGAGATGTTCCATATAAAAGCTGGGAAAGATTCTTTCCTCCACCTGGTTTTGGACCATTGGATAGGGGATATGGGAATTTTAGACCTGAAAACATACAGGGGCCTCCACCATCCCGTTCACCCTACAATTGGGGTTTTCCCAGGAGCCATCACGGCCCAGCATGGCCTACAGAACCAAGAGAGGGACCAGAGGGGGGAGGAGAGCCCAAGCATCCAAAGAGAAGAAGAGTGTAGGTATTGGAATCTACAACTTGAGTCAACAAACACTAACGGATTCTGAAAAGAGGCTGTTAGATAAAGGTTTGAAATTTGCACCTCCGAGAAATCTGAGCAAGTTTCAAACCTTTATGGATGTTCACAAGTTTTCCAGAAAATTGAGTATTAAGAGACACTTCTTGACGAATCCAATCAATGAAGGTCCCCAGCATGCCCCAAAATATAGACATTCCAATCTATCCAACGCTTCATTGTTTAATCCCGGTACCCTACCTGCTAGTATAAGGGTGTTCAGGGACGTTGTTCTTAAAGATTTGGATAATATGAAGATCAGGAGGGCCAAATTGAACAAAGATCTTGAGATCGGACTCGATTCGTTATGTTCTAACAAATCGCTTGTCATTAGACTGGCCGATAAGGGGGGTGGCATCGTCGTCCTAGATAGATGCGATTATGTTGCAGAGATGCACCGCATCGTGGACGACGATGACACATATACCCCTTTAAGCCGTGACCCAGTAGTCAAATACAAACGTGACTTGGAGATTATTGTGGATCAAGGTCTTCAGAAAGGGATTTTAAATAAAAAGGAGAGTTTATTCCTGGTACCAGTGGCTCCTCGCACACCGGTGATATACTATCTCCCGAAAATTCATAAGAACCAAACTTGCCCCCCGGGACGCCCCATTGTCAGTGGGATTGATTCCATCACGTCCCGGGCGGGCAAGTACATTGATTTTTATTTACAACCTTTGGTGCGTAATATACCCTCCTTTATTGGAGATACGAAGCAGGTTATCAACCTGCTATCAGGAATAACCCCCAGGGAAGGTGTGTGGATGGTCACGGCTGACGTGACATCCCTATACACCATAATCCCCCACGACCTGGGTCTTGAGGCTGTGAGATTTTACTTAACCAAGGATTCAACTCTGGTTTCAGAGCAGATTGAGTTCATTATGACTTTGCTGCAGTTTGCAGCAAGTCATAACTATTTTTGGTTCGATAATTGTTTCTTTCGCCAGGACCGAGGAGTGGCCATGGGGGCTAAGTATGCCCCCAGCCTGGCGAATCTCTTCATGGCCAAGTGGGAGGAGGACGTCGTCGATGGTTGCCGGAGACCCGAGGTAGCCCTTTGGGTCAGGTATATCGACGACGTCCTCCTCCTATGGGATGGAGATAGAGACGAGTTGGATTTGTTCATGAGTTTCCTTAACGACAATGTTAGAGGCATCAGATTTACCTTTTCTGCAAGCCAGACTTTGGTGAATTTTCTGGATTTGAACATTGGCATAGTGGGTGACAAGTTTGTCACGAGCACTTTTTTTAAACCGACAGATAGGAACTCGTTCATTCCTGTTGACAGTTGCCACTATGGTCCATGGTTAAAGGCAGTCCCTCAAGGACAATACACCAGAATCAGACGCAACTGTACAGAAGTTGAAGTTTTTGATACCCAGGCAACTGTCCTATCAAATAAATTTCTCGAGAAGGGCTATGATCCTTTGATACTGGGCCAGGCGGTACAATCTGCCCGTGACATGGAGAGAGAATCCCTGTTAAAGGTGCAAACTAAACAGGAAAACAACGTCTCCTCTTTGCCATTCATAACTACTTTCTCGGTACAACACCAAAATATTAAACGTTTAATCAGAAAACACTGGCATATACTGCAAAGTGATCTTGTACTTGCACCTGTGTTACCAGCAAGACCTTCCGTAGTGTTTCGCGGTGCCTCCTCCTTGGGAGCCAGTGTGGCCCCAAGTGTTCAGGACCCTCCTAGCGAAACAAGAATCTTTTGGCAGAATCTCACGGGTTATCACAGATGCAAAAACTGTCAGGTGTGTTCTCTAAATAAATGTCGAGATCGGAAGATCACCCATTTCTCCTCCACTAGTACTGGTCGAACACATGAAGTGAAACCATTCATTACCTGCTCCAGCAAAGGGGTGGTTTACTTACTTCAATGCCCTTGCGGGCTTCAGTACGTAGGGAGGACCAAGAGGGAATTGAAAATCAGATTAAACGAACATATAGCTAAGATAAGAAATGGCTTTCCAAACCATTCGGTTTCGAGGCACTATGATTTGGTTCATCATAGAAACCCAGAGGGGACTTTGTTTGTGGGTATCGATAAATACAAGCCGAACTGGAGGGGGAGTTCCCTAATTAGAGAAATCTCGAAAACTGAAATGGCATGGATCCACAGATTGAGGACATATCTTCCTCGTGGCCTCAACGTGGACACTGACATCAATGCCTTTATAAATAATGCTTAGTTCATGGTTGTTAATTCTTGAGACTTCTCTGGCAGGCGATTGAATTATCTGTGCTGACGAGATAAAAACTAATCATAGATATACTGTTTGGTGACAACCTTCACTGGTATTAGGGCAAGTCCCTTTTTCCAAGATTTATATTAATTTATGTTGATTGTATGGATTGAAATTAATTTTTGGATTTATTTATGCACTATTTTTGTTTTCATTAATTGAATATCCCCCGTAATAGGGGCCTAATGGGGATCCACTTATGGTTTATATATTGATCATAATTTGTAATTTAATAATATATGGGACTTTGATTAATGTGGTTGCCCATATAATAGAATTGATTTAATTATCACTAGTTAATTTATTTATGTTTCACAAATGCACATAATTTAATTTTTGATTGAGTTCAGTTAATTTATGCAATGTCCCTTAACTCTGAGTTTTATTCCTGGGTATGGGCCATATATCAACATGCCGAGCTCACTGTGTGACACTGTCACGACTTTCCCATTATCCCTTTAGGATATGGGTGAGTTTGCCCCGAGAATGGCTAGCACAACGCCCTGTGGAGCGCAACCACTGGGTATTGTTGGATGGGCGCATGCGTGAGTGACCCATAGTGAGGCTTGGTTACGATCGAAGGTGGTTTGATTCAATTTTAATTTTCCTTTTTAATTTTTCCTTTACCGAGTGGAGAAATCGATGATGCTCTATGACACACGAGATGTAGTCATGGGCACAAGTTGATACTTACCGCTAACAAATGTTTAATGTGAGCTTCAAATTCTCGAGCCGTGACATATACAGCCCCGCCCTTTGAGGGTGGTCCTGTCATGCCTCGCTTCGGTGAGTGATGCGTGCGTCATGGGTGTCAGCCCCTCTGGGTGGAGTTGTTGGGCAGCCTATGGGCATTGAGTCTCGGAGAACCTAGTGACCCGGATGTCAATTGTTACACTTCCGGCGCGCGCGGGGATCCCGGAGCGAGGCTTGGTAATTATGACTCGATTGTTTGATAGCCAAATGTGTTCCTATAAAGAGGGGTGGCGTCCCACGCCACTCGTACCCCGAGACGAAGTGATTTCTCACGAAACGCGTCGGGTGGAGTGAGTGACGTGTGGACGCCATCCCCTTCATTTCTCCAACGAGTGGCTTTTGTCCCTGATACGTCCGGCCGGCGTTACAGGCCAACTGCTTGGTTTATCAACCCAAATGTGAGTTGTATACTTGTTTTTACTTTATTTTAAATAAATTTACCCGGATTTTATGCTATGTGGAGCCTGTTTTGTGTTTTTTTCATCATTGAGCACGGCATGGTCTCAGCGCAAGTGGAGAACTTTCTGCGGATTTGACATCTATGGTGGAAAGATATGTTGATAGTGGTCCGGCAGGACCTTGACTTCTGGTAAGCAGCTGTGTGATCGGTGGTGGATTCACGTTTGGTGCCTATAATCAGCGCTTTTGAAGCCTTCACGGGTGTCTTCATTGTCACTTGGACTCATCACATTTATTTTCAAATTGAAGTTCATGGACTCTATTCACTAATTTGTGGTCTATTATTGTTAATTTATTTAATTATTGTTGTCACGTTTCTCTTTCGTGGCATTTCCCACTGGGCGAGTATTATATTGCTTAGTAGGGCCAGGCGGCTTTGGGCCCCTTGACCTTATGGGATTTTTAATAGTGTTTAAAATTCAGAGTGTCAATCTAGGAATTTTTTAGCACATGCACCTTAGCACATGTCCTATATGTTCGTTTGACATATGTTCACTTTTGGTTTAGCGCAATTAATCTATTAATAATTAATACCATTTCACTAAGAAAGTGTAATGAATTGTAAAAATAAAACACACACACGTGATGGGGACTGGGTGCTCTGGGGCAGGGGGGCGCACTGCGGTCCCCCCACCTCGGAGCACCCTGTCCCCATGTTGATAAGGACAGGGCCTCTTCACAACAACCCTGGCCGTTGGTTGTCGTGGTCTGCGGGTGGAGGGCTTATCGGAATCTGGGAGCCGTCCCCACCCCCATTCCTGACCGGCCGGCAGCGTGCTTTGGATACGGGTCTGGTATGGATTGTGGGGGGACCCCCACGTCAGTTTTTCGGCGTAGGGGGGTCTCCTTACAACCCATACCAGACCTAAGGGCCTGGTATGCTCCTGGGGGGGGGAACCCATGCCGGCTTTTTATTTAAAATTTGGCGTGGAGTTCCTTCTCAGGATGCATACAAACGCCACAGCTAGAATTGGCGGTAATCCAAGTCGGATCCCTGTCGCTTCTATGAGGCGCTTGCTGGAATGTGCTTTGTCTATTCCAGTGAGTGCAAGATGTCGGAACCCTGTCGCTGAGAATCAGCGCGATGCTGTCGTGCTGGAAACACATTCTCGGCAACAGGTACAGTACCATTGCCATGAATGCAGCCTCAACATTGCCATGAATGCAGCCTTACCATTGCAACCAATGCAGCCTCACATATGCCATACATGCAGCCTCACATGTGCCATAAATGCAGCCTCACATGTGCCATAAATGCAGCCCCACATGTGCCATGAATGCAGCCTTACCATTGCAATCAATGCAGCCTTACCATTGCAACCAATGCAGCCTCACATGTGCCATAAATGCAGCCTCACATGTGCCATGAATGCAGCCTTACCATTGCCATCAGTGCAGCCAGAACGATGCCCATATGCAGCCTCGGAGGGCAGAGGGAGGGGGGCGGGACGAGTGCCAACAGATTACAAACAGGAGAATCTCTTGTTTACTCTGTGGCCTCTTTTATACAAAGTCCCGCCTCCTATAATAGACAGAACAGTCGTTCAATGGCATCCCAGGAGACGGGACTTCCAATAGAGACGCTCCTGAGTAAACAGGAGATTCTCTTCATGTAATCTGATGGCGCACGTCCTGCCCCCTCCCTGTCCCCTCCAAGGCAGCGCCAATAAATACAGTATATATCTTTTGTGGCCCTGGGGGGCCACAAACAATATATGTATCCAAATCCCCAGGGGGGCCATATTAAATCAACAGGGGGGCCGCATTTGGCCCCCGGGCCGGACTTTGGACATGCCTGCCTTAGGGGCTTTTAAGGGATTGCTTTCATTAACCTGAGGGTAGCTTTCCATGGGAAGGCTGATGCTGACTGACTTTTACTGGCTCTATACGGCACCTGCACAGTCAGCTCTACACGGCTCCTAGTCTGTGCGCAGGCGACATATAGCGCTGTATAGAGCTGAGTCCCAGTTTGGATATTTTCGGAACGTGTGACGCACATTATTCGCACGTAAATCATCTACGCCTCTTCATAGGAACGCCTATTCCCCGCAGGAGTGAGAACCCGGAAGCCGGGTGAAAAATAACTATAAGATGGTATGTGCAGCGAAAAAATAAAAAAATACCAGCATACTGTACATGTCGGAAGTAAGCTGGATGTAATGGTATATAGATGTTTTTTAGGGTGAACCTCCGCTTTAAAAACATTCTTTAAAAAAAACTTTTTTTTGTATTGGTACAATGCAGTAGCCAGGCCTCCAAACCATTTTTATGGCCAATAGCTTGCACATAAGCTTTCAAAATGGGGAATTTTGAATTGTCAAGTTTGGGTATTATAGACTTCATTGGGGTTTGGGTCCGAACTTTTGCTATGTTTGAAAGTTCTGGTGCAAACATACAGAATATTTTTTATACCCTCATTACTATGTAACATATAAACTCTGTCTGATATATTGGCATAGGCATTTTGCTTGTCTTACAGGCACATTGATGTCATCACTTTTGCTAGCTAATGACATTGTTATAAATGCTTTGATACAAGATGAAAGGTACATAACAGAAGGCTCTGCAATGGCTTCTACATGGTGAGGTTTTTAGCAACTCTTGCACATGTTGCTGTAGTAAAGGTCATGGACAGCCTTTATACTGTACTTTAAAGCGGTGGTTCACCCTCCTTAACATCATTATAGCATTAAATTCGGCATCGTAGCGCGAGCTACAGTATGCCGGTCTTAAATTTTTAATCCCCGTACTCACTGTGCTATGGATCATTGAAGATTCCGACTCCCGCGGGGAATGGGCGTGCCTATGGAGAGGGAGGATGATTGACGGCCGGCTCTGGCACGTCACGCTCCCCGAAGACAGCCGGAGTAGGTCTCGGCTCTTCACGGCGCCTGCGCACAGGCTATGCGCAGGCGCCGTGAAGAGCCAAGCCTATTTCGGCTATTTCTGGAGAAGCGTGACGTGCCAGGGCCGGCCGTCAATCACCTTCTCTCACCATAGGAACGCCCATTCCCCGGAATCTTCAATGATCCATAGCACAGTGAGTACGGGGATAAAAAATGTAAGACCGGCATACTGTAGCTCGCGCTACGATGCCGAATGTAATGGTAAAATAAAAAAAACTTTTTTTTTTTTTTTAATAGGGTGAACCCCCGCTTTAAGCAACTGTTTTTAGATTCTTGAATCAATTTTAGAAGTCAGGCCTTAAGCAGGCCATACACGGTCGAATTTCGAACAATTTTTTTTTTCCAAATCAGAACGTTTTTTTTTTTTTGTGATCCGATGATGCCACCATTGATGTTTGAAATTCGGCCGACAAAACCTTCATGTTGCCGGGAATATTTGTTTTTCTCCGGGAATATTCTTTTCTTGCACATGCGCATTTTTTTTCTATTACATTTCTCGCACGATTCTCCCATCATTAATCAGAAAATCGTTAGTTTTTCCAAAAATTTCCAACATGTCGGATTTCTTAAATTTGTTTGCCGCACGAAAATCGGCTGTTGCTGCAGCCCACTTACGGTGCGAAATTCGTTCGAAAATTCTTTGATACGATTTTCGGAAGAAAATTCTTTCGAAATTCGAACCGTTTATGGCCGCCTTTAGTTACCTTTCCTACCCAAAGAGAATAAAAAACTGTTACTATCCACAACATTTATTTTTTGGGTATCCAGACATTTTTTCAACATTAAAGTTTGTTTAGATAAGCAATACAATATTTATTTTTTGTCCTTATCTGACTTTTGCCCAAAGTAGGCTGCACTTCTAGTCTGGAACCCTGCCTGTGTATTAGTTGTCTCTTTGTGTATGACTATCTCAATTTTGTATGTACTAAGCTAGGCAGATCAGAAGACTGTAATGGACAGGAAGAAAAAGACTTGTTTAAACGTGATTCTTTTAAATTTGTATAAGATAATAAAATAAAAATAATGCACTCATTACATGTGAACGTGTAAGATTTTGGGTGTAACCACTGCAAATCGAGTGTGATTGACAATTGACAATGAAACTTTAAAATAACTTTAATATAGGGAGAACTTCTTAAAAATATGTTGCTCCTTTAGCAGCCTGGGCTTTTTTGTATTCATATTCTATAATGCTTCAGGGCCTGTCTGCATTGAATTGCTTAACTAGTCTGTTGTATTTATCATAATGTTTGCAATTCATGAATACATTATTTTCCCACTGATGTGAAAAGCTGGTGAATGGGTGTGTTCATTAAAAGTAAAGCTACTTCTGTTTTCACAGATTAAGGATTATAGAGCATTCCAGGCTCAGATGGCACGTACAAAATGTAATTATTTAAAATATTCTCTAACTTTATTAAATACCACAGTAGTATTTGAAACTGATCATTACAAAGTTTGACAGGAATATATTGTGTTTGCACAGTGATATGTCTAGGACTTCTAGATGCAACATTTTATTGATTCTAATACACCCAAGTTGAACATCTTAAAAAGGAATTCCATATCAAAAAATGCAAATGTACCTTATCTGCCGCATTTAAGTATAGTATATGCTGTTAAATAAATGAGAATATGGGAGGAACAACACACTAGAGGTTTACTGCTTGCTGTTTTTTATAGGGTTGGGATCTGACCTGGTACAAATTTGTTGCCCCTTTCCAACATGCTTCATCACACATGATTAGCTAAACACACAGCTTTTACAAGATAATGATTGTTCCACTTGTAACATTTAATAAAATGTGTGTTTAACTTTTGTACTGTTTATATAGGCTGTCAAAAAAGTGAGAAGGGGGAGGGTATGTTTAGAATAGCTATAATCTATAATATGCTGATTAAAACTACTGCTAACAGTAAAATGTTCTGAAGGAGGTAATTTGGGGTAAACCTGAAAACCTGAATATAGTCAGCTCTGCTATCCTTCTCTTTCAACTATTGGGCACTTTAAAAGAAAAGAGAGAATATAAATCTGTAGGTCAAAAAGTAAAAAAAAGGGCGTGGCCTGCCAGTGACAGAGATGGCTGCCTAGACTCAGAGCTCGTCGGCCAGGGGAGAGGAACTGAGATTCACAGGCCCAATATTGAAGACGATCCATGGCCACCCTGCCTCCCCATCATCCGGACACCCCATCCAGCCATGTTCCACAAGTGATTGACTGAATATTAGCCACAAAAGCTGATGGCCTTCTTCACCAGGCCCTCACCTAAGGTCAGTCAGAGCCAAAATGGCGCCGGCGTGTCCGCGACCGCAACACAGGAGGCATACACCAATCTCCCAGATGAGATCCTGGGAGATCAGGACCCCCAAAGCACACCCTCATCTCCTAACCACAGACAGAAAGACAACCCCATCACAGGCAGCCTGGAAAAAACCTGAATGCTGATGGATTCGCTGTCGCCCGTACAAATTGAGGCCCAGGCTTTTAACCACTTTCAGTGTAACCAGGCCTTACAATCATCCATGGCCTCTTTCCCCACTACAGGGCAACCAGTGCTCGACACCACCCTAAAGGACATGCTGCTATCAATCCAGTCCTCACTAATGACTGATTTGTCATCCCTATTCACAAATATATCCACAGAAATGCATGCAATGGATGAAAGGGTATCACACTTGGAAAACAGTATGGAGGAATACACCACTACTGTCAATAATTTAATGCACATGACAAAGTAAAGGACGAGCAATCCTGGGTAAGAATCTATATTGCCAACAGACCTCCCTAAGTATGCCAAAGAGCTTATGCATACGATCCTCCCAGAAGCATCACCTAGAGATCTAATATTCGATTGTATTCACAGAATTGCTAAACCCTCTCACCTAGCAGCATCCGTCCCTAGGGATGTATTAATGAGAGTGCATTTCTTCCACGTAAAAGAAAAGCTCCCCACCGCAGCCAGAAACAGCTCACCGCTGCCATGGTCCATATGAGGGCATATTACTATTCCCATCTGATGCCCCAGTAGAAGTCCTGGTCGGACCAAACAAGTAGGGCTTGGTACGCCACTCCCCATATTGCTTCCTTTTATTGTTATCCGTGATCACTTTTAATGTGCATTTTTGTTGGTTTTATAACAATAAAACCTTTTGTAAGTTTTTGACCTGCACAATCGGAGCATTGTCTTTTTCTTTCTCCCTACATGTTTGTTGGAGTACGTTTTTTGAGAGCAGTACCATTGTGCACTCCAAATCCCTATGGGGGTCTTTCTCATCCCAAACCATCTCAACTATCTCTTGGAAACAGGGTGGATACCCTGTGAGCTCTGGGTCGTTCCACCGATCCAGGACACCATCCATCCAGGGTCTTCTGCTGAGGATTATTGGGTCCCAACGATCAAGTTCGTGGTTCCAACTGCGCAGAGTCTCCAATTAAGTTGAGCTGATTCACTTTGAGAGTTCTCATGCCTACATGATCTGCTGTCGCTGACAGGTAGATCCATTGGTTTTTGTAAGCGCATTTCAACTATTTCATTTAGTTGGAAGGAATATTGTTTCCCATGATGATTCACGTGGCTGCACGTTCAATTTCTTCATTTCTTCATTTATCCACATGCTTTATTGATGGACATTCTTTTTTCCTCTTTCTTCACACGTGGACTCATTAGCATATTATTTCACTCATTTTTGGTTGTTTTGTTTAAATTATCACTGTTTTCAGTATTATGAACCTAGCAATATATCACTGTCTCTCCTCAATCACCAGCGCTACATTATATATATTAACTGAGGAGACAACTCAACCCGATCACTAAAGGTGTCCACAACCACAAGATTCAATTTAAATGGCGCTACCCAACGACCCTACTTATAACGAGAAATGGTTCATCACACGTGATCAACACCCTCAACAAAAGTATGCAACTGGTTCATGCTTGGGGAATCATCCGTGACCCACCAAGTAATTCCAACCCACCGCTGAAACAACGTGGCCCTCACCCCTCACTCCACACCCAAGGAAAATGTGGCTACTAGCCTTCAGATTCATTGACCTAGTTAATAATTGACAATTGTTACCCCCCCCCAAAGTGGTTTAGGTGAATCTCTGACTTCCCTACGCCACCTACCCCTCTAACCGGTGGTAATCCTACCCTACTTCAGTATTCTACAGGTTCCAATTTTTCTTGTTTTTTTTCTCCCGGTTAAGACCTCTCGGTAAATATTGTTGTATTACAGCCACAGCTCCGCACTTCTAGTGGATTCTCGAGTGCACATCTGATACATCAGAGACTACAACTTAAGACACCACCAATCTCCTAGTCCTAGGATTCCATCATCTGGCATTCAACTGTAATGCCGCGTACACACGATCGATTTTTGGCGTGTAAAAAACTATGTTTTTCAGCCTCTAGAAAAAACATTGTTTTTTCCAACTTCATCATTAAAACGACGTTGCCCACACACGATTGTTAAAAAAAAATTCTCTAGCAAAGCGCGGTGACGTACAACACGTACAACGGCACTATAAAGGGGGAAGGTCCATGCGGATGACACCACCCTTGGGGCTGCTTTTGCTGATTTTGTGTTTGTAAAAGACGATTTGCGCTTTTCTGTCTGTTACAGCGTGATGAATGTGCTTACTCCATTACGAATGGTAGTTTTACCAGAATGAATGATCCCATCTCATAACTTGCTTTTGAGCTTGCGCAGGTTTTTCACGTCATTTTAGCCCACACACGATCATTTTTTACAACCCGAAAAATTACATTGTTTAAAACGTAGTTAAAAAATGCAGCATGTTCGAATTTTTTTTTTGTCGTTTTTCAGAACCCGAAAAATGATGTGAAGCCCACATACAATCATTTTAAATGAAATTTTTTAAAAACTTAATTTTTTACATGCCGAAAAATGATCTTGATAAGTGTTTGTGCCTCTTCAGAACACCCTGCAACATCAAACATGCCAATTACAGTATTGTCCCTTAATGCGAATGGGCTTAATCATCTGGCAAATAGACACTCACTTTGGAAAACATCCCAAGACCTAAAATGTGACATCCTTTGCATGCAAGCGATGCATTTTACATCTACCGCTGCACCTGCATGTATGAACAAGCATTTCCCCATGTCTACTCAGTCCCCTTCACCTCAAAAAAAAGAGGAGTATTAATGGCAGTGAAGAACTCGGTCACCTTTTATTTGAAACAAATTGCCCTTAGACCCAGACTGTCGATACATTATTCTTGTCTGTACCATTATCAAAATTGACTACACAATAGTTAATATCTACGCTCCAAATGTAAAAAAAATGTGATTTATTTGCAAGATTATGCAAACTGTACAACCCCTGAAACAAGGTCACCTAATAATTTGTGGGGACTTTAACAGGGAATCCCCCCTGAAAAAACGTTATCACCATTCAAGATCTGTTTGATGCATGGCGTTGTCACCATGGCGCAGAGAGAGACTACTAGGGATGAGCTTCGAGTTCGAGTCAAACTAATTTTCGACTCGAACACTGCCTGTTCGGCGAACAACGAACAATTTGAGGTGTTCGCGGCAAATTCGAAAAGCCGCGGAACACCCTGTTAAAGTCTATGGGAGAAATCTAAAGTACTAATTTTAAAGGCTAATATGAAAGTTATTGTCCTAAAAAGTGTTTGGGGACCTGGGTCCTGCCCCAGGGGACATGTATCAATGCAAAAAAAAGTTTTAAAAACTTTAAAAATGTAATAATGCTAAAAGTGAAACAATAAAAGTGAAATATTCCTTTAAATTTCGTACCTAGGGGGGGTGTAAAGTTAGCATGTGAAATAGCGCATGTTTCCCGTACTTAGAACTGTGTAGAAGTGTAATTTCTGAAAGAAAAAAAGTCATTTAAAACCGGACTTGCGGCTATAATGAATTGTCGGCTTCCGGCAATTCAGAGAGGATTCATTCATAAAAAAAAAGAAAAAGCGTGGGGTCCCCCCAAATTCAATTACCAGGCCCTTCAGGTCTGGTATGGATATTAAGGGGAAGCCCGCCATCAAATAAAAAAAAAAATGGCATGGAATTCCCCCAAAAATCCACACTAGACCCGGCGGGGGGCTTATCAGAATCTGGAAGACCCTTTAACAAAGGGGACCCCCAAATGTGTTTGAACCAGATATGGTGTGGAACGCGCAAAAAGCATATATAAAAGGTATATTGATCAAACATAGTTCCCGACACAAAAAGCAGAGGTCAATACGTATAGACACCCTTATGTTCCAAATCACTAACCTAGACAGTCAAAACAAAGCTAACCCTCAACCAGCACGTTCAGCTCAATTATTATCCCTTTTTTTTTTTTATCAAAAAGATGTTTATTATAAAGAGGCCAAAGGGCACAGACATTACAATTAAGCATCCAAAAGAAAAGGCCAAGTACAATACATTGACAGTTGTACAAAACCAAGGAGCATAATACAACCACGATATTATTACTGAAATAGGTACCATGTACAACTTCCACCTCGCCCTTCGCTATATCTTCCAAAAGGAGGACAAAAGAAAAAACAAAAGCAAAGCATAAACCCGCTCAACCTGACGATACCCGCTAATCATTACTCAAGTCACCCGACCCGTTAACCCCTTATCCGTTAACCTTAAGAGTTGACCGGATCCTAATAATCCGTCTATCTACAGTAAGTCCTTAGCACTGCAGCAGTCTGTTAAGAACTAGTTGTGGAGGAGCTACTTCTGGGGAACCTAACCAGCACTGCCAAATTTGTTCAAACTTTCTTGGAGATTTTCTATGAGGCCTCGTACACACGACCGAACATGTCCGCTGAAACTGGTCCGTGGACCAGTTTCCGCGAACATGTCCGACCGTGTGTAGGGCCTAGCGGACATTTTTCCGTCCTAGCGGACAGGTTTCCAGCGGACAAAAGTTTCTTAGCATGCTAAGAAACTTGTCCGGTGGAAACTTGTCCGTCGGACATGTCCGATGGTTAGTACAACTAACCATCGGACCGAAATCCCCTGCATGCGTCAAAGTGATTCGACGCATGCGTGGAAGCATTGAACTTCCTGGTTCGCGCACGTTGCCGCATCATCATCGCCGTCACATCGCCGCCACATCACCGCGTTTTCTGTGCGCGGGGAATTTGGTCTGATGGTGTGTACACACATCAGACCAAAACCTCCCAGCAGACATGTCTGATGAAAACGGTCTGGTCGTGTGTACAAAGCCTCAGAGTATGTACTCTTTTCCGGTATAAGAATCTTATTCACTGCCTGGATCCACTGCCGGCTCACCGGAATTCGGAAAGACAGCCAATATCTTGCCACGAGCTTCCTTGCCAAATAAAGTAATCTGAGCAGGGCAATAAAGGGAGGAGGAGAATACAAGTCCTCATCCAAACCCCCGAGCAAGCACACCAGTGGATTCACAGGCAACTGAACTTGATATGTAGAATTAATTATCGCAACCACTGCATTCCAATATCTCACAAGTTTGGGGCACCTCCATAGCATATGGAGAAAATCTCCCGGATGAGCCTGACACTTAGGGCATATGGGGGTGTCACGCCTACCCCAGCGATGTAGCTGTACTGGAGTCCTATACACTCTGTGAAGAATGAACAAGTGTGACAGCCTCTGTGCCGCAGACACTGACACTAAGGGACCAGATTGCAATATTTGTTCCCATCTCTCCCCATCAATGCACCCAATATCTCTCTCCCACTTCTCCCTACAGGGCAGAACATCAGGCGCTTGTATATGGGCTAGCAGCTGTATGTAGGTTCTGGAGATGATACCCCTCTTCACCATTTCATCAAATACAGAACTCAGGAAATTGGAGTCCTCCAAATGCAGGGATGAACAATGTTTCAGCCTAATGTATAGATAATGAGAATCACCCAATAAAGGGAACTCCTCTTTCAGCCTCTCATAAGATTTAAGATCATCAAAGATTTGGAACAAGTATTTGACTCCAGCTGCCTCCCATTGAGAGTAACCACAAATTTTGACAAGCTCAGCATAAAACCTGTTACGCCAAATGGGTGTACTAGGTAAAAAACCTCCTCCTATTCTCCTTTTAATGTTATTCCAATAGCTTCTTAAAAAGACAGACTGTAGGAAACGTTGCAGGGGCAGCAGGGAAACCCATCTCCATATGAGATAATGCAGAATACGAAGTGTCAGGGTCTATGAGCAAAGCTCTAGAGGGGTCGGTCACAGTCGGCCGATTCCACCCTGTAAAATGTTGCATTTTGGCTACGTAAAAATAGGTCTGGGCAAGGGGAACAGCCATCCCACCCTGATCTTTAGGATACTGTAGGGTAGCAAGTTTTATTCTGGCCACTCGATTGTTCCAAATTAGGGACCTAAATTGGGAGTCAATACGTTGGAACCAGTACTTAGGAATCCACACCGGGGCATTATGTAAGACATACAACAGTTGTGGGGCCCAAATCATCTTGGTCAAATTCACTCGTCCCGTAACAGACAAGGGTAATTTACACCAGGCAGAGCATTTAATTTTAAACTTTTGTAGGAGAGGTTTAAGGTTGAGGGACACATAGTCTGTTGGGTCTTTAGTTACAACTATCCCTAAGTATTTAAAAGAGTCCACCAACTGTATCCTGGAAACAGTGTCTGGCAATTCTGAAGGGAGATCATCCAGCGGGAGAAGCACCGATTTATGCCAATTAATGGCAAAACCAGATAACTCTCCAAACTGCTCGATCAGTTGCATTGCCACAAGTAGGGATCCATCCATATCCCCCAGGTACAGCAATGCGTTGTCAGCGTATAATGACAACTTTTCCTCTCTATGCTTCCATCTAAAACCTACTATGTCAGGTGACTCCCGTATCCTAGAGGCCAAGGGTTCCAATGTAAGGGCAAAAAGCAGGAGCGTCAAAGGGCACCCCTGCCTAGTTCCCCGAAACAAAGGAAAGGCCTCCGACAACACATCATGTATTCTAATCCTTGCTGTTGAATTATTGTCCCTTAGACAAGAACTCAGACTCCATCTTCTCCAATCGTTTGAGCACACAGAGAAAACTAAAAGTCACATCATACTCCAAGTCCAATAAAGCTGGCAAAGCCTTTGCTCAACTTATCAAAGGTAGGAGAACTAAAAACAAAATAGAATATTTATTCCACCCCCACACAAAGGAAAAACTAAGAAGTCCCCAGGCAATAGCTGATGCTTTCAGCAATTACTATAGTGATATGTATAATCTGCAACAAGATACTGATACGTACCAACCCACATCTGACGACATTAACAAGTTCCTTAAGCAAATTAGACTCCCATCACGAATGACAGAACAACTATCCCGATTAAATGACGCTTTCACAGAACAAGAAATCTTAACATCCATCAAAGCACCAGGACCTGACAGACTCACAGGAGAATACTTTAAACAATTCGCCCACCAATAAGCACCACATCTAACCACCCCATTTAACGAAGAGGCCTCCTCTTCAAAGTTTCCTCAGGAATCCCTACAAGCATTGATTATAACGCTACCAAAACCGGGGAAAGAGCTGGAAGCCCCCCCAAAACTTTTGCCCGATCTCTCTCCCAAACGTAGACATGAAGATCTATGCAAAAACAATCGCCACACGATTACGCAATATTATGCAATATTATGCCCACACTAATACATAGGGATCAATCTGGCAGACAAGCATCAGATGCCACAAGGAGATTGATTGACATCATCCATTATGCTGAGGCCAGTGGAATGCATTCTCTGCTCCTATCACTGAACGCAGAGAAGGCATTCGACAGAATCCATTGGCAGTACCTTCAGCAGGTCCTCCAAAAGTTTGGATTGGCTGGCTCTATACATCACCCCCTCAGCCCAAGTATTCTTAGCCGATATTCTCTCCCAACCATTTAACAACCAATGGTACTAGGCAGGGATGCCCCCTGTCCCCATTGATTTTACTACTCATGATCTACTCATGGAACCCCTAGCAGAAAACATCAGGCAGAATTAAAAAAAAATTCAAATCTCTCCACACAATACTCAACAAATTTTTATGGCAAGGGAAGAAACCCAGATGCGCAAAAATCACATTCACTAAACATAAACTAGCAGGCGGCGATGGAATCCATAGATTTTGAAGAATACTACTAAGCATCAATTCTGACCCAAATGCAAGACTGGTTCCAAACATACCCCCGTACTCAACAGGAGGCAGCAACATTCAAACACAATAATTTACAAAGTTGAATACTAGTGTTGAGCAGAATATGCCATATTCGATTTTGCGATATATCTCGAATATATATTCGAATATTCGAGATATATTCGCTAAATTCGAATATTCGTGATATTTTATCGAAATTAAATGATTGCGATTTTTCGCTATTGCGAATGCGAAAATAATTGCAAATTTTTAATAACTGCTGGAGGAGCACTCTGATTGGCTCAGAATATTCTTGATATTTAGTCGAAATTTCGCAAAATGCGAATGCGATATTTATTGCGCAATTTCGAGAAATGCTGGAGGAGCGCTCTGATTGGCTCAGAATATTCGTGATATTTTATCGAAATTTCGCAAAATGCGAATGCGATATTTATTGCGCAATTTCGAGAAATGCTGGAGGAGCGCTCTGATTGGCTCAGAATATTCGTGATATTTTATCGAAATTTCGCAAAATGCGAATGCGATATTTATTGCGCAATTTCGACAAATGCTGTAGGAGCACTCTGATTGGCTTAGAATATTCGTTATATTTTATCGAAATTTCGCAATATTGCGATTGCGATGATTATTGCGGAATTTCGCCAAATGCTGTAGGAGCGCTCTGATTGGCTCATTCTGAAATCGAATATTCGAGATATTTTAGCGCAATTTCACTAAATGCGAATGCGAAATTGTTTGCAGATATTTCGAAAACTGCTGTAGGAGCACTCTGAAATAGAATATTTGTCATATTTTAGCCAAAAAATATTGCGATTTTTCGATCAAGCATGCGCAATCGCGCGAACAACACGCGCCCAACACGCGACCATTTCCTGGACCCTTGCCAGTTTCCAACTTTATGATCGCATCGCAATCGAAGAGCAAGATGGTTGGAAGTAATTTCACACTCTCTGAGGAAAAGATGATGATTTGTGTAAGTATTTTGACCACTGTTATTTCATTATCTTCAACTGCATTTTAGTCTAGTTTAAAAGTTAGTATATATGATCAGATATTAGTATTTCACAAACAATGTGTCTCCTGCTTTTACAAAACTACAAGTCCCAGCATGCCTGGACAGCTGCAGACACCCTGGTTGGTAAATGTGTATTTAGGCACTTTTCCTTGTTATTTATCATAATGAATTTAACATTTTTTTGGACATAGGACGTATGCGAACGTCCTGACTTCAGGGTCCTCAAGGACCAAGGACGTTCGAATACATATTGCCCTTTAGATGTTGCAGAACTACAACTTCCAGCATGCCTGGGAATGCTGGCACTTCTAGTATTGTAAGTTCTGCAGGCCCACATTTTTCAGGCCTTTATGCACGGGTCTCTAAACTGTGGCACCCTAGATGCACCAAAAGTAAAATTCTTAGCATGCACTGACAGACCGTGGCTGATGGGAGTAGTAGTTTTGCAACAGCTGGAGGTGGACTGGTCTTGAAACCCTGAGTTAGGTAACAAACCCGTAGTGTTTTGCAACCATTCTGCCTCCAGCTGTTTTTTTTCTGTTGAAAAGCCTGCGGCGTGCAAAACACAACCCAAAAACTCCACCCGGTGCAGGGAAAAATTTGCACACACCTAAAGAGTGACATCACAAAAAACTGCGACGGTTGCATACGTCAGTGGTCCTCCAAAAAGGTCCCGTCTCTGACCCCCCGGGGCGTTAGGCTCCTGACAGGGAAAAGAGTTACTGTGGTCCATACAGCCGAAGCCATATGGACCCATCTCGGTCCAAGCAGCGCAATCGCGCGAACAACACGCGAACAACACGCGACCATTTCCTGGACCCTTGCCAGTTTCCAACTTTATGATCGCAACGCAATCGCAGAGCAAGATGGTTGGAAGTAATTTCACTGTATCTGAGGAAAAGATGCTGATTTGTGTAAGTATTTTGACCACTGTTATTTCATTATCTTCAACTGCATTTTAGTCTAGTTTAAAAGTTAGTATATATGATCAGATATTAGTATTTCACAAACAATGTGTCTCCTGCTTTTACAAAACTACAAGTCCCAGCATGCCTGGACAGCTGCAGACACCCTGGTTGGTAAATGTGTATTTAGGCACTTTTCCTTGTTATTTATCATAATGAATTTAACATTTTTTTGGACATAGGACGTATGCGAACGTCCTGACTTCAGGGTCCTCAAGGCCCAAGGACGTTCGAATACATATTGCCCTTTAGATGTTGCAGAACTACAACTTCCAGCATGCCTGGGAATGCTGGCACTTCTAGTATTGTAAGTTCTGCAGGCCCACATTTTTCAGGCCTTTATGCACGGGTCTCTAAACTGTGGCACCCTAGATGCAGCAAAAGTAAAATTCTTAGCATGCACTGACAGACCGTGGCTGATGGGAGTAGTAGTTTTGCAACAGCTGGAGGTGGACTGGTCTTGAAACCCTGAGTTAGTTAACAAACCCGTAGTGTTTTGCAACCATTCTGCCTCCAGCTGTTTTTTTTCTGTTGAAAAGCCTGTGGCGTGCAAAACACAACCCAAAAACTCCACCCGGTGCAGGGAAAAATTTGCACACACCTAAAGAGTGACATCACAAAAAACTGCGACGGTTGCATACGTCAGTGGTCCTCCGAAAAGGTCCTGTCTCTGACCCCCCGGGGCGTTAGGCTCCTGACAGGGAAACGAGTTACTGTGGTCCATACAGCCGAAGCCATATGGACCCATCTCGGTCCAAGCAGCCGAAGCCACAAGGACCCAACATCCTCGGAGGGACTGCCGAAACAGAACCCTCCTCGTTGAGGCTCCCCCTAAGGGAGACCCCATGAGAGCCGGTGAACCTAACCAGAAGGCCGAGTCTACCAACTCCCAAGACTTTCAGAGACCGGCCCGAGGACCAGCACCCTACTCGCCACACATAAAGTGCAAGCACCAAAACAAAAAGAGTGACAAACAAAACAGAACACCGGGAAAAATAATAACAGAAAGTGGGGAAAAGGAAGATGGGAGAGTGAGGAAAGTGACCAATGTGAAATAATTCTGCCTCCAGCTGTTGCAAAACTACAACTCCCTGCATGCAACTGGCTGCAATTACCCCCCCCCCCTCTCCCCCAATGTGAATTTACAGGGTACATTCACATGGGCTGTGGCTTACAGTGTGCTTCTAGCTGAAGCAAATTTGGCGCTGCAGCTCAAACCCTCAGCGGGAAACTACTGTGAACCCCATGCCTCCCCGTTATTACCGGACAGCCATTAACTGTCCAGGCATGCTGGGAGTTAAAGTATAATTGTTGTACAGCTGGTGACGGATGAGCTACATGGTGTATCAGAGCATGCTGGTAGTTGTAGTTGTTAAATAACATCAACTCCATTATTTATTCTAAATTAATTAATCAAAAAGTCAAAAGAAACAAACATATTCTTGTTCCTATATAAAGATAGGGATGAAAAAAAATAATCTATTGTACAGGCCCATTATCAGTGTCCCAAAAAAATTATAGCGGTCAGATGAATAGCAACGCATATCTCCCCTATACATGTATCCTGTGTTGTTAATCATATATACATAATTATGCAAATCATAATGGCTGCTATATTTATGCAAAAAAGGTGGCGACCGAAATGGCATGATATAAAATCTGTCATGTTACCCCTGTCATTGATTAATAAGGCAAGAATGCTTCCAATTGTTGAATACCATACATTTACGTCATATATCCATAAGGCTGTCAACAAAAGTATTACAATATACTTTGTTCTTCATCTTGCAGAAGTTCCTGGAAACAGGATACGATGAGCTGCGGAGGCAGCAAGAAAAACAGGCAGTTGTAAGCTCCCTAATTGAGGAACTACGCGCCCAAAACGGCGAAGCACCCACTCGCATGACGATCCTCAAAAAGTGGTCCGACCTGAAGAGGCGCCAGATGAACCGGGTCAGGCGTATCCGGAATAAATATCATCCTGGTAAGTTATTGGTCACAGTTATGTTTTTTTTCCCTAAAGTGTATTTTGTGCGTGTACTCGAGAGAGGAGCCGGACTGCAGGAGTTGGGAGTAGGCAGGCCTCCCCCAGAGGTAATCTGCCACCTTTCTCCATGCCCCGGGTGGCAATGGCGGGTGTGAGGGGGTCCTCCCACACAGACCGTCCTACCTGCTCCGCTTCGAAGCCCAACGGGGCAGAGGGACTCCCTATAAGGGAGTGAGAGGATTTGCCCGCTCAACCAGCCCCGTTAGTCCTTCGCCTCTCTTTTTAGAGACCGCGTGGTCAGAGTGCGTGCATGTTAACCCAATTGCGAGTGCGTGTGTAAGTGTGGTGGTTTTTGTGGGAGGGAGGTGGGCATACTAAGCGCAGGCTTACCTCGCATAGCACACCCACCGGGGGCCGGGCTGAGACCACCAAACTCAATTCACATGTAGCCGAGAGCGGGATCCGAACCCCTAGCTGCAGAGGTGAATGGCTTGTCAGCGCAGTGGCAATCGCGTTGAGCCAGCCCGGGTCCCTTGGGGACAGTTATGTAAGGTCATATGTAATTAATGTAAGGTCAGATGTTGTTAACCAAGACGCCATGTTGTTGTAACATATATCACCACCAGCCAAGGTATTCATAGTACTGTTGGAAAAAAACATGGGACAGCAGACAGGAACACAGAAGTTATGTGGGAACATACTTTTCCCATTGCTTTGCATGGGACTTTAAACAAAAAGCCCGACCCTCACCAATGGGGTTAGTTAAGGGATAAATTAACGATCCTATACTTTAAGTGGACGTATAGATAACATGTGACCAAGTGTTATCGAACTATCTACAGCTGTTATGAAGTAACATGTATTTCCCATAGAGTTGAATGGGACTTTAAAGAAAAACCCTGACCAAGGCAAATGGGGGTGGGTAAGGGTTAAACCACCAATCCTATATTTGTGGCTGACATATAAGTAACCTGTGTGCCAAGTTTCATGTAAATATCTTTAGCCGTTTGGACATGATGGTGGAACATACATACATACATGCACACACACGTTGAGTTTTATATATATAGATTCCCACTAAATTCCTGTGTTAGGCATGGGGTTGTTATAGTAATCCCGTGTACTCCATCAAGCCCTTTTTTTAACATGAGATTGTCTGAACAAAACAAAGGAGACAAAAACAGCTCATTTTACCATGGTGGCAGCCCAGCTCACGCTCAGTCCCCTGTAGTGCCCACAAGACCCTTTAATATAACATTGTCCCATTGGTTAACTGTCTATATAAATTAATTTGTATTCATATACAATACAGCAGAGTACACAGAATTTGCATACGTCATTAGAAAACATTTTTATAATATATGAACATTGTGTTATTATAGGAGCTCCGCTACCAACTGTGCGCCCCAAGCCTACAAGGCGACAGGCCGCAGAGGAGGAGCAGGAGGAGGATGTGGAAGAGGAGGAGAGGGATGAGGAGGAGCAGCCAGGGCCATCCACATCACCACCCCCAGCTCCTGTGGAGGAGCAAGAGGAGGAGCTGCACCCCCCCCCCGAAACTTCTGGTGGAGTAGTGGGTGACGAGGAAGAGAAGCAGGATGAGACGGTTAATTTTACCATCAATCAGGAGGGTAAATATGTGCACAGAGATTAATAAAATTTCAACAATAAAATGTAGCTCTAAAAATGGACAGCATTTAAAGCAGGGCTGTGGAGTCGGTAGATACATTTTTCGACTCCGACTCCGACTCCTCAGTTTTATGTACTTCAGACTCCGACTCCCCGACTCCCCGAGTGCGACTCCTCTGTATTAATATGCGAATGTATTTTATAGATTTCTTGAGGGAAAGAAACGCAACCTACCACAGGACTACTGGCTGGGAAGCCAACAGTCTACTGTATTGCACAGTTTAAGCAAAAGACAAACACAATGAAAACAATCAAGTGACTGGATAGTAGCAGCAGGCTTAAACATCAGGAACATGATCTTTAACAGTTCAAAAATACAGACCACATTATTTGGCTGTTTTAGAACAAAAACAAAGCTTATCTATAATGAACCAAAAACAAAATCTGAAAAACCTAGAAATGGTTTATATTAATCTTGAAATGTAGTTCTAGGCTTAGCAAATGCAAATAAATGCAATGTAGAGTTCTAAGGAAGAGAATTGCCTCTGCCAGATCCTCTTTCATAGAGTCTCTTAAGTCCGACTTTATTATTTTTATGGCTGAAAATAATCTTTCGTAATGGTCTTTGAAATCCAAATGTTTTTTTCTTATATCCTAACAGTTATAAAAAAGCTCAAGGGGAAACAAGCTGCCGTGAAAAACATGACGCAGAGAGTACTGGCAAATGAGCAGCAGATCCTTTTTTTGACGCGCCAAAATCAGCAGCTGGTGCAACAAATGGCGAAAACCATGGATGAGGTGGCAGAGCTGCAGAAGTTCATGTCTTAATTTTTTTTTTTTTTTTTTAATAAAAAATGTTATATTTTGCAAAGGTTTCATTTCTTATTGAAATTGTTAGTTTTTAAACACATCTAACTTCACATCTAACACATCAACATCAACATCAACACATCTAGCTTAATAATAACCGAAAACATTTTATACTATTACTAGCTGAATACCCGGCGTTGCCCGGTCTTCCTATCTTAACCTTTTGGGGAGGAAAATCATAGTAATATAAATATACCCATCTTTTATATAAGGGTGTTGGTAAGGGTTAATTTAACTGTTATATATTTTTATTTGGCATATAAGTAATATGTATAGCAGGTATTATTGAAATATCTCTAGGCGTACAGAAGTTATGTGGGAACATACATTTCCCATTGATTTGCATGGGACTTTAAAGAAAAACCCTGACCCTCACAAAATGGGGGTAGTTAAGGGATAAATTAACTATCAGTGGCATCAGTGAACAGCAGTGGTAATAGGAGTATATAGAGTGGGAATTAACTTTTTACATAGGTGTCTTGACTGAGCAGCAGCAGCAGTAGTAGTAGTAGTAGATACAGAGTCATATCACTTGGGCAGGAGGTGCCATGATGAACAGCAGTGGTAATAGGAGTATATAGAGTGTGAAATAACTGCTGACATAGGTGTCTTGACTGAGCAGCAGCAGTAGTAGTATTAGCAGTAGTAGTTGATACAGAGTCATATCACTTGGGCAGTAGGTGCCATGATGAACAGCAGTGGTAATAGGAGTATATAGAGTGGGAAATTACTTTTGACATAGTTGTCTTGACTGAGCAGCAGCAGCAGCAGCAGCAGCAGTAGTAGTAGTAGTAGATACAGAGTCATATCACTTGGGCAGGAGGTGCCATGATGAACAGCAGTGGTAATAGGAGTATATAGAGTGTGAAATAACTGCTGACATAGGTGTCTTGACTGAGCAGCAGCAGCAGCAGTACTAGTATTAGCAGTAGTAGTTGATACAGAGTCATATCACTTGGGCAGGATGTGCCATGATGAACAGCAGTGGTAATAGGAGTATATAGAGTGGGAAATTACTTTTGACATAGTTGTCTTGACTGAGCAGCAGCAGCAGCAGCAGCAGTAGTAGTATTAGCAGTAGTAGTTGATACAGAGTCATATCACTTGGGCAGGAGGTGCCATGATGAACAGCAGTGGTAATAGGAGTATATAGAGTGTGAAATAACTGCTGACATAGGTGTCTTGACTGAGCAGCAGCAGCAGCAGTAGTAGTATTAGCAGTAGTAGTTGATACAGAGTCATATCACTTGGGCAGTAGGTGCCATGATGAACAGCAGTGGTAATAGGAGTATATAGAGTGTGAAATAACTGCTGACATAGGTGTCTTGACTGAGCAGCAGCAGCAGCAGTACTAGTATTAGCAGTAGTAGTTGATACAGAGTCATATCACTTGGGCAGGAGGTGCCATGATGAACAGCAGTGGTAATAGGAGTATATAGAGTGTGAAATAACTGCTGACATAGGTGTCTTGACTGAGCAGCAGCAGTAGTAGTATTAGCAGTAGTAGTTGATACAGAGTCATATCACTTGGGCAGGAGGTGCCATGATGAACAGCAGTGGTAATAAGAGTATATAGCGTGTGAAATAACTGCTGACATAGGTGTATTGACTGAGCAGCAGCAGCAGCAGTAGTAGTATTAGCAGTAGTAGTTGATACAGAGTCATATCACTTGGGCAGGAGGTGCCATGATGAACAGCAGTGGTAATAGGAGTATATAGAGTGTGAAATAACTGCTGACATAGGTGTCTTGACTGAGCAGCAGCAGTAGTAGTATTAGCAGTAGTAGTTGATACAGAGTCATATCACTTGGGCAGGAGGTGCCATGATGAACAGCAGTGGTAATAAGAGTATATAGCGTGTGAAATAACTGCTGACATAGGTGTCTTGACTGAGCAGCAGCAGCAGCAGTAGTAGTATTAGCAGTAGTAGTTGATACAGAGTCATATCACTTGGGCAGGAGGTGCCATGATGAACAGCAGTGGTAATAGGAGTATATAGAGTGGGAAATTACTTTTGACATAGTTGTCTTGACTGATCCAGAGGAGTCATGGGAGAAAGTCATGTGGTCAGATGAGACCATAATATAACTTTTTGGTCATAATTTCACTAACCGTGTTCGGAGGAAGAATAATGATGAGTACCATGCCAAGAACGCCATCCCTACTGTGAAGCATGGGGGTGGTAGCATCATGCTTTGGTGGTGTTTTTCTGCACATGGGACAGGGTGACTGCACTGTATTAAGGAGAGGATGACCGGGGCCATTTATTGCTAGATTTTGGGCAACAACCTCCTGATTTAGAGCTTTGAAGATGGGTCGAGGCTGGTTCTTCCAACATGACAATGACCCAAAGCACACAGCCAGGATAACCAAGGATTGGCTCTGTAAGGAGCATATCAAGGTTCTGGCGTGGCCTAGCCAGTCTCCAGACCTAAACCCAATAGAGAATCTTTGGAGGGAGCTCAAACTCCGTGTTTCTCAGCGAGAGCCCAGAAACCTGACTGATGTAGAGAAGATCTGTGTGGAGGAGTGGGCCAAAATCCCTCCTCCAGTGTGTGCAAAGCTGGTGTAAAACTACAAGAAAGGTTTGACCGCTGTAATTGCAAAGAAAGCCTACTGTACCAAATATTAACATTGATTTTCTCAGGTGTTAAAATAGTTATATTCAGCACTGTAAATACATCAGGTCCGGGGCTCCATCAGGGAATGCATGACAAGGGACCCTTCAGCGCCCTGAACCGACGACGGGTGCCAGAAAGTCACCGCCGATCCAGGACTCATTCATCTTTATGAATGTGAGTCTGTCCACGGAGTCTGTGGACAGACGGGTCCTCTTGTCCGTGACCACCCCACCTGCCGCGCTGAATGTCCGCTCAGATAGTACGCTGGAGGGGGGGCAAGACAATAACTCCAGCGCATACTGAGCGAGCTCGCGGCAGGTGTCCAATCTGGCAACCCAGTACTCCATGGGGTCGTCGGTGCTCATACTGTCAGAAGCACCGACGGACGCCATGTAGTCTGCCACCATGTGGGCCAGCCGCTGGTGGTGACTGCTGCTGCTGCTGGTGCTGGTACTGGGTCGCTCGGTTTGGAAGAACATCCTCATCTCATCCATTAGGTCCCCTGCTCGGCTGCTGCTGGGTGCAGCCACCTGCTGGGTGAGATGAGGGGGGACAACTGGAGGCCGGGGAGTTGCCTGCTCCAACCGGCTGACAATGCCTGCCTGCAGTTCCTCCATCCGGTGCTGCCTCCGGCTGGCTGGGATGAACTGCTCCAGTTTCCCCTTGCACCTGGGATCCAAAAGGGTGGCCATCCAGAAATCATCCCTCGCCTTGATGGTCTTAACCCGGGGGTCCCTCCTGAGGCATCTCAGCATGTGGGCAGCCATGGGGAAGAGCACAGCCCGCTGTGACTCCTCACTGCTGCCCAGGTCAATGAGGTCCGACTCTTCATCCCTGAGGCGCTGCTGGTCACGCTCAGAGATGCCCAACCCCCGGACTATCGGTGCCCCCAACACCGGCTCTCCCTCCTGACCAGGCCCTGACTCCGGGACGACACCAGCAACCACCTCCTCCTCATCATCATCATCCTCCTCCTCGTCCTGGCCCTGGTCTCGGTGGAGCATTGCTGACTCCTCCTGCTCCACCAAGGCACTCTCCCCAGCTTCGAGCAGGCGATCTAGTGTCCTCTCCAGCATGAACACTATTGGCAGCACGTTATTGAGGCCGACATGCTCACTGCTGACCATCTTGGTCGCCTGCTCGAAGGAGGACAACACTTGGCAGACCTGGTTTATCTGCCCCCACTCCGCACAGGCGATGAAAGGGAGTTGTGGTGAAGCCCTCTCAGTGCGTAGGTCCATCAGGTACTCCCTCACCGCCCTTCGCTGCTCCCACAACCTCTTCAGCATGTGAAGGGTGGAGTTCCACCGCGTCACACTGTCCACAATCAGCCTGTGAAGGGGCAGACTGTAGTTCCGCTGCAACTCGGACAGGGACGCGGTAGCGGTTGGGGAGCGCCTGAAGTGGCTGGCAATCCTATGCGCCTTTGCCACAATGTCACTCAACCCGGGATAAGTGCGCAGGAACTTCTGCACCACCAGGTTGAGGACATGTGCCAGACAGGGCACGTGGGTCAGACTGCCAGCACTGAGGGCGGCGAGTAGGTTGCTGCCATTATCGCAGACAACCATACCTGCCTGGAGCCTTCGGGGTGTCAGCCACTTCTGGACCTGAGCCTGAAGTGCTTTCAGCACTTCTTCTCCAGTGTGTCTCCGGTCCCCTAAACTAACAAGCTGGAGCACGGCCTGACAGCGCACGTGCCCCACACTTGAGTAGCTACGGGGGCGCTTGCTGCGAGGCTCAGCAGCTGCGGAGACAGTGGCTTGAGGGAGACCAGCAGTTCTCCCCTGGACACCCCGGGGCGGCACCACAAGATTGGTTGCCGCCGATCCCTCACCGACGCCTCGGAGGGAAACCCAATGGGCCGTGAAGCTGATGTAGCGCCCCTGCCCATGCCTGCTGGTCCAGCCATCCATTGTCAGATGAACCCTGTCGCTGACAGCGTGATCCAGCGACAGGGTTACATTCTGCACAATGTGCTGGTGTAGGGCAGGGACACCAGTCCTGGCAAAGAAATGGCGGCTGGGGACACGCCATTGGGGTTGGGCCTGCTCCAACATCTGCCTGAAGGGGTTGCTGTCAACTATGTTGAAGGGCAGCAGATGTTGGGCAATAACCCTTGCCAGGAGCCCATTGAGGGAACGCACACGTCGGTCTCCAGGGGGGAAGGGAGTGGTGCGGTCAAAGGCGTCTGAAATTGACGCCTGGCGCCGGACGGCAGTGCGGGACACAGACGCGGAGGGTCCTGTGGAAGTAGAGGTCTGGCTGCCGGTACCAGTACCTCTACTAGAGGGAGCGGGGGGGCATGACCTGCTGGAAAGAGATGAAGATGTGGCAGGGGCTGCTGTACCCTGCTCACTTGTGGTGGTGGCGCTGCTACCACCACCACGCTTCATCTCGTCAAACACCGCCCAGTGGTTTATCCTCAGGTGCTGGTTCAGGGCTGTGGTACCCACCCGAGCCAAACACTTCCCTCTCTTCACCCTCACTTTACAAATCCGGCAGATGGCCACGGTAGGGTTGTCTGCCACCAGGGTAAAGTAGTTCCAGACAGGTGACTTCAGCACCGCCCTCCTGTCAGATGGGGTGACGCTTACTTGCACCTGCTGGGACTCGGTGCGCACAGGTGGAGCTGCCTGCTGCTGCTGCTGCTGCTGCTCCTCCTGACACCTCCTGCTGCCATCACCAGTGGAGACCCTGACGATGGTCTCCCTGGTGGTGACCTGGCGCACCGTTTCACCAGGGTGCCTACCTTCCCCGTCGTCACTGACGTAGTGAGCCGACGCGTCAGATGGCAACCATGATGGGTCACCCTCTTCGCCCCCAGAGATGTCAGACCAAGGGCTGAGATGTGTTGGTCTGAGGGAACCAACTGACATGGAGCCTCTAGCCTGGCTCCGCTGTCCCCTCACCCACGCCTGGGTCTGACTAGGTGCTGCTGTTTCCTGCACCAAAACAGCAGCACCAGTTTGAAGGGATGTCTCTGGGATACTGCCAGCAGGTATCCCATCCTCCTCATCCATCCCTTCAAAAAGGTCCTGACCATCAGGACAGAGCTGGAGGTCTGCCTGATGCATGGCCTCCCCCAAGATATCCCTCTCACTGTCGCTGTCGAACAGTAAGATGCTGGACTCTTGGGGGCTGGGGGGGGGTACTACAGGCACCGGTGTAATGGTGGTACTACTGTGAGTCGGGACCGACGACTCAGTGGCACTGCTGTGCCCCATGTAATCCACCACTACTTCAGCCTGAGATGGCAATATCGGGCGGCTGCCCAATGGGAAGAACTCCCGGATCAGGCGGACTCCCCTTGCACCCGATCCTCTACCACTAGTAGGGGCACGAGAGGTACCCCGTGCTGGCAGCGACCCAGCACTGGGAGTAACTCCCCTACCCCTGCTGCCACGGCCATGGATGCCGCTCATTATTGCTGATGTGTGTGGGGGGGGTAAACTTTATTGGGGGGGGGGGAATGTGTTTTTATGTGTTTTTTTTACAAGACAGGCACGCAGACAAAGACGTACACAGACAGCTACTAAACTATAATAAAAGTAGTACACCAAAGACAAGGACTACAAAATTAAAAAAAAAAAAAAAAGCACTAAACAAACACTAACTTTTTTTTTTTTTTTTTTTTTAACACAAAACACAGACACTAAACACACACTAAGCTAAGCTAGATGAAATAAATGTACACTAACAGTGTGTACACTTACTACACAAAATTTAACTAAACTGAACAACACAAAACTTAGCTTTTAGAAAAGCTCTTTAGGAAAAACTAAGCAAAATGTGCACTGAAATCACTAGCAAATATCACTGAACAGCGAAGATGCAAGATCAAACAGTAACACAAGATGAACAAAACAGCACAAAACAGCACAAAACGTAGCTTTGAAAAAAGCTCTTGGGTCTATTGCTTTGAAAAAAGCAGTTGATATACTGGAAAAGATGCACTGGAATCACTAAATAGCAATGCAGCACTATGCTGGTGATGATATAAATCAATCAGGAACAGACACAGGAACACAGAAACAGCCTCCACACTCTGGGCCATATTCTGAGTAAATCTCCGCCTGCTGCGCTTAGGGCACTTACACTCCGCTGTCCCAACTTACTGGAGCAGGTGTTGTATTCCCCAACCACTTGCTCCATAAGTTGGGACAGCGGAGTGTAAGTGTCCCGGCGTAGCCTGGCGGATCTCCAAGGGGGCGGCTTCTATTCAAATGAAGCGCGCCCCCGATACAAAAGAACTGGGCATGCGCCGGGCTGCAAAAAGCCCAGTGCGCATGCTCCAGTTTTCGGCGGAAAACGTCATTGACGTAAAGTCGTATGCAAGAACGACTTACGTAAACGACGTATCCGATGAAAAAACACGACGGGGACCCGACGCCATCCGTAACATGGCCTACGCGAGACTTGCGGAAACTTACCCCTCATATAGCAGGGGTAAGTTTCCGCTTACGCAAACGACGTTAGCGACGGTTACGCGACGCGAACTTGTTCGTGAATCGGCGTAGAAGGATCATTTGCATATGCAAATGACTCCTTCATGTAAATGCCATCTAGCGGCGGCCGGCGTCATTGCATTTAAGATCCGCCAGTGTAAGTGACTTACAGATGGCGGATCTTAAGTGTATCTATGCAAAAATGATTCTAAGAATCAGGAGCATAGATACACGGGTCAAAAAAGGGAGTTACGATGGAGTATCCTGAGTTACTCCATCGTAACTTTACTCAGAATATGGCCCTCTCTAGCCAGCTTCTGAATCTGCAATGAAATGGTGCTGGGAGTGAGCTTATATAATGTCCGTGCAGGCAGGTTCCTATTGGTTGCTAACCTCTGACGAGTGTGGAAGGAGAACTCTGATTGGCTCTGATGCAAAAGGGCGGAGAAAATAATCGCGCAATATTCCTATTGCCGAATATTCGCATTGCGAATATTCGGCAATATAAAATGATCGCTTCAGCTACTCGGCCCAAGGTCTCTAATCATACCAGCAATGCTTTTAGACGTCTATGGAGATCACTAGGATGTGATCTGTTTTAAAAATGAAACTGTAAAAATCGCTCTGATGCGGAAGATAGGGGCGAAGAAAATAATCGCGCGATATTGCGTTTGCCGAATAATCGCATTGCGATTTTTCGGCAAAATTCAATGAACGCTTCAGCTACTCGGCCCAGGGTCTCTAATCATACCAGCAATGCTTTTAGACGTCGATGGAGATATCTAGGATGTGATCTGTTTTAAAAAAAAAAATTGTAAAAAATCGAATATTCGGAATTGCGAATATTCACCGCGAAATTCGAAATATAGCGCGATTTCTCGAATATGCTATATTCGAGTCGAATATTCGCAATGCGAATATTCGTGAGCAACACTATTGAATACTAGGAATCCCCCTCGGTAAACCCCATCCCACATGCTCTTCTCCCTATGACGAGAGCCTCTGCTATAGATTGGAAAAAGTTAACTAACTTAGGTATAACGCAGCCTAGCATCTTCTCCCTAACTCTCCTGATAGACATACTACAGACATACTACACCAATAATATACAGACCTCTCCCTAACCCACTGGGCATCAAAAGGCCTGAAACACAAACAAGACATTCAGGGGACCAACCTCAGCTACAAGAAAAATTCAATCTTCCTCCCACAGACTTATTCACCT
The DNA here is from genome assembly GCF_905171775.1 of Rana temporaria. Lineage (NCBI taxonomy): Eukaryota > Metazoa > Chordata > Amphibia > Anura > Ranidae > Rana > Rana temporaria. The sequence continues at coordinate 295,347,566 of NC_053491.1, read as the reverse complement.
ACAATCAAGTAAAACACTGCATCTCCTACATAGATACACCCCTATATACACTACCTCCCAAGATATGGTCCTACTTGACCAACCCCACCTCGAAATTGAAAGGTAACTCCCTCCTTTACAACACCTTCCACCAGAAACTTGAGTTCAATAAATTTAAGCCACATCTCCACTGGGAAACAGACCTAGGTCATACATTTACCGAAGCACAATGGCAGGCAGCATTACGTTCCATCTACAAATCCACTCAAAACTCTGCGTTTTGGGAACTCACCAGGGGCGACTGGTGCTCAAATTTTTTTTGGGGCGCAAACAAACGAAGAAACAATTGCAGCCTCACTGTGCCCATCAAACGCAGCCACTGTGCCCATCAAAGGCAGCCACTGTGCCCATCAAATGCAGCCACTGTGCCATCAAATGCAGCCACTGTGCCATTAAATACAGCCACTGTGCCATCAATTGTTGCCACTGTGCCATGCCATCAATTGTTGCCACTGTGCCATGCCATCAATTGTCGCCACTGTGCCATGCCCTCAAATGCAGCCACTGTGCCATAATTTATCGCCACTGTGCCCATCAATTGTCACCACTGTGCCATGCCATCAAACACAGCCACTGTGCCATCAATTGTCGTCACTGTGCCCATTAATTGTCACCACTGTGCCATGCCATCAAATGCAGCCACTGTGCCATCAATTTTTGCCACTGTGCCCATCAATTGTCACCACTGTGTCATGCCAAATGCAGCCAATGTGCTTTCAAACGCAGCCACTGTGCCATGCCATAAAACGCAGCCACTGTGCCATCAATTGTTACCACTGTGCCATCAATTGTTGCCACTGTGCCATCAATTGTCACCACTATGCCCATCAATTGTCACCACTGTGCCATGCCAAATGCACCCACTGTGCCATCAATTGTCACCACTGTGCCCATCAATTGTCACCACTGTGCCCTGTAAAATGCTGCCAGATTGCCCCCTCCCCCCCCGCCCGGCACTTACCTTTCTGAGGTCAGCCATCCTCCTTCCACCGTCCCTCGATGTTTTCTCCCGCCCTCGATGACGCTTCAGCCAATCAGGTTACCGTTAACCAGAACCGGTGAAACTGATTGGCTGAGACGCCTGTCAGTGTTAACCAGGGAATGCATCCCCTTGTTCACTATTTGGAAGCCGATTACAGCCCCGTTGGCTCTCATAGGCACTTCCAAAGCCAACCAGCTGCCGTTATTCAGATGGCCGGCGCTCACCAGGGGGCCGGCCATCTGAATAGTGGGCGGCAGCGATAATACATAGATTCATGCAATACATGAAGTGTTTAAACAGCATCAAAACTGTACAGTACCACCCAGGACGGTCCCTCTGGGTACAACCCCTCTCACTGCATTCAGCAGCTCAGTTAGTCAAAAAGCAGTACAAACATAAAAAAGGAGGGGTGGGTGCTGTGTCCATCCATGAACTTCAGAGAAAAGGATTTTACAGTGAGTACAAAAATCCCATTTTCTCTTTCGTCCATGGACGGACACAGCAGCATAATCTTGACATTAGGGACGTCCCCAAGCAGTGTCAAAAAAACGAGGGGTGGGAAAACAGCAACCAAACAAACTTCATCCCCAAAACAACCAGAGCTCCTCAACGGAGGAGTTGCAACCTTAAACAGCCGCCTGCAAAACCTTGTGGCCGAAGCCAGCATCCAAAGATACACTCACATCAACCTTGTAAAACTTGGTGAAAGTGTGAACGGACGACCAGGTCGCCGCCTTACACATCTGGGAAACAGACGCTTGATGTCAGAAAGCCCCAGAGGCACCTATTGCCCTGGTTGGAATGCACTGTGACAGGAAACGGAGGCACCCGCCGTTTTAGGGCATAAGTCTGAACCAACTGGACCAACCACTGAAACAAACAGTGAGTCCGACCTCCGGAACAGAGCAGTAGCATACCAGTACACCCGCAGAGCTCAGACAACGTCCAAGGAATGCAGCATAGCCACTTTGAGATGAAAGGCCAAAACAAGCTTAGGAAGAAAGGAAGGCTTATCCTTGTGGAGGATCAGATAGGGCGCCTTGCAAGACAAGGCCGCAAGCTCAGAAACCCGTCTGACTGACGTAATAGCCACCAAAAAAGTAACCTTCTGAGAAAGCGTCAATAAAGGAATCTCTCTAATGTTTTCAAACAGCAGTTTCAAGTACTGAGAGGACCAGATTCAAGTCCCATGGACGTAGCGGTGGACGGACTGGAGGGGCCACATGTCGAACCCCCTGCACAATCGTACTCACCATTGAGTGAGCCGCCAAGGGTTGTTGAAAAAATACATCTAAGGCCCCATACTCACGAGCAAACATGTCTGCTGAAACTGGCCCGCAGGCCAGTTTCAGCAGACATGTTTGGTCGTGTGTGGGCGCGAGCGGGCCGAATTCCAGCAAACATTTGCCCGCCGGGCCTTTTCCCAGCAGACAAATATTCCTGGACTTGTTTTAAAACAGTCCGCTGGAATTCTGCCCGCTCGGACATGTACGGTCGTCAGTACAGACCTACCGTACATGTCCAGGCGCCCGCCGTCCCTCGCATGCGTCGAATGACTTCGACGCATGCGTGGAAGCATTTTAAAGGCGGGTCGCCCACGTCGCCGCGTCATTGTCGCGGCGACACCACGTCATCGACGCGGCGACACCGCGGACACGCCCCGCGTATTGTTTACGCGCGGACTTCTGTACGATGGTGTGTACAACCATCGTACAGAAGCCCTCTGGCAGACATGTATGGTGGAAACGGTCCGACGGACCGCTTTCACCATACATGTTTGGTCGTGAGTACCCGGCCTAAGACTTAAATCTGCCTATTAATGGTACTTAAGGCAAGCTTTTGGTCCACTCCATGCTGTAGAAACAGCAGGACCCTGGAAACCGAATATGCACGCAGACGCCACTTCATCTCCTCACACATAGAGATGTAAGCTTTCCACGTCCAATGATAAATCTTCCAAGAGGATGACTTTCGTGCCCTCAGCATGGTAGAAATGACCAAATCCGACAGGCCTCGGTCCCTTAACACCTGGCTTTCAATAGCCAAGCCGTTAAAGCCAGCGATTGTAAAGCAGGATGAAGTATGGGACCTTGCGACAGAAGCTCCTCTTGCATTGGTAGTTGCCAAGGAACATACCAGGGACGCCAAGGCCAATCTGGGACAATTAGGATCATCGGAATCTACCCTGTGAAGTAAACGAGGGAGAAGCTTTAGCGGGGGAAAGGCATAGAGTAGATGATACTGCCCCCACGGAGCCACCAACGAGTCTGTTGCATCCGCCCAGGGGTCTTTGGACCTGGCCACAAACCTCAACACCTTCCGATTGAGTCGAGAAGCCAGGAGATCCACGTCTGGTGTGCCCATCTTTGGTAAAGGAGCTGAAACACATACAGGTGTAGCGACCATTCTCCTTGGTCCAGCATCTGGCGACTTAGGTAGTCCGCCTGCCAGTTTTCTACGTCCGGCATGTATACAGCCGTTCTGCCCACTTCAGGATGTGAGCGACTTCCGATGCTGCAGCTGAGCTTCTTGTTCCTCCTTTATGGTTGACATACGGCACCGGCATGGCATTGTCCGACTGGATCCTGACCGAACGCCCCTGTAGCCTCCGTGACCATGTGGAGAGGCACTGCCTGATCGGCCGAACATTAATCGGCAGGCGGGATTGTTCCTGCGTCCAGCGACCTTGTGTCGACTGAACACCCCAAACCCCCCCACCCCCAACCGGCCAGACTGGCATCTGTTGTAATCACTGTCCACTGAAAGGGAAGGAACAACTTCCCGGACTGAAGGGCCAGGACCAGGGAAGCCCTGACTAGTTGGCTCACCCGGATCTGACAATCCAGGGACAACGGAGATTTGTCCCATTTGGACAGGATCTCCTTCTGCAAGGCTTGAGTGTGGAATTGGGCATACGATACTGCCTTGAAATAAGCAACCATGAGCCCCAGGACTCGCATTGCAAAAGCGCAGCGATGACCATCTGCGGGTTGCCAACAGCCTCATCGCTGCCTGAAGAGTCTGCAACTTTTCCAAAGGGAGAAAAACTCTCGTCTCCAAGGAGTCTAGTATCAAGCCCACATATTCCAGGCACTGAGTCGGCACCAACACCAAGTTCTGGAGGTTCAGGACCCAACCAAATTCTTCAAGGGTCTGACAGGCAATCGTCACATCCTCCTCTAATTCTGAGTCTGAAGCAGCTCTCAGAAGGAGGTCGTCCAGGTAGCCCATGATAGCGATTCCTCGCTGTCTCAGCAAGGCCAGAATCGAGGCGAGCACCTTGGTGAAAACCCTTGGTGCCGAAGCCAGGCCAAAAGGGAGAGCGGCAAATTGGTACCGGTCGACCGCAAAGCGCAGAAACCTCTGATGCTTGACAAATATGGGGACATGCAAGTATGCATCCTTGATGTCAAAGGATGCCAGAAAATCCCTGGATGGAGTGCACGGATTCCATCCTGAACCTTTGAACCTTTACAAAGCAGTTGAGGGCCTTGAGATCCAGGATTGGTCGGACCCCGTCCTTCTTTGGGACAACAAACAGATTTGAATAAAAGCCCTGAAACATTTCCTGCAATTGCACGGGTATGATCACCCCGCGCACCAGCAGGTCCTGTACTGCCCCCAAACAGGGCTTCCCGACGAATTGGGCAAAGCTGAAGGTTGTAGGGGAAAAATATGTTCGGTGGGCAAGAGAGAAACTCTATCTTGTACCCTGAGGAAACTACTTCGCAAACTCACCGGTCGGAGAGCAGTGAAGTCAACCGAGCCGCAAATTTGCGAAGACGACCCCCCACCCAAGTGTCGGGTGGGGCAGACCTTCATACGGTCGCAGATTTGTTCGCAGGCTTGTTGGGCTTGCAAATCAAGGGACGCTTTTGTCCCTCAGAAGGGGCCTTATCGGCCTGGGAGCGCTTACCTGCAGCTCCGAACTGCCAAAAAAAAAATGCATGAGCGGAGAAGGAGGGCCATTGCCTACGGCGTGGCTCCTTACTCTTTTTGGATTGCGGGAGCAGAGTGCTCTTACCTCCCATGGCATCTTTAATAATGTCATCTAGACATTTTTTTGTTCCGTTTCGTATCATTCCGTAGGTTCGTTTCCGTTCGTTTTTCGTAAGACGCCCGTTTTCCTGTTCGTTCCCGTTCGTTTTTCGTACGACGAGATTTTTCCCTATTCCGATCGTTTCGTATTTTCGTTACCGTTTTATTTTCGTACATGCGGGATGGTTCGTTATTCTGTTTAATTCATGTTCGTTACTTGTTAGACAATAATTTTCGTGAATTTTCGTCAATGATTTGCATTCTGTGTTTTTGATTCCTTTTTCTGTTCGTGTTTTTGGTCGTGTGTTCGTGTGACATCTATGACAATGTGTTGTGGATGTCATGTGGGCATGCGACTGAATATACGAACAGAAAAAGGATTTTCGTCATTTTGTACTTTCGTAAATATATCACGGGATTCGCGGCACTTTCAAAACACGGCTCATCCATATTAACTATTGTTAAGCCCCATACACTTGGTCAGACTTTTTTAACAACAAACATAAAAACGATAGTTTTCCGTTCGTTCTCAGAAAATTTGTTCGTTTTTAAACTCCATCAGAAAACCATTTTTGGGTTCAAAAGTCTGGCCAACTGATCTCCCTTCAGATGAAAATCCACAGAAAAGTTTATTTGGCTTTACTGTACTACTCAGCACAAAAGAGAAGCTGCTAACTACACTCACTGCCCATTCAAAAAAACAAAAATGACATCTGTGGCAAGGTATTTGCATTCTGTGTTTTGGGTCCTTTTTCTTTTGGTGTTTTCGGTCGTGTGTTCATGTGACATATGTGGCAAAAGATTTGCATTCTGTTGAATCCAAAATACGAACAGAAAAAAGGAATTCAAAATACAGGGTACGGGTCTTTTGTTGTGGATGTCGTGTGAGCATGCGACTGGGGATGCGGACAGGGAAAGGATTCAAACAAAATGCAGAGTGCGGGTCTTTTGTTGTGGATGTCATATGAGCATACGAATGAGGGTGCGAACAGAGAAGGGATTCAAACAAGATACAGAGTGCAAATCTTTTGTTGTGGATGTCGTGTGAACATACGGCTGAGGATACGAACAGAGAGGGGATTCAAACAGGATACAGAATGCAAATCTTTTGTTGTGGATGTCGTGTGAACATATGGCTGAGGATACGAGCAGAGAGGGGATTCAAACAGGATACAGAATGCAAATCTTTTGTTGTGGATGTCGTGTGAACATACGGCTGAGGATACGAACATAGAGGGGATTCAAACAAAATACAGAATGCAAATCTTTTGTTGTGGATGTCGTGTGAACATACGGCTGAGGATACGATCAGAGAGGGGATTCAAACAGGATGCAGAATGCAAATCTTTTGTTATAGTTGTAATTTTCGTTCTTTTGCCATTTTCGTTTTGTCGTATTTTCGTCGGATCATTCGTTCGTATTTGCGGTTGTTCGTTATGCAGCTCATTCGTAATCCCGTCGTTTTCGTATTTTGGTGCTTTAATTTTTTCGTATGTACACATTATTCTGCGGGTACGAAAATGAACATTTTCGTACGGAAATAACATTCGTACGAACGGGAATGCACATATCTAATGTCATCCAGCGAGGCTCCAAAAAGCCTCTCACCCTTCTTAGAAGTTTGGTCCGCGGACCAACATTTTAGCCAGATCAGGCGGCGCAGCACCACCGCAGAGACAGAGGCCCTGGACAGCAAGGGAATCGTATCCAAAGCCGACTCACAGACAAACTTAAGTCCCTGCACCAACTGGTCGGCCAGTTTCACACAGGCCGGGGGAGCCCGTTGCTCCTTCAACTCGTGGTGCAACATTTTTGGCCATTCAGTAAGTGTCTGTGACACCAAGGTCCTGGCTACAGCAGGACGCACTGCTGACCCCACCACCGTGAACAGGGAGTGGGCCACAGCCTCAGCCTTCCTGTCCGCAGTGTCCTTGAAGGCAGGAGCCCTCTCCACCGGAAGCGTAGAACCTTGTTTAACCTGGACACAGGAGGGTACACTATCCGGGGAGAAGTCCATTTCTTCAGGAAACTCTCCTGAAAGGGGTAACAGACCGCTATATATTTGGGGACCGAAAAGACCCTCTGCATTCCCACTCCTCGTATAAAAGTTTATCAAGATAAGGTACACAAAGGAAACACCTTAGTAGTATTGGTCGGCTTACGGAACCTGAAAGGGACCACCATCTCTGTTGATACCTCTGCCTTTTGCTCCAATTTAACAGTATCCCGCACCGCTGTGATAAGTGCTCCAACCAGCGACCTATCATGCACTGACCCAGAGTCATTCTCACTGTCCAAATAGTCGTGGTCCGCATCCTCTGACACGACAGAACCACGGCCGGTTCAGAATCTGAGTCAGAGTTATCCCCCGAAGATGGTGGGGGAGGGGGCGTTTTTTACCCCCCTTTCGCCCGCACACCGCCTGCACCCTGGCAACAAAAGCCTCCAGGACTGCCAACATAGCATCCACAGATACAGCAGGTGCAGGGGCACCAGTTGCTAACACAGGTATGTCTGGCGAAGAAGCGTCAGCTTCCGATGCCATGCTGACACACTCGCCTGCAACCCTGGGACGTAAGGCAAGGTACACAGTCCACCCTCCTAGCTGCTACAGAAGCAGAGGGCCCCCCCAGAGGACTCACCACCCGAGCCAGGTACTGCACAGCTGCCATCCGCACTATCCTGCCTGAGCGTGCTCTCCCGCACAGTTGCCTGTGTCACTCTCTCCCTCTGAGGTATCTCTAGGTTGTTTGTGCCGTTTGTGCCGGCGCTTAGACGCTCACTACACAGTGGGCATTTGGCGCCTAATTAAGCTCAAAAATCAATCAATCAATCAATCAATCAATCAGAGAACAGATACCACCGCTAGAGGCCAAAACCCACAAGAAATTGGTCGCCGGTCGGCCGCCCAGTGAAAAAAAGGCGAGAAGGCTACAAGAAAATGGCCGCCGCTAGTGAACAGGAAAATTAACGCCAGACACCGCCGAAATGGCCGCCGGTCGCATGACGTAAAAGGGAAAAGCACACAAATAATGCAGCGAAAACCCGGGGGCCCCTGAACGGAGGCCCCCCACACATGGCAGCCGGACAGCAGCCCCAGGAGGGCTGACCCACAGAGCAGCCCCCCGGCTGGTGGACCCCCGATCATACACAGCCAGCCTAGCTCCACAAATCATAGGGAGGAGGGAATAAAGGGAGAGAGGAAAGGAAGGGTGGAAACCCCCTAATTGACCTCCCCGGGAATGCCCAGACGTTCCATCCTGCCGAAGCAGGGGAAACTGCTACTTACCAGTCCTGCTCGAACTGCTGGAAGCATTCCTGTTAGACCCATCACCCGAGCGGTATGGCGTGGCTGTTGGCCCTAGCACACTGTGACACTATGCATTCGCACTTCTGCTGGTATTGAATTGTTACTGTGTACGTATATATTGGGAAGGGGACCACCGGGGGAAACAATAAAAGCTTTTAAACAATTTCAAACAGTATCACACTATGGAGTGTATTCTGTTATTGTTTACATGAGCCCGAGTGGATCCTATCTCTATATACAGCATGAGGAGGTTCTAATAAGAAGAGAAGGAAAGTTGCTGGTTTTGAATGCAAATTAGACTTATCCCTGTGGTAAGTGCATCCCCAAGAGGGGCTTCCTGTGTTCACGTGGTGGTATACTGGTGATTGGTGGACTGTGAAGAGGACTTGTTTCACCGCTGTTACTAACAGAGTACACTTCTTTGAGCACCTCTCCTCATCTTATCTACATTGTCTTCCTTTATGATGAGTACTACATAAAGAAGTTTGTTCACCTCAACGAGAACAAAGAGCGCTGCTACAATATATATCGGACTTCTCTGTTCTTTATTTATTGTTTGTCATACATAGATTCCATGCTTTACATTTCTAAGATTGTCATCTAACTAACTGTGTGCTCAGCAGTGTGGCTGAGAATGAGAGGAGTGTGATTTATGTTGAAGTGTGTGAGTTCATATTTAACATGTACAGGCCCAATGTACCCACCCACATTCACTACAATTCCCAAGGTTCATGGAAAATGTAGTTCCTTTTCCTGTAGAGAGAGAGGAGAGTATATGATGTAATCGCTGCTGTAACAACTCCTTCTTGACAGAGCAGATGATGTTATCTTTTGAATTACAGAAGTGACTTCCTGAAAATTCGGTTAGACTTTGCTCTACAATGTTAACTACTTGCCGACCAGCCGCCGCATGTTCTACGGCGGCAGGTCGGCTCCCCTGCGGGAGAGGCCGTAGCTCTACGTCGGCTCTCGAAGCGGCCTGACTCCCGTGCGCGTGCCCGGCGGGCGCGATCGCCGATGGGCACCCGCGATTGGGCGGGCGTAAACACACAGCTCCCGGTCCTGTCAGGGGAGAAATGCCTGACTGTCTGTTCAAACAATGCCTGACCGTCTGTATTAATGTATAAACAGCGATCAGTCATTTTCCCTTGTGAGGCCACCCCCCCTACAGTTAGAACACACCCAGGGAACATACTTAACCCCTTCTCCACCCCCTAGTGTTAACCCCTTCCCTGCCAGTGGCATTTTTATAGTAATCAAATGCATACTTATAGCACTGATCGCTATAAAAATGCCAATGGTCCCAAAAATGTGTCAAAAGTGTCCGAAGTGTCCGCCATAATGTCGCAGTACCGAAAAATTCGCTGATCGCCGCCATTACTAGTAAAAAAAATAAAATAATAAAAATGCCATAAAACTACCCCATAGTTTGTAAACGCTATAACTTTTGCACAAACCAATCAATAAACGTTTATTGCGATTTTTTTTACGAAAAATATGTAGAAGAATATGTATCGGCCTAAACTGAGGAAAATTTTTTTTTTTTTATATATTTTGGGGGATATTTATTACAGCAAAAAGTAAAAAATATTATTTTTTTTCAAAATTGTCGCTCTATTTTTGTTTATAGGGCAAAAACTAAAAACCGCAGAGGTGATCAAATACCACCAATATAAATCTATATTTGTGGGAAAAAAAGGACGGCAATTTTGTTTGGGAGCCATGTCGCACGACCGCGCAATTGTCAGTTAAAGAGACGCAGTACCGAATCGCAAAAAGTGCTTTGGGCTGGGAGGAGTACTAATGTGGGATTTTTTTTTGCCTATCCAGGAGTTCTTCTTTAACATGTTAATTAAAATTATGACATCAAACTGACCTAAAAAAATCTAAATCTATATTGACTTTGAATAAATATGTTGAAGAAATAAACAGTAAGTGACAATGAAGCAGCAATTCCATTAAATGAATGGGTGTTTCCCTCTGAAAGATATCCAAACTACACTTTTGTATTCAAGTGTATGTATTTACTATGCTGCCTATTCAAGGTTCCCTCAAGTGCTCTACAGCACATAAACTCCTATTGACCTGAATGCTTTTAGATATGGTTGGCTGCATAAGAGCCAATTGAACAAGCCCCTTAGTCCTACATAGCTATGATACATCAACTTATCTTAAAGTTTTCTGTTGTCACAAAGCAAATATAAACCATGTACCAACAGCGGTGACTTTTTTTTTTTTATTCCTGCCAAAATACTGTGCCAGCTTTAGGACTGCAAGAATAATACTAGTCTGAGTCATCATTATAAGTCAATAAATGAAGTTCAGTGTGATGAATTGGCAGTTTGGCAAACATCCCTAATGGTTAAAGGGCAAAGAGTCGTTTTATTTCCTTTGGATTGCTTTAATTTTAAGGGTGCTGCACTGTGCTTGTGTGACTTTTTTTAATAATCAGCAACAGAAAAATGGAATACAGCTTTTTTAAATTGTAATACAGCTTATGATATTTTTATCCAATTGTAGTCTTCAAGTTCTGCTCTAAGAATGAATCCAAAATTCAGTCATTACTTATGTACAGCTTTGAACAAAAAAAAAAAAATATATATACAATCAAATGATTCAGTGGGACATCTGGTTAAGTTATCTCATGTTCAGGACTACAACCAAACTGAGTAATTGCAAAAATAACTAAATAATGGCTATTGTTGGGTGAACGGGTCAGCCCGAGCATGAGTTTGAGCCGAACATTGTCTGTTTGCCCTCTAGGCAAACATCCAAATTATTGGGGCATTCAAAAGTTTGTTTGGCCCGCGGAATCACCACAATGCACCACACTGTCACACAGTGTATTGGAAGCTGTCATTGGCTGAAGCAATGAAGGCTTTGCCCAATTAGGGCACATAGTACTGTCAGAGCCATGATTGGACACTGTCATGATGACTGTATGCAATTATGGCTCATTACTCTTAGTTCCACCCCACACTATAAAAATATTCTTCCCATAGCGGCCATTTGCAGTGTAATATTGGTGTGGAGAGAGATAGAACAGGGCTCTGTTCAGTGCTACTAGCGAATTTGTGTGCTATAGTGGGCTATTGTGATTCTATTGTGAGTGTATCAGTTTAGTGTGGATCTAGTGATAGTGCAGCATGAGTGTAGTGCAACCGTTAATTTGTACTTTGTCAGGTCAGGTTTTCTGCAGAATATTTCAGGGCATTACTGCACATTTAACACAGTATATTGCAGTGCGTTATTAGGCGTTTAATGCAGTATATTTCAGTGTGTTACTTCACATTTACCACAGTATATTGCAGTGCATTACTTACTGCACATTTTACGCAGTATATTTCAGTGTGTTGGTGCACATCTACCACATTATAATGCAGTGCATGTTTAGTAGGGTTGTCCTGATACTAGTATCGGTATCAGGACCGATACCAAGCATTTGCCCGAGTACTTGTACTCGGGCAAATGCTCCCGATGCTTCACCCGATATTTGTACTGTCGGCGGTGATCAGTGCATGGGAAAGTTACAAGCACCGATCACCGCTGTATAGATTTAAAATTAATTTCTCCGCTTCTCTCTACACCCCTCCCCCCGCGCGGCTTTCAGCTGCTTTAAAATCAGCGGTGATCGGTGCTTGTAACTCCCACACACACGATCACCACTGACTGTCCCGTGTCCTCCTCCAGCCCCCCTCCGTTTTGCTGCAGTCCCCCCCTCCATGTATCCCGCTGTGTATCCCGCCATGTATCCCGTGTATGCCGCCGTGTATCCCGTGTATGCCGCTGTGTATCCCGTGTATGCCACCGTGTTTCTCGTGTATGCCGCCGTGTTTCTCTCCCCTTCCGTGAACCTCCTCCACCCACTGGAAATGTCAGCATGGAGAGCGGGGTAGGAGCCGGAAAATCCGGCTCCTTACTGCTCTGAATGGACAGAGTCAGTGATCACTGACTGTCTATTCACATAACTGAAACATTGTAACCTGTGTTTGATTTTCAGCGCAGCTGATGCTGCTGAGAAAGTGACAGGGTCCCTTTCTCTGTCTCAGAGGGGAGATGTCAGAGGTCTGTTAAGACCCCTGCTATCTCACCAAATCCCCCCCAAAGCCCCTCCAACAGGGCTGAAAAAATTAATACAAAAATAAAAAATAAAAAACAAAAGAATAAAAAAAATTATTGTAGAAAATAAAAAAAATGAAGAAAAAAAACACAAAAAAAAAGAAGTAAAAAATTAAAAACAAATTGTTAAAGATAAAAAAAAAATACTGACACATGTGCCACTGTCACATGAGATTAAAAAAAAAAGTATCGGTATTCGGTATCGGCGAGTACTTGAAAAAAAGTATCTCTTGTACTCGATCTTAAAAAAGTGGTATCGTGACAACCCTAATGTTTAGCATAGTATATTGCAGTGCATTAGTGCACGTTTAACGTAGTATATTTTAGTGTGTTGCTGCACGTCTACTGCAGTTTATTGCAGTGCGTTAGTGCATGTTTACTGGAGTATATTGCAGTGTTTTGCTGCACGTTTAACACGTTTAACACAGTATTTCCTGGTCGTCCTATGGCGGCACACAATGGGTTAAGCTCCCTTCTAACCCCCTAAGGAAGAAAGAACTAAACTAGCAGTGAGACAAGTTAAATTGATTAATTAAGCGCAGTGAATCCACCTGCCTTGAGCCTATAAACCGCCCCCAAGAACACACACAGACGTATTTTTTCTTTCTTCTTACCTGAAAGTACAGATGAAGAAGGCGTGAGGCAAGTGCTCACACCCGGTGCTTCTGGGTTCCTGAGCTAAGGGGCGGCCGTATACCGGGTGCTATCCTCGGTCCCTCAGCCTGCACCCCAACATCCCCCGGGCCGGCAAGAACATGATCCGGAAAGGCCGCCATGTAATCCCCCGTCCTACGACGGTTAGATGGATGCCGGGGGTGTTTGCGCTCCATTGGCCGGAAGTCGCCGCAAGGAGCCGCGCAGATGGATGACGCACTTCCGGGACTCCGGAATTCGCATCTACGACCGGAGGGACGGTGAGCGCCGGTAACGGCTCCAATTCATTATGTTTTTTACTGGAAAATGTATGATGGGCTGATCGCATTACTTTGCTGTATATACGGCCGGGTCTGAACTCTGGGGGAATCCCAGGGCGGCCGCGTCACTTCCGGTCCAGGGCTACAGGTTATTTCTGACCGGCAGGGGTCTGCTATGGCTGCACGCAGCCTAGGCAGCAGATTCCTTGGCCGGTCAGAGGTGAGAGCATGTTCCCTATGTTATATTTATATACATATATTTAGAGTGCTGTTACTCAGGTGGGGGTTTTTCTCTCTGTCTATTTTTTCTCCCAGATGGCTCCCTCTGGAAAAGCCAGGAGAAAGTCCAAGCACAATGTATGCAATAAATGTGAACAGCCCCTACCGGAAACATATTCAAATGACACCTGTGCATCCTGTTTGAATCCACCTGATAATGCCAGTTCATTCCTGTCATGGTTTAAAGGGGAAATGTCTAGCACATTTAAAGAAATTAAAGACTCTCTGGTATCCAAAAAGAGGAAGCGTAGTACCAGAGATATATCCCCAGCCGCATCTAGCTCCTCATCTGGGAAATGTAGTGCCTCCTCATCCGATCAGGAAATAGTGTTTGAGGATCTGGATGACGATTTATACTTATTGCCTAAGTATAAAATTCCTAAATTGCTGTCGGCGGTAAAGGACAGCAATTTAGGAATCTTCCAAAGATGTATCCGCTAGACCGAAAAAGGATCAATTGTATTATTTTCCTCAGATCCCAGATATGAGATATCCTTTCCACCCCATTCTAAGTGACTGGTTTAAAAAGGACTGGACCAACCCTGACAAGAAATCCGATGCGGGGACCCGCTTTAAATCTTCTTATAGGTTGGATTCTAAAGTATCATCCGAGTGGGAAAATCCACCTAAGCTTGATCTGGCGGCTGCTCGGATGGTCAAGAAATCTCTGTTTCCCTCGGATGAATCCTCCAAACTGTCTGACCCCTTGGAACGAAAGGCAGATGGCTTAGCCAAAAAAAGTTATCTAGCTGCAGCCTCCACCTCCAAAATTGCGGCTTCTTCAGTTCTGGTAGCAAGAGCCCTAAGGGTCTGGCTGAGTCAATTATCTCTAGATATAGAAGAAGGGGTGTCTAGGGACTCTTTGTTGAAGGGAGTTGACATGATGAAGTCTGCCGCAGAATTTTTATGTGACGCTCCTGTGGACGTTCTAAAATTTTCGTCCAGATCCCTCGCCTTATCCAATGCGACCAGGAGGGCACTTTGTATAAAGCAGTGGATGGGTGACTTATCTTCAAAGTTCAGTTTTGTTAACATGCCTTTTCACCCTTCATCCATGTTTGGCCCTCATCTGAAGGATATTCTCAAGTCTTACAATGAAGAAAAAGACGCTACCTTTCCCTTGGAGAAGAAGAGGTCTAGTAAGCCGTTCTATGGAAGATCCAGGTACTCCCCAAAAAGGAACTATTCCTTTCGGGGCAGAAGGCCATATTATAGGAAAAGGCAAGATCCAGCGGCAGCCAAGAAGCAGCCCTTCAACAAACCCAAAGAAGCCTGACGCCATCAGCGCCTCTCCTCCAGTGGGAGGCAGGCTAAGGTTTTTTTCTCAGGTCTGGCAAAAGACGTCATCGGACTCCTGGGTGACGGACATCGTCACAAGAGGGTACTCTCTAGAGCTGAATTATTTTCCTCCACAGAAATTCATGCTCAACAAACCCTCCAACCCAGTAGTTCTAGAGTTGGTGGAAGAGTTTATAAAAAAGCACACTCTAGAAAAAGTTCCAGATCAGGAGAGGTTCCAAGGTCTCTACTCCCCAATATTTCCAGTGCCCAAGGCCTCAGGAGGATGGAGGCTAATAATAGACCTCTCTTACCTAAATCAGTTCTTTGCAAAGCGCAAATTCAGAATGGAGTCAATTCGGTCTGCCATTGCAAACATAGAAGAGGGAGACTTCCTAGCGTCAGTCGATCTTCAGGAGGCATACTTGCACATCCCTATTCTAAAATCACACAGGAAATATCTACGGATCGCTCTTCTCTTCAATCACCAGATTCTCCATTTTCAATTCACTTGCCTACCATTCGGCATTACCTCGGCACCTCGAGTCTTTACAAAAGTGGTAGTGATCCTGACTGCAGCTCTTCGCCTACAGGGGATATGTGTAACACCCTACCTAGACGACTGGCTAGTCAGAGCCCCCTCAGAAGTTTTGTTAAGGCATCATCTTCACAAAACCCTTCAAATACTGGACTCTCACGGTTTTATTGTGAACGTAAAGAAGTCTTCTCTAATCCCTACTCCAATCATTCCCTACCTTGGGTTCACAATAGACACCCTTCAGATGAGGTTGTTCCTTTCACATCAGAGGGCTTCCAATATTCAACAGGCAGTGCAGGATCTTCTACAAACCAATCACTGCTCAGTAAGGAAGGCGATGAGGGTCCTAGGTATGATGACATCATCCCTGGAAGCTGTTCCATGGGCCGGGGCCCATTTCAGGATACTTCAGAACTGCATTTTGTCCCAGTGGAACAGGAGCCAAGACTCTTTGGAGAAGCCTATCAATATTTCTCCTGTAGTGAAGAAGGATCTCCTTTGGTGGATGCATCCTCAACGCTTCCTGTGGGGCAGATCCCTCAGGACTCCGATTCAGACGGTCCTCACCTCGGATGCCTCAGGCTTAGCCTGGGGTGCTCATGTGGGGGACCTTTGGGTACAAGAAGCCTGGTCTCGGAAGGAGCTTCTAATGTCGTCCAACTTGAAAGAGCTTACGGCAATCAGGAAGGCGCTCATCCATTTCAGGTCCGAAGTTCTCCACAAGGCGGTTAAAGTTCAGTCAGACAACTTAGCCACAGTTTTTTACCTGAACAAACAGGGGGGAACACGAAGCCCCTCAATGCAGAGGGAGTGTGCCCGCATCATGCTCTGGGCAGAGGAGAATCTTTTTTCCCTGACGGCCGTTCACATCAGAGGTGTGGACAATGTGAGAGCGGATTGGCTCAGCAGGAATTCGGTCCTGCCGGGAGAGTGGGAACTGAACCCTTTGGTTTTCAGGAAGATCACCTCCATGTGGGGGTTGCCCGAATTGGATGCAATGGCGAACTTCCAGAACAAGAAACTTCCACAGTTCTGCTCTCTATCCAGTGTGGGGAACCCACTGGCGATAGACGCCCTGTCGATAAGCTGGAGGAGGCTTTTCATCTATATCTTTCCTCCGATTCCAGTGATCCCGAAAGTACTGCAGAAAATTCGGGACGAGAAGGTGAGAGCAGTAGCAATCCTACCATTTTGGCCCAGGAGGGCATGGTTTCCGCTAGCCTTGAATATGGCAAAGAGTCATGTCTGGAAACTACCCATCCAGAAAGACCTTCTTCTCCAATCGGGGATGCTCCATCCAAACCTCGAGAAACTCCAGCTTGCGGCATGGAATTTGAACACAGAACCTTGACGGCTCAAGGCCTATCTCAGGAGGTTATAGCTACCCTTTTGGCCTCTAGGAAGCCTGCTACCCTGAAAGTCTACAGTAGAGTGTGGTCCCTATACTCGGCCTGGTGCGCCAGGAGCTCATTTTCTCCTGAACAGGTAGCATCTCTGTTGCAATTTTTACAAGAGGGCTTCCAAAAGGGGCTGAAACCAAACACTCTGAGGGTCCAGCTGACCGCCATTAATTCCTACCTTAACGGAACATTTTCGAAAACACCTCTCGTCAGCAGGTTTTTCAGAGCCATTAAGAAGATGGGACCATCCTTCCATAAGCCGCTACCAGCCTGGAGCTTGCCTTTAGTGCTGAAGAGGCTAACGTCACCTCCCTTCGAGCCTCTGGAGAGTTTATCCTTAAGGTTCCTCACTTTCAAATGTATCTTTCTGGTAGCAATTACATCCGCCAGAAGAATAAGTGAGCTTCAGGCCCTGTCATCCAAAGAACCCTATCTCAGGTTGCTTCCGGATGCGGTTGTCCTAAGAACTATGCCGGGTTTCCTTCCCAAGGTCTCCACCTCCTCGAATATTAATCAAGAAATTGTGTTGCCTGTGTTTAAGGATGGTTCTGAAGATGACCTGCACCTCCTGGATGTAAAAAGAACCATCTCTGCTTACCTACAGAGAACCTCGGAATTCAGACAGTCTGAGGCCCTGTTCCTACAGTTCCAAGGGCAAAACAAGGGGAAAAAAGCAAGTAAATTTTCACTGGCAAGATGGATTAGGGATGGATAAGGCAAAGATTCCCCTCTTCTCTTGAGAGCTCACTCTACAAGATCTACAGCTGCGTCCTGGGCTGAGAAGTATCACGTTCCAATGGACCAGATCTGTAAGGCGGCAACGTGGGCTTCACCGAACACCTTCATAAGACACTACAGAATCGATGTAGTATCGTCCGAGGGATCGGCCTTTGGCTCAAGAGTGCTTCAGGGTGCCTTAAACCATTGATATCCCTCCCTTTCTTTTTTGCACTGCTTTGTAAATCCCATTGTGTGCCGCCGTAGGACGACCAGGAATAGAAAAATTTATTCTTACCTGAAATTTTCTTTTCCTGTAGTCCGTAGGCGGCACAGGTTTTCCCTCCCATTAAAATTACTCTATTGCTGCATAAGATACGTCTGTGTGTGTTCTTGGGGGCGGTTTATAGGCTCAAGGCAGGTGGATTCACTGCGCTTAATTAATCAATTTAACTTGTCTCACTGCTAGTTTAGTTCTTTCTTCCTTAGGGGTTAGAAGGGAGCTTAACCCATTGTGTGCCGCCTACGGACTACAGGAAAAGAAAATTTCAGGTAAGAATACATTTTCCTATTTTCAGTGCATTGTTACCACAGTATATTGAAGTGCATGGTACACGTTTAACGCAGTATATTTTTAGTGCGTTGGCGCATGTTTTCCGGAGTATTATGCAGTTCACATTTAACGCAGTATATTTCAGTGCGTTATTGCACATTTAACATAGTATATTGCATTGTGTTGGTGCATGTTTAACGCAGTATATTTCACTGCATTGGTGCACATTTACCACAGTATATTACAGTGCGTGGTACACATTTATTGCAGTCTATTTTTAGTGTGTTGGTGCATGTTTAACACAGTCCAAAGTATATTGCAGTGTGCTAGTGCGCGTTTAACACAGTATATTTCAGTACATTGGTGCATGCTTACTGCAGTATATTGCAGTGCATTATGCACGTTTAATGCAGTATATTCCAGTGCATTGGTGCACATTTCCTGCAGTATATTGCAGTGCATTGGTGCACATTTAACACAGTAATAGCCGGATTCATAGAGAGTTACGCCGGCGTATCAGTAGATACGCCGTCGTAACTCTGAATCTACGCCAGCGTTAATTTAATCGTATTCTGGAAATCAGATACGCTTAAATTAGGCTAAGATACGAGCGGCGTAAGTCTCCTACGCCATTGTATCTTAAAGTGTAATTTTTAGGCTGGCCGCTAGGTGGCGCTTCCGTTGAGTTCGGCGTAGAATATGTAAATGACTAGATACGCCAATTCACGAACGTATGTGCGCCCATCGCAGTAAAGATACGCCGTTTCCGTAAGAGATACGCCGCGTAAAGAAAAAGCTGCCACCTAGGAGGCGTAGTCAATGTTAAGTATGACCGTCGTTCCCGCGTTGAAATTTGAAAATTTTACGTTGTTTGCGTAAGTCGTCCGTGAATGGGGCTGGACGTAATTTACGTTCACATCGAAACCAATACGTCCTTGCAGCGTACTTTGGAGCAATGCACACTGGGATATGTACACGGACGGCGCATGCGGGTCACAAGTAATTTACATAAACACGCCCCCATCCTCATTTGAATTAGGCGTGCTTACGTCGGCCCCATTTATGCTACGCCGCCGTAAGTTAGGAGGCAAGTGCTTTGTGAATACAGTACTTGCCTCTCTGACTTAAGGCGGCGTAGCGTAAATACGATACGCTGCGCCACCTTAACCACTTGCCGACCTCCTAATGTACATTTACATCAGCAGAATGGCACGGACAGGCACAATCACGTACCTGTACGTCCTCTGCTTGACGTGGGTGGGGGGTCCGATCGGGACCCCCCCCGGTACATGCGGAGGTCGGGTCCCCTCGGGGAGCGATCCGGGAAGACTGCGCGGCTATTTGTTTATAGCCGCTCCGTCGCGATCGCTCCCCGGAGCTGAAGAACGGGGAGAGCCGTGTGTAAACACGGCTTCCCCGTGCTTCACTGTGGCGGCGCATCGATCGAGTGATCCCCTTTATAGGGGAGAATCGATCGATGATGTCAGTCCTACAGCCACACCCCCCTACACTAGTAAACACATACACAGTGAACACTTAATGTTACAGCGCCCCCTGTGTTTAACTCCCAAACTGCAACTGTCATTTTCACAATAAACAATGCAATTTAAATGCATTTTTTGCTGTGAAAATTACAATGGTCCCAAAAATGTGTCAAAATTGTCCGAAGTGTCCGCCATAATGTCGCAGTCACGAAAAAAATCGCTGATCGCCGCCATTAGTAGTAAAAAAAATAAAAAAAATAAAAATGCAAAAAAACTATCCCCTATTTTGTAAACGCTATAAATTTTGCGCAAACCAACCGATAAACGATTATTGCGATTTTTTTACCAAAAATAGGTAGAAGAATACGTATCGGCCTAAACTGAGGAAAAAAAAAATTATATATGTTTTTGGGGGATATTTATTACAGCAAAAAGTAAAAAATATTGAATTTTTTTCAAAATTGTCTCTCTATTTTTGTTTATAGCGCAAAAAATAAAAACCACAGAGGTGATCAAATACCACAAAAAGAAAGCTCTATTTGTGGGAAAAAAAGGAAGCCAATTTTGTTTGGGAGCCACGTCGCACGACCGCGCAATTGTCTGTTAAAGCGACGCAGTCCCGAACTGTAAAAACCCCTTGGGTCTTTAGCCAGCATATTGGTCCGGGGCTTAAGTGGTTAAAGATATGCGCCCCTACCTGAATCCGGCTATATATTTTTAGTGCTATGGTGCACGTTTACCACAGTATATTGCAGTGAGTTGGTGCACATTTAACACAGTATATTTCAGTGCGTTAGTGCAAGTTGAATGCAGTATATTTCAGTGCAGTATATTTCATATTGCAGTTTGCAAACTTTGCTTCAAGCAGATTAAGCATGGCAAAAATAACAGCCATTTGGGTACCAAATGCTTGACAAGGGATTTAACCTCCTTCCACTCAGCCCATTGGCAAGAGCACCTGTAAGCCACACAAAAGGGATGAAATTCTGCTCCTCCTCACTCACCTTTCCGGTTTATCCCCGCTATACCTCATGACCTCTTGGTAGCCTCCACTGACCGGGAAGATGGTATAGCGAAGGGTGTCACAGGTCCTTGCAGCATGTCTGCCAGTGGCACACCACTAGGGATGAGCTTCGAGTTCGAGTCGAACTCATGGTCGACTCGAACATTGCCTAGTCGGCGAACAACGAACAATTAGGGGTGTTCGCGGCAAATTCGAAAAGCCACGGAACACCCTGTTAAAGTCTATGGGAGAAATCTAAAGTGTTAATTTTAAAGGCTAATATGCAAGTTATTGTCCTAAAAAGATTTTGGGGACCTGGGTCCTGTCCCAGGAAACATGTATCGATGCAAAAAAAAGGTTTTAAAAATGGCAGTTTTTTCAGGAGCAGTGAATTTAATAATGCTAAAAGTGAAACAATAAAAGTGTAATATTACTTTACATTTCGTACCTAGGGGGGGTGTAAAGTCAGCATGTGAAAAAGCGCATGTTTCCCGTACATAGAACTGTCCCTGCACAAAGTGTCATTTCTGAAAGAAAAAAAGGCATTTAAAACTGGCTTTGCGGCACTAATGAATTGTCGGCTCTGGCAATTCAGAGATGATTCATTCATAAAAAAAAAAGCTTGGGGGTCCCCCCAAATTCCTTTAACAGGCCCTTCAGATCTGATATGGATATTAAGGAGAACCCCGCCGTCAATTAAAAAAAAAATTATGTGGGGTTCCCCCCAAATATCCATACCAGACCCTTCAGGTCTGGTGTGGATTTTAAGGGGAACTCCACCTCAAATTTAAAAAAAAAATGGCGTGGAGTTCCCCCAAAAATCCACACCAGACCCTTATCCGAGCACGTTAACCTGGCCGACCGAAGAAAAGAGGGGGGAAAGAGTGCGCCCCCCCTCTCCTTAACCACACCAGGCCACATGCCCTCAACATTGGGAAGATGTCCCCATGTTGATGGGGACAAGGGCCCTTATCCCCACAACCCTTGCCCGGTGGTTGTGGGGGTCTGCGGGCGGGGGGCTTATCAGAATCTGGAAGACCCCTTTAACAAGACCGGGCTTTCCCAGTGACGTACGAGGGTGCGTCAGAGGGGGCGGGGTCACGTGACGGGTGGCCGCTTCCCCTATAAAAGAAATGTCAAAGCTCCAGCGCGTCATTCCGCTGGGCTGTGTCCAGCGGAGAGTGGAGCTCGCTTGCTGCGCTCTGGACGGATGGATCTTCTCATCGCTGGACCGGACCGATGATCACCCGTCGCTGGAGAGATCATCCATCGCTGGATAGAAGACAACGTTGGAGCAGGGAGCCGCATCGAGAGTGGATTACCACCGCTGGATTTTTATTTATTTTTTATTAATAAAGGTTTTTTTTCTACGTTGTCTGTGTGTTTTTTTTTACTATTTACACTTCCTTCGTGAAATGGTAGAGGTACAGTGTACCCCATTACTAATTCACATAGGGGGGGCCAGGATCTGGGGGTCCCCTTTGTTAAAGGGGTCTTCCAGATTCTGTTAAGCCCCCCGTCCGCAGACCCCCACAACCACCGGGCAAGGGTTGTGGGGATGAGGCCCTTGTCCCCATCAACATGGGGACATCCTCCCCATGTTGAGGGCATGTGGCCTGGTGCGGTTCAGGAGAGGGGAGCCGCACTCTGTCCCCCCCTCTTTTCTGCGGCCGGCCAGGTTAACGTGCTCGGATAAGGGTCTGGTGTGGATTTTTGGGGGAACTCCATGCCATTTTTTTTTAAACTTGGGATGGAGTTCCCCTTAAAATCCTCACCAGACCTGAAGGGTCTGGTATGGATATTTAGGGGGAACCCAATTTTTTTTTTCAAATTGACGGCGGGGTTCCCCTTAATATCCATATCAGACCTGAAGGGCCTGTTAATGGAATTTGGGGGGACCCCAAGTTTTTTTAATGAATGAATCATCTCTGAATTGCCAGAGCCAACGATATCAAGTGCTGCTGACCAAGGTTCCTCCATTAGCTTACTTGTCCACGCCCCCCCCGCCCGGGGTCTGGATCTATGATCCAGCCCCTTCCTTGTCCTCGCTACCCAGGCCTCTTTTTGGCTTATGGTGTCGCTTGGACCAATCACGCTGCACGTCTGTGAGCGTTGTTCGGGGGGCGTGGTAACCTCTTGTGTAATGTGGCGCGATTGGACGGCGGGGTTGGGGAAGGCCTACAAATAGTTTCACAGAGATAGCACACATTGTGAGCTCCTCTGTGACTCTCCTAGGGCTAAATGCTGGGACGCTGCATGGCAGGTAAGTAATGCATCTCTCTCTCCTTTGATTTTTATGTACTGCTGACTGAGTTCTGTGTTAGCCTCACTGGATGTCTCTTGAACTTTTCAGTGTGGTAACCTGACTGTCGGTTCCCCTATACCTCCACTGTTAAAGTGCTGGGGAATACTCTGCTGCAGTCTTCAGCTGACTATCTTCAGCTGTTTGCCTTTCAACATCCATTACCTGCCGTGATGCCTGCTCCCTAGCTGCCCTTATTCTATTGCTTTACCAGCATAGGTGAGATTGACTTATGGCCACAATTTAATTATCCTTCACTACCTGGTGCAATGCATGGTTAGCCACATTATTGGGTTACTCTATTTTTCTCTCGTTTTCGATGTTATCCCTGTGGGCCCAACCCCCGCTCCCCCCACCTTCCTCCTTTCCTTTTTACCCCCTCCCCCCTTTCCCTCCCTTCTTTCTTCCTTTTTCCTCGTCTTCCTTCCCCCCCTCCCCTTTCTTTTCCTCCCCCCTCTCATTTCTACCACAAACCAAACCCCCCTCCCTTCCTCCCCACTCCGCTCCCTTCTTCCCCCCCAAACCCCCCCCTTTTTCCTCCCCTTTTCCCCCCTTTCCCTTCCCTCCCAGTATACACTCCTCTTCTACGGTTCCTGTCCTTTTCCCCCTCTCCCTTGCTTTCCTACCCTTTTTTTCCCCTCCCTCCCCCTTTTGTCCTTGGGTTCCCCTCCCCTCCCCTTTCTTTTTCTCCCCCTTCCCTTTCCCTCTCCTCCCCCTCTCTCCCCCTCTCCTTTTCTCCCCCCTTTCTCCCCCCTCCCCTCTCTGCCCCCCCCTTTAAAACTACAACCCCTTCCATTTCCCCCACTTTTCCTTTGCTCTTTCCCCCCCCCCCCTTTTCTGGTATTTTCTTTCAACTTTCTTCTTACCCTTTTGTCTCTCTCTCTCTACCCTTCCTCCCTCCTTCTTTCCCCCTCTCTCCCCCCCCTTTTTTCTGCCGTTTGCTCTCTTTCTCTTCTTATTTCATCCCCCCTTTCCTCACTTGGCCCCCCTTCGCCCCCCCTTTCCCCTTCTCCTTTTTCCCCTTTCTTACCTTGACACATGATCCTGCAAACAAAGTCAGGGACAATATATTTTGTTCACAGCACACTGGGTAACTCTGCTTGCAAATCGGAAGGATGTAGGACAGGGCTTAGTGTTGCAGCTTGTTGTGCCACCACATCTTTATACAGTGTCTTCCTTATCCTCCTCCTCCTCCATGCTATCCTCTTATTTATTGTCCTATGAGCCACCAGTACCCCATAAGCATTCAAGGGGCTATTCAATGAGTCAGGCTAAAAGGTGACATTCAGTGCTTCACCTGGTCTGTGTAGGGGACAGAAGCCACACCGGAGCAGAGATTTTTCAGCTCTGCAGGGGCAGGCCCAGAGGTGGTTCATGCCAGCTGAAGCTAGGAATGGTGGTGTGGCATAATGCCACAAACCTACTGTCTGCCCTTAGACAGGGAAAGTTGACACATGTGCCATGCCAGGCACATGTCCTTAATTTGGTGGTGCAGCATTTCTTAAATAGGTACCCAGGATTGGAAGATCTGCTAAAGCAGGCCAGAAAAGTCTGTAACCATTTCAGGCGGTCATACACAACCAGTGTTAGGTTGGCTGAAATGCAACTGGAACTCCACCTGCCCGTAAACTGCCTGATTTGTGGCATGCCCACCAGGTGGAAACGTGTGGTGCATGGGCTCCCCCATTCTTCAAAGTCTATGAAAGGACCCGAGAATATATGGTATCAAGGAAAAGGATTACTATTGGTTGACCACTGTTGCAAGGGGAAAGTCTCGTAACTCTTCCTGACCCCACAGAGGGAGCAGAATATTAAATCTCCTAAAGGCCTTAAAGAGGCTGGTAAGTTACAGTCTCATGGAAAACATAGTTTTGAGGTTTCTGTTGGTCAAGAGAGGAGTGGTGGTGAGGGGGCTGCCTCAGTGATACATTTCATTTTTTTTTTTGTTTTTAGCGCTCAGGGCTGTCAACTTCCACATCCCATTGGCAGTGTATGCATCATATGATGGGAGACTATCTAGGAGCTTGCTAGTTGGCTATCCACTGGGTTACTGGGTCATGAGAATAGACCACTGGCAGAACTTGCACAGTATGCAATTGAGCTCCTAGGCTGCCCTGCATTCAGCATGCTTTCAGAATGGGCATTCAGTGCAGTCAGAGTTTTGTGACAGATAAGAGACTGCATATGACCACAGACTCTGTGGACCGGCTGACATTTATCAAAATTAAACAGTCCTGGATTACGAGCAGCTATCAAGCCCCTAATACCGATGTTATTGATTAAGTGCTTTCTGGATCTTGAATCTCTAAAAGGCTGTCTAGGCTGCCTAGCTTTGTGGGTGTTGATTTCCCATAGAAGATATTTTGGGGGGCTTAGTTTTCCTGGGCACAATCAACACCTAAGGACCAATTTTTCTGCACCTACTGTATTTGACAGGTGCATATCATACATTTTTTTTACAGCAAAGCCAAATCTTGCTTTCACACCATATAGGGTTATGGTGTGAAGGCACCACCAACACCCAAAGCCCAATTTTTGTACACATGTTACTACTATGCAAAGGCTGTGAAACAGACACCAGAATTTCTCCTAAAAATCTCTAATCTTGTCGTAAGTGCACTTAATTGTGGCCTCATCATGCAGACTGGCTCCACAAGCCGTTGTTTACAAAACAAGGAAAGGTTGTAGGAAAATTTGCATTTTTTGGGCTTTATAGATGTCCTTATTGCTGTAACAAGTTCTATATTATTTTTTAATTTTGATTGTTTTACTTTAAGCATCAGTAAATCACTGCTCATTTAAAAATTATGTTTTTTACAAACTTTCTTTTTCATTCAAACATGTCCCCCAGGGCAGTACCCAGACCCCCATACCATTGTATGCTCAATGACTTGCATATAAGCCTTCAAAATGGACACTTTCGATTTTTTCAGTTCGGGTCCCATAGACTTCAATGTGGTTCGTTATTCGGTTCCGTACTTTTGCAATGTTTGAAATTTCTGCCGCAAACCGAATAGGGAGGTGTACAGCCCATGTCTAGTGCTGGCATATTATTTTTTAATGATCTGATCTCAACATGTTTTCTACAATATATTTGTAGCGGGTGTCCCATGGCCCTGCATTTCCGGGTTAAACACAGGCACGGATCAGCTCTCAGAAGGCAGAGTGTGCCTGTCAGTTCAGCGGGGGAATTTCCCCCTCCCTGTCCTCACTAAATTTGAATGTGTGTGAGCGATGCTTTCTCATTGGCAGAGGAGTGAGGGAGACAATTACCAGCCAAAGCTTCTGAAGCAATGCATTTTTGGACATGTAGTCCCCATCACAAAACAGCCCCATAAATGGGGGACAGGACTACAGAGCAATGGCCAGTCAGGGACATCCTGCCTGAGAGGTTGCACAGTAGCCAGCTATAGTGTCTGACCACCTGCGTTGGGATAGATGTGACATTCATAACAATACCATGCCAAGATTTAAAAAACGCCATGGGGTCTCCTCCAAAACTCATACCAAACCCCTGAATCATACCAGGCTACATGCCCTCAACATGGGTGGTGAGTGCTTTGGCTCTGCCAAGCTGACATATATGTATCCATTACTCTACCTCCACAAGTCAATTGCCTCATTTAAAGTACCACATTCCTTTCTTACGTGCCTCTCCACCCCAAAGCATTAACATGGACAAGGGTTTTTTCTCCACAACCCTGGGCGGTGATTGTGGGGGTTTGTTGGCAGTAGACTTATCGGAATCTGGAAGCCCCCTTTAACAATGAGGCTCACAGATTACAGCTCCTCCCTATGTGAATGAGTATGGGGTACATTGTACCCATACTCGTTCACCAAAAACGTGTCAAAAATAAATAGGAGATATTTTTTGACAATTGCTTTATTAAAAAAAAAATTAATAACAAAACAGGATGTTTCCTAATGTAGATTCATCTGCGATAAAAGCTAACCACCATCTACCTGCTCTAACGTGTGTCAGTTCTTAAATGAGTAAAGGGCTCTGCCCTGCCCCATGTGACGTCACTGACCGGTGCATGCTGGGTCAGTGACATCACAAGTGGGGTGGCGCGGCAGAGGTTGTGATTGACGATACATCTACATCAGGAGACATTGGGGGTTATTTACTAAAGGAAAATCCACTGTGCACTAAAAGTGCACTTGAAAGTGCAGTCGCTGTAGATCTGAGGGGGACATGAAAGGAAAATAAAAAACAGCATTTTTTTTCTTCGCACATGATTAGGTGATAAAATCAGCAAAGCTTTCCCACATTTCAGATCTTCCCCTCAGATCTACAGCAACTGCACTTTCAAGTAGTGCAAAGTGGATTTTCCTTTAGTAAATCAACCCCATTGTGTTTTTATCTTTTTAACCAGTTAAAGACCAGGCCTTTTTCTGTCATTTGTTGTTTACAAGTTAAAATTAGTATTTTTTTCTGGAAAATCAATGATTTTTTTATTTTTTAAAACGGCCGTTTTTTCGGGAGCAGTGAAATTAATAATTCTTAAAGTGAAACAATAAAAGTGAAATATTCCTTTAAATTTCGTACCTAGGGGGGGTGTAATGTCAGCATGTGAAATAGCGCATTTTTCCCGCACATTAGAACTGCCCCTGCACAAAGTGACATTCAGAAGGAAAAAAGTCATTTAAAAATTCACACGCGGCTATAATGAATTGTCGGCTCTGACAATTCTAAAGGGATTCATTCATAAAACAAAAAAAAAATGTGTAGGGGTTCCCCCAAATTAAATTACCAGGCCCTTCAGGTCTGGAATGGATATTAAGGGGAACCCCGCCGTAAAAAACAAAAAAAAAAAAGACGTGCGGTTCCCGGCAAATATCCATTCCAGGCCCTTCAGGTCTGGTGTGGATTTTAAGGGGAACTCCACCCCAAATTGAAAAAAAAATGGCGTGGAGTCCCCCTAAAAATCCACACCAGACCCTTATCCGAGCACGTTGACCTGGCCGGCCGCAGAAAAGAGGGGGGGACAGAGTGCGGCCCCCCCCCCTCCTGAACCGCACCAGGCCACATGCCCTCAACATGGGGAGGATGTCCCCATGTTGATGGGGACAAGGGCCTCATCCCCACAACCCTTGCCCGGTGGTTGTGGGGGTCTGCGGGCGGGGGGCTTATCAGAATCTGGAAGACCCCTTTAACAAAGGGGACCCCCAGATCCTGCCCCCCCCCCCCTATGTGAAATGGTAATGGGGTACATTGTACCTCTACCATTTCACCCCAAAAAAAATGTCAAAAGTGTTAAAAATGACAGTAGCCGGTTTTTGACAAATCTTTTAATAAAATCTTCTTTTCTTCTTTCCTTCGGGTTTCTTCCGCTGCTTCTTTCTTGGGTCTTCTCGTCCACATCTTGCCCGACGTGTTCTTCTATCTTCTCCGTCCGTCCTTCAGCCTTCTGGTCCCGCATCTTGCCCGGTGTCTTCTCATGTCTTCTTCTCCGTCCGTCCGCCAGCCTCCTCGTCCGCATCTTGTGTCTTCTCCGGACCCAGCGTTTGAATTTGATTTGGCCGCCGTGTTCCCGCTCCTGGGACCCGCCCCCCTCTGACGCCACAAGTAAACTCCTTAGAAGGTCATGTGCGTCAGAGGGGGGCGGGGTCACAGAGCGTCACACAGCGGGGAATTCAATTTCAATCGCGCCGCCCGGAGAAGAAGATGCCGCCGCTTCCAATTGAAGTTCCCGCCGTGTCACACTCATGTGACCCCGCCCCCCTCTGACGCACATGACCTTCTAAGGAGTTGTTTGCTATGGGGCAGGAAGTGAAGGCAAATCTCCCCAATTGGACACAGATAATACAAAATAAACTGACAGGGCCTATAACCCTCCCTCACTCTATCCAAAATTAAAGAAAATAAAAAGTGTTGATTATAGTTCTAGTCAGGGGCGGACTGACCATTGAGTCACTCGGGCACTGCCCGAGGGCCCCATGCCACTAGGGGGCCCCATCCGGGTTGCCAGGCTCAGTAAAACCAGGGACAGTATGTAAAAATCTGTGTTTTTTTTAGATCTGTCCCCGATATGTCCGAAAATGACATGCTTTTAATGTGAATATCCCAAGATTTTAGCTGCCCGCCTCTGCACTACCTCCTGGCGTGGTGGCCATCTGTAAGCCAGAGGGGCCCCATACTCTTCTATTGCCCGGGGGCCCCATGAGTTGTCAGTCCGCCCCTGGTTCTAGTTTAAGCACAAATTTCATAGAGTTTTATTGAGAGGCCTAAGAAAATATAACCATGCCAATAGGCCAGGATACAGCGTTGCTAATATGTAGGAATGTGTGTGTTAGAGCACCCCACCCAATGTTAACTAAAACATTATTAATTTGCAAATAAGTATTATCTGCTTATTTTTTGGGGATGTCTGCACCCCTGATAGTGAGAACATTTGTGAGGTGTCTTCACCCTTTCTAATTCAAATTCATTCACTTCCTGTCACATAGCCAAACAGGAAGTGAGGGTAAAACCTTACTAATATCTTTTCTTGGGGACACAGAGATCAATCTAAATAGTTTCCCATTATGCAAATTGCACTCTAGTATTTTGCTGTGTACACCCCAAATTATTAGGGATCTTGGACTTTGGGGTCCATTTACTAAAGGCAAATCCACTTTGCACTACAAGTGCAAAGCAAGGAAGAAAACAAAACAACTTTGCTTCTACAGGATTGGATGTTAAAACCATCAGTGCTTCCTCTCTGATTTTCAGCAACTATGCTTGTACTGCAGAGTGGCTTTGCCTTTACTAAACCCCAAACTAAATAATCATTTGGGGCAGGGATCCTCAAACTACGGCCCTCCAGCTGTTGTAGAACTACACATCCCATGATGCCTTGTAATGCACTGACATTCACAGACATGACTAGGCATGATGGGAATTGTAGTTCCTGAACAACTGGAGGGCCGTAGTTTGAAGACCCATGATTTGGGGTGTACACAGCAGTGCTGGAGTGCAATTTGCTTAATGGGGACACTAGTTAGATTGACCTGTGTCCCCAAGAAAAGACACTGGTAGGGTTTTAACCTCACTTCCTGTTCAGCTGTGTGACAGGAAGTGAAGCCAATTTTAAGAAAAGGGACACAAAGCTCAACACCAAAAAAAAAAAACACAAGCAGGGGTTCTAACACTCACTTGGCTTCCCTCAAACACCCACAATTAGAATAGGATTGCCTTGCGCTAGATTTAAGCACAGTGCTGTAAATCAGCACTTCAAGCCTGTCCACCAATAGCAACCCCCCCCCCCCCCCCCAGGCCATGTTTGCAGGTTTTCCTTCATCTTGCACATGTGCTTTAAAAGACAGTCTGGACAGCAATTCTTAAGAGAAATCCACAAAACATGTCCTGTCGTGGGTACTTGAGGGCTGAGGACCACTACAGTTAAAAGAAAATACTTACCAGTTTTTGTCTTTAAAGTCATGGGGAATAAACATGGCAAACATTTCATGATTACACACCAGGAAAGAAGCTTAGACAAAAATCACACCTAATTTGTTAGGCCCTAACCTAGTTCAGCTGCAGCTGTCAAAATATGTTGCATGAAAAAGTAACAAAAAACAAACTTCAAAATTTTAAAGTAATTTTTATTGGTCAACAAAACAAGGAAAGAAAAAAAAACAAACAAACACACACAAACAAAAATACATTTCAAAACTCAAAATAAACAGATTTAAAGTCGCAACATCTTCACAATTTTTTCATAAAATAAGGCAGCAGAGACAAATACATCAAAGTGAACATCATTTAAAAATAAACAAAAACCATTGGCAAAATAAAAACCCATGCAACAAACCACATTTGTGTTCCACAACAGCATTTCTGCCTGCCCCTATGAGGGCAGCTGAGGACTGATCGATGCACGTTTTTTTTAACATGTGCTAGTAATGAAGCAATTGAAATCACATGAACAAATTGCAGTCTCTAGTGTGGGTGAGCTTACACCTGGTTAATTAACCCAACCCACGCTCTATGACCATCCAAGAGATTTTCACCTTTTAAAAAGAAAGGATTTTTTCTAAGTGTTTGAGCATGCTCAGTTCATCACACATGTAGGAACCAAGCTGCAATGGCATGAGTCTTTTTTTTTTTTTCCCCTGATCTCATGCTTTCCTGCCTGGCCTGGTCATTGACCAGCAATATGGTCCAGGGCTCAAGTGGTTAAAAATTAACAAAACACAAAAGTTAGCCCAATTTTTGGGGATAATGTGAAAGATGATGTTAGACCGAGTAAATAGATACCTTACATGTCACGCTTTACTATTGGAAACACTCCTGCAAGGGGGCCAAAATTAATTCCGTGAATATCCCCATAGGCGACCTTTTTCTTTTTTTTCCAGGTTACCAGTTTATAGTTACAAAGAAGGTCTAGTGGTAAAAGTATTGCTCTCGCACTAACGCACGCGTCAATACCTCACATGTGTGGTTTGAACGATGTTTATATATGTGGGCGGGACTTGCGTAAGTCCCGCCCACATATGTAAAAAAAAAAATTACTTTTTGCTATAATAAATATCCCCAAAAATATATATTCTAAAAAATAAAAAAAACCTCAGTTTAGGCCGATACGTATTCTACATCTTTTTGGTTCCAAAAAATCGCAAATAGCGTTTAGTGTTTGGTTTTGGCAAAAGTTATAGCGTCTACAAAATATTTTTTTTTTGTTTTAACTAGTTATTGCGGCGATCAGTGATTTTTATCGGTACTGCGACATTATGGCGGACACATCGAACACTTTTTTGGAACCATTGGCATTTTTCTAGCGATCAGTGCTGTAAAAATGCATTGCTTACTCTAAAAATGCCACTGGCAGGGAAGGGGTTAACACTAGGTGCGAGGGAGGGGTTAAATATGTTCCCTGGGTGTGTTCTAACTGTAGGGGGGGTGGGACTGACATGTGTAAATGACAGATCGCTGTTCATGAAGGGGAACTCCAGACCCCCCAAAAAAAAATAAGGTGGGTTCCCTCCAGGTGCATACCAGGCTCTTAGGCTTGGTCTGGAACATAAGGGGTTAAACCCGCGCAAAAAAAAACAGCGTGGGGTCCCCCCCAAGATCCAAACCAAGCCCTTATCCCAGGCACGCAGTCTGGTCAGACAGGAATGGGGGTGGGGACGAGCGAGCGCCCCCCTCCCTCCTGAGCCATACCAGACCACATGCCCTCAACATGGGGGAGTGTGTGCTGTGGGGGAGGGGGGCACTGCCCCCCCACCCCAAAGCACTCTTGTCCCCATGTCGATAGGGACAAGAGCCTCTTCCCGACAACCCTGGCCGTTGGTTGTCGGGGTATGCGGGCGGGGGGCTTATCAGAATCTGAGAGGCCCCTTTAATAAGGTGGCCCCCAGATTCCGGCCCCTCACCCTATGTGAAGGAGTATGGGGGTACATCGTACCCCTACCCATTCACCTGGGGAAAAAAATGTAAAGAAATAAAACACCACACATGAATAAATTAATTTATTAGTCTGCCGGGGGTCTTCTGCCGGCTTCCACGACGGTTTCTGCGGGGGGGGTGCACTGGCACCCCACCCCCGTCTTCAGCGACGTAATTCACCGGGACCCCCTTCACCAGTGAGGCTCCTGCCTTTGGGGGAGGGTCCCGGGCTTCTACGACGGTTTCTGCGGGGGGGGGGTGCACTGGCACCCCACCCCCATCTTCAGCGACGTAATTCACCGGGACCCCCTTCACCAGTGAGGCTCCTGCCTTTGGGGGAGGGTCCCGGGCTTCCACGACGGTTTCTGCGGGGGGGGTGCACTGGCACCCCACCCCCGTCTTCAGCGACGTAATTCACCGGGACCCCCTTCACCAGTGAGGCTCCTGCCTTTGGGGGAGGGTCCCGGGCTTCCACGACAGTTTCTGCGGGGGGGGTGCACTGGCACCCCACCCCCGTCTTCAGCGACGTAATTCACCGGGACCCCCTTCACCAGTGAGGCTCCTGCCTTTGGGGGAGGGTCCCGGGCTTGTACGGTGTCTTCCGCCGGGGGGCGACACCCGCGGGCTTCTGCGATGCCTTCCGCTTCTGCCTGTCTCCTCCGCGGAGCACAGGGCTTGTCTCCGCTGTCTTCTCTCTTCTCTTCCATTCGATGTTGACACGACAAGGTCCGGCGCTGGAATGCCGTCTGAGCAGTGGGCATGGACTTATATAGGGCAATGCCACCATGTGACCTCAACCCATGTGACATCACATTCCCATCATGCCCAGGGAATGTGATGTCACATGGGTTGAGGTCACATGGTGGCATTACCCTATATAAGTCCATGCCCGCCGCTGGCACGGCATGTCAGCGCGGAACCTCGTTGTGTCAACATCCAATGGAAGAGAAGGAAGAAGACAGCGGAGACAAGCCCTGGGCTCCCGGAGGAGACAGGCAGAAGAAGGAAGAGAGAAGAAAGAAGACGGAAGAAAGCCCTGGCTCCGCGGGGGAGCCAGGCAGAAGAGGGAGCAGAGAAAAGAACGGGGAGTTGGCGCACCCCCAGCAGAAGACCAGGAAGACCGGAACCCTGGCGGAAGGCACCGGAAAGACCGGGGGATAGGCGCCATCCCCCGGCAGAAGACCCCGAAGTCCGGATGCCCCTCCCTAATGAAAAAGAGCTTAAATGGGGTGGGGGCATCCGGCGGAAGGCTCCGGAGAGGACCGAGGGATGGCGCCCTCCCCCGGCAGAAATCACCGAAGCCCAGGGTCCCGGCGGAAGATCGGGAGAGAAGAAACCCCCCCTTGTAAGAGAGCTAAAGAAGAAAGGGGGGGCTCCGGAGCAGATCAATAAAATATTTTATTCTGTGTGGTGTTTTATTTTACTTTACATTTCCCCCATGTGAATGGGTAGAGGTACGATGTACCCCATACTCATTCACATAGGGTGGGGGGCCGGCATCTGGGGGCCCCCTTATTAAAGGGAGCTCGCAGATTCCGATTAGCCCCGCCCGCATACCCCGACAACCAATGGCAAGGGTTGTCGGGAAGAGGCTCTTGTCCCTATCGACATGGGGGCAAGAGTGCTGTGGGGTGGGGGGGCAGTGCCCCCCTCCCCCACAGCACACACTCCCCCATGTTGAGGGCATGCGGTCTGGTACGGCTCAGGAGGGGGGGACGCTCGCTCGTCCCTGCCCCCATTCCTGTCCGGGCCAGACTGCATGCTTGGGATGAGGGCTTGGTTTGGATCTGGGGGGGACCCCCGCGCCGAATCGGCGCGGGTTTAAGCCCTCACGTTCCGGACCAAGCCTAAGAGCCTAATGTAGCCCTGGAGGGGGACCCGCGCCGATTTCAAGTTTGAAATTTGGCGCGGAGTTCCCCTTCAGGGCTGAAAACAGCTCGGAGATTCCCGTGCTCCGCGTCACGCAGCGCATTCACGGGTACGCCGCTTGGTATTTACCAAGATTTTCACGGCGTACTGACAAGGCGCACGGGAAGCGCCGAAATTTCTCTCTGCGCATGCCCAGTATGCAAATAAACCTCCCGAGGTTCAGGCGCACTGTGCAAGCGTACGGGGATCTGTTTTCAAAAAACACTTTCCCTTTCAATTCGGCCCGCCAAACACTTCAAAACACATGTCACTTCACTTCCCCTGCATCCCCCCACCTCCCCCCCCTAATAAACTCCCGCCCAAACCCCCGCAATTTACATTTCAATGTGCCGTGCGCCAGGTCTGTACTGGTGCACAATGCACCCTCTCCTGGGCGCACGGAGCACATTAGTAACTAGGGAAATACACTGCACTAGCAGCGTATTTCTTTAGTAAATGGCCAAACGGCTGCTACTCCTGCTTTTACTCCATGAGTCATGGAGTAAAGGCTTGGTAAATCAGGCCCATTGTGTATCCCTGTATGTTGCGGTCATTCAGGTTCTTATCTAATAGTTTTCTGAAACTATCGATGCTCTCCGCTAAGACCACCACCTGTGGAAGGGAATTCCACATCCTTGCCACTCTTATGTACACACGAACGAAAATTCTGACAGCAAAAGTCTTACGTGTGCTTTTGAACGGAAATTCTGACCGTGTGTATGCTCCATCAGACTTTTGCCCTCCGAATTTCCACCAACAAAAGATTGAGAGCTGGTTCTCAAATTTTTACGATGGAAAAAAATTCTGTCCGAAAATCCGATCGTCTGTATGCAATTCCGACACGCAAAAAACACGCATGCTAGAAACTAGCATTCGTAATGGAGAGAGCACATTCGTCACACTGCAAATTATTGGATCTTTTAATGCAGAACATTCTTTTCTTCTTTATAATGCTAGAATAATGAAGTTGAGTTCAGACAAACTTATTTCCTTATTATTTCCTGTGATCTCCTGAATATTTTTTTTTTTTTTAAAGCCAGATCTCCATAATAATGTTTTTGAATTATTTTGTATAGTCAACTTTTTTAATTTTTTTTAATTTTAATCAAGATCTCCTGTTTTTTTGATTATTTGAAAATTATTTTCTAGTGATCTCCATAAAAAAATGTTTGTGTGTCAACTTACCGCAACAACATTAATATTTTGTATTTTTAAACCTCAAGGAGGTTGGTTGGTGTCCCTTGTCACTTTGATATTGTATTTTTGAAATGTACCTGCACATTCACAAACAAACTGTCCTTTTTAAGAAATACACATAGGCAAGTATTTTCAGAAAAAATAAATAAAGAGTAAGGCAACGCTGGAGAATGCTGGAATTTGCGAAGCCTTTGGACCCCAGGGCAGACATCAACTACTTGCAAACAAAAATTGGTACATATAATAGGGAGCACAATCTGGTCCAGGACTCCCAGAGATCAGGAACAGCAGCAGATGACATATATGTCCCCATTCTGTGGTACTACAACAGTATGCGTCTTCTGTCAGATCAGACTGAACCCAGGCCATCACTTTTGTCTCATACACACGATCAGACCTTTGTCCGACCAAACTCACATCGGAATTCTGACGTAATTCCATCTTGAGTAAAAGAGAACATGTTCTCTATCTAAACTCTGATGGAATTCATCGGAATATCAGATGGAAAAACTCAGAAGGGCATACACACGGTCGGAACTTCCTTTGGAAAAAGTCCCGTCTGACTTTTTCCATCGGAAATTCCGATCGTGTGTATGAGGCATTTCTTGTCTTCCCTTCAGCCTTTCCTCCATGCTTCCCTGCATGCTTCCTTGGAGGCTTTGGCTCTGGAGGTGGAGTTGTGGCAATAGGAGGAAGAGGAGGAGGATGGGCGAGCGCATATAAGTGGATGTAATCTGTCAGTTGGCCCCTCAACCCCTTATGAAGGGCCTGAAAAATAATGTCCTCACAGATGAGGCATTGGTCCTCCTCCATTTTCTGCAATTTCACAGCTACATAGCAGCCATAGGACTGAGCGTTGGGGGGGGGGGTTTCAGGGCCGCATTATCCTCCTTAATAAGGCCCAGTACTGCCTCCTCCAAGTTCCTCCCCTTCCTGGGCCTTTTTGATGGAAGGCGGAGGGGAGGCACCTGAGATTGGGTGAGGCTACTTGGCCAAGCCTCCTCCTGGCTGCCACATTCCAGAGCCTCCTCCTGGCTGAGGACTTCCTGTGTATAGAAAAGAGACATAGTTTTAAGTTTGGGTTCATCAATCACGCACAATTTTCAGCTCATGACTGTTGCAAATTGAATGTTAACAAATAGAAAAGACTCTCATTCTGACCCCAGCAGTTTTCATTCTTGTCCCAATCATTTTTGGCCACTACTGTCTATTGATATGTAAAACACTTTTTAAATCATTAATTTGTTATCACTAATAACATCTAGTTAACATCATTATTTTTAGTACAAAAAATATGTAGAAAAATACTATACCTGGCTCCAGCTGGGCTTCTCCACTTATTCCAGGATGGAAGGTCCAGGTTGGTCCTTGGAAGTATCAGCTTGGGTGGAGGGAAGGGGGGAAGGAAGTGTGGAAAGTGATTCCCTGACTTCAGTCTGGTCGTCCAGAAAACACATTCTCTCATAGTACCACAGACTGGGTACATACACGTCTTCTGCTGCTGCTTCTGATTTGAGGGAATCCAGAACCTTCTTACGCTCCTTCCTATATGTACTTCTCAAGCTACCAATTTTCTTTTCAACAAAGTTGATGCCTGCGTCGGGGACCTGCGTCTTCACAAATTGCAGAAGTTTCTCCAGCGCTGCCTTCCTAGCTGGTTTATTTTTGTATAAAGGGTTTGTAATCTCCCACAAATTGCTCAGCTCCCTGTACCTGTCTATAAACCTGGGTCCTTGAACTGTTTCATATTTTTTCATATTGTCTGCAAGACAAAACACAAGACAAAACCACTACATGTCAGGCTAAACTCTCCTAATCTTATCCCGATATAGGCCTCAATCTATAATCAGTATGGGCCACTGATGCCCCAAGTTAAAATTTTACCTTTGTAAGAACGATCGGTGCTTCCGTTACTCCTTCCTCCGCACACAGAACGTAGGTACGACACATGTGTGTTAGCTTTATATACACTGCACATGCATGAAACTCCGCACATGTCGCCCGCCCCTGACTTCTTTCGAGTATATTGCCCACCCCTTCTCTTTCGTTGCAGTGAGAGAGGAACATGGTGGAGACACAGCAGGTGAATGAAAATAGCAGTAACGAGGAGGAAAGCCTGGAGCCAGAAACGTCCTGATCCAGGAGGAGATATAAGGCCTCAAATATGTCCTTTGTAGAAAATGGCGGAGATGGTGGACATCTTGAAGAGGACCGACTATCATGGGAAGTGTTTACCATACCCCAACCCAAATGTGAAAAATGCCAAGATCATGAGTAAAGTCGTGTGAAGTCTGCAAAGGAATTTTAGGGTAAAACGAACCAAGGAGCAATTCAGGAAACGCTAGTCAGACCTGAAATTGAGGGAGCATGATCAGTATAGAAGGATCAGGAAACTGCTTCTAAAAAGTAAGTATTTGTCCTGTGTTTCTATTATTATTATTACTTGCATGTTGCTCCATGTTCTTTTCTTTACTGTTGTACAGTTTAAAATGGCAATTTTCATGTTCGAGGGCACAGTAACCGGTCATTGTAAACATCATTCGTTCACCCACTAAATACAATGTTTTTGGAAGATACAGGTTAACTACATTTGGTCAAACCTATTTGTATTAAAATAAGTTTATTACATTGTTTTCTAGATGTGTTTGTAACTAGAATGAAATGCAAACTTGATTCAGTGTTAACTACTTGCCGACCAGCCGCCGTCATTCTACGGCAGCAGGTCGGCTCTCCTGGGCGAGAGCACGTAGTATAACGTCAGCTCTCTGAGCGGCCACTAGGGGCGCGTGCGCGCCGCCGGAGGCGCGCGTGCTCGCCCCCGACTCCCGCGTGTGTGCCCGGCGGGCGCGATCGCCGCCGGGCACACGCGATCGCTCGTTACAGAGCGGGGACCGGGAGCTGTGTGTGTAAACACACAGCTCTCGGTCCTGTCAGCGGGGGAAATGCTGATCTTCTGTTCATACAATGTATGAACAGAGGATCAGTGTTTCCCCTAGTGAGGCCACCCCCCCCACAGTAAGAACACACCCAGGGACATACTTAACCCCTTCCCCGCCCCCTAGTGTTAACCCCTTCACTGCCAGTGGCATTTTTATAGTAATCCAATGCATTTTTATAGCACTGATCACTATAAAAATGCCAATGGTCCCAAAAATGTGTCAAAAGTGTCCGAAGTGTCCGCCATAATGTCGCAGTACCGAAAAAAAATCGCTGATCGCCGCCATTACTAGTAAAAAAAATATATTAATAAAAATGACATAAAAATACCCCCTATTTTGTAAACGCTATAACTTTTGCGCAAACCAATCAATAAACGCTTATTGCGATTTTTTTTAATGAAAAATACGTAGAAGAATACGTATCGGCCTAAACTGAGGAAAAAAAATGTTTTTTTATATATTTTTGGGGGATATTTATTACAGCAAAAAGTAAAAAAATATTCATTTTTTTCAAAATTGTCGCTCTATTTTAGTTTATAGCGCAAAAAATAAAAACCGCAGAGGTGATCAAATACCACCAAAAGAAAGCTCTATTTGTGGGAAAAAAAGGACGCCAATTTTGTTTGGGAGCCACGTCGCACGACCGCGCAATTGTCAGTTAAAGCAACGCAGTCCCGAATCGCAAAAAGTGCTCTGGTCTTTGACCAGCAATATGGTCCGGGGGGTAAGTGGTTAAGGAGAGGACACTCAGCAGCTGTTTACACATCTGGACTCAGGAGCACTAGTGTGGGACACCAGAACAACCTTTTTAGGGTGTCCCACATACTTGCTCCAGTGAATACTTGGAATGTCTCCATGTGTAAAACTTGTCCAAAAGGTAAGTAAATTCCATCTTTGGTAAGGGAAAAAAATCATATCTTCAGCTTTGAACCAAACAGACAATTGTACCACACTTCCAAGCAATGTTTCATATTCCTATTTCTGGCCTCAAATATCTGTGTGCTAAGTATACCTTTTGTTTCATTCTCATAGGGGAGAAAAGACTCGGAACATCTGAGGACACCAGGAACCCCACACTTCATGAAGAAGAGCACACCAGAACCTGAAGATGTGGAGGGAGGAGAGGTGGAAGAAGTGGGCGAAATAGTGACCACAACAGGTCAGTGGCTCAGACCATAGCTTCAGATAATAGATGCATGCCTGAATCTATAAATATAAATATTTATAATACATGGTGTGTTTTTTTATTTCAGGTGATATGGATGAAGACTCTTGTTTCACCAGTGCAAGTGCACAAATCCTCATCCAGGACATAATGTTGTGCAATCGGGATTTAGACCTGATTAAGCAAAAAACAAAAAACAAATGAGATTGAACAAAAAATGAAGAACATAATTGATGTTTTAGGCAGAATCTAAGTCACACAAATCACACAAATATTCAACTATTTTTATTTTTATTTTGTGAGTTTAAATTTTTTTTACTCATTTTAAATACCAAATTTTGAAGATGCACACAGTGGGGGTTATTTTAGAAAGGCACTGAAAGTGCACTTGGAAGTGCAGTCGCTGTAAATCTGAGGGGTAGATCTGAAAAGAGGGAAAGCTCTGCTGATTTTATCATCCAATCATGTGCAAGCTAAAATGCTGTTTTTTTATTTTCCTTGCATGTCTCCCTCGGATCTACAGCGACTGCACTTCCAAGTGCACTTTCAGTGCATTTTCAAGTGCACTTTGCAAAGTGAATTTGCCTTTCGTAAATAACCCCCGGTCAACATGTGCTATCTGCCATCACGGGATATCAATGTATGTGTTTTGTGGGTGCAACCCCTTCCTCGCAACTCAAGAAGGTGAGAAGAAGGGGTTTCACCCCCAAAACACATCCATTGATCCCACATGATGAGAGATAGCACATATTGACATTAGACATGGGATCAGAAAGGAAATCCAAATTTTCCCTCTCAATTTGTGTGCATCTTAAAAATTTGGCTTTTACACGGGTGACATCACCCCATCTGATGAAGGCAAGATCAACACATTTTTGACACACTATAATGTCTGACATTGCCTTCGGTTTTTCGATGTTGAACTTTGTAAGTTCCAGAGTTGTGTAGGCAGGACCGGCTGGCCATTGGCCCAAAGGCATTCTCCACGACTCTTCTGGCTCTGGCCAGCCGGTAATTAAAAACCCTCTTGTTCGGGGTGAGGGTTCTCTGAGGGAATGGCCTCATCAGGTGATCACCCAGACCAAATGCTTCATCTGCAACAAAGACAAATAGGAGTCCTTCCACGTTCTCCTCAGCAGGTGGAAATGCCAAGCCACCACTCTGGAGCCGTCTGACTATTCTTCCCCACGTCCACATATAAAAACTCATATGTCACCATCACCACTGCCATCAACACAATCTTATTGAACCAGGGCTCAAGTCCTGCAGGAACGCACTTTTTTCACAGCAGGAACTCAGTTCCCTTTGCAGGACTAGAGTAGCCGAGAGCAGCCGAACCAATCCTTCACTAAGCGGCGATGCCCAGCTCAATCGAGTCACTGTCAGGGGCAGGCGAATCTTAGTAATCCTTTATGTTACTGGCCGCTTCCTGTATATGGATTCATCAGGTAGTGTGCGGGTACAAAAATATAAGGTCCACTTATCATATTCCTCACCCCCTCTGATGGCCCATTGCTTAAACAATTATAATTGAGACTATGGAATATAGCTATTCCTAATGTGAAAGTGACAAATTCGAAAAATGTAATAACCAATGGGCTATTACATATATGAACGGTACCTATAACCATAAAAATAAGTGGATATATTGTGGTGTGACAATGTGTCAAAGAGGGAGAAATTAATACATACGGTGGTGGATCGCCTGCTCTTAATTCACACCAAGGACTTGTAGGGACTGGATCTGCAGAACATCTCCACCGGAAAAAGGCTTCTTTATCAGATCAACTGTTGCAACATCAGGATCTGATGTGCTGGAACCAAATGTGCCAAGCTAGGATTCCGCCAAACTTTTATTCTCCAAAACAGCAGTGGAAGGTTAAAAATATTTCTCTTGCATACATTCATTCATTTTCTTCATGTATGATTTTTTGCCTTGCTCTGCATTAGTGCAGCATCTTCTGGCCAGCAAAATACTATGGCTGCACCAAGCTCTTTTGGATGCAGGTTGCAGAGCTGTATACTCAGTGCACACTCAGTATACAGCTCTGCAACCTGCATCCAATAGAGCTCGGTGCAGCCGTAGCAGACAACACATAAATGTGTAGATAGCATAAAGCGACTGTGTAAAGTGAGATGCAACAAATCTTCATAAATGTGGGTTGATACCATCTGATCCGTGTTGTCATCAGGTTTTGCTGGCGATGCTGTGTACCAGTTTGATTGCTTGATAAGCGCTTTCCACAACTCCCTTTGTGAGTAAGATCATTGTTTTATTTTATTTAATAAAATCTTTTAAACGGGAATGCACTAGGTTGGTGCGCCCTCCTTTTTCTTTTCATTCCATTCATTCACATTCACAGCGCTACACTTTATATTTTATTGCACTATTACAATCTTTGTCTGATTGTTGTGTTTAGCAGCTATTTCCTTTGTTTGGCACAATATCAGATTTTTTTTTTTAATAATAATTGACCATTAGGCAGAAGGGATGTCAGACATCACTCCAGGCCTTCAGGGGCATAGATTTGAGTGGGGGCCATTTTGCCCTCACTTGACTTTCTGCCCATCGCTCCACAGGGTTGGATCATTTTAGGCACTGCCGACGGCTCTGTTAATCAGGGAAAATGACCGGAAAGCAGCAGCAGCAGCATAAAAGTGATCCATGGTGAATCCAACGTCGGGACCACTTTTATGTAAAAGAGGTTCGCCCACTGTTTAAAAAAATACTGGGGTTATGGCAGCTAACTACATGGTCACAAGGTGCTTTGGAGTTGGGGCGCAGAGTTTCAACTGCCCCAAAGCACCCCCTTATGTTGAGGTTATGTGGCCTGGTATGGTTCATGTGGGGGGTGCTCACTCATCCCCCCCTTTCCTGGCCTGCCTTTTGGAAGGAACCCCCATGGCGTTTACATTTTTTTTTCTATTGCCGGCAATGGTTTGTTTTGTATATGTAGCATCAATGTAAAAAAAAAAAAATTAAATATAGTTTTTAAAGGAGCAATGATTTTATTGGTGCTTAAAGTGAAACAATACAAATTAAAAATAAGGCAAAACTGACATATGTAAAGGAAAAAAAGATTTTAAATTGGTATTCATAGTTGCAAGCAATTACATAAAAAAATGAAGAAAAACAAAAACAGTGTGGGGACTCCTTCTCCCGCCCATGCATACCAGGTCCAAAAAAACCAGTGTGGGGTCCCCCCCAAAGTCCATGCCAGCCCCTTTCCCAGCACGCAGCCTGGCAGGCCAGGGAAGTAGGCGGGACGAGCGAGTGTTTATTTTTTTAATAAAGGAATTGTCAAAGACTGGCTCCTGTCTTTATTTTTGACACTTTTTTTTACAATGTACCCCCACTCATTCACAAAGGTAGGGGCTGGGATCCAGGGGCCCCCCTTTTATCCACCTCAGCTCCGGAAAGGTTTTTTCCCCCCTTCCCAACCAGGCCATTTTTGTAATACGGCAGTGCGATGATTTAACTCACAATTGCGCAATTGTGCAACACTGTACCCAAATAAAATAGATTTCCTT
The DNA here is from genome assembly GCF_905171775.1 of Rana temporaria. Taxonomy (NCBI): domain Eukaryota; kingdom Metazoa; phylum Chordata; class Amphibia; order Anura; family Ranidae; genus Rana; species Rana temporaria. The sequence goes on along the minus strand of NC_053491.1, from coordinate 295,304,497 downwards.
TTTTTTACCCATAAATAGAGCTATCTTTTGGTGGTATTTGATCAGCTCTGTAATTTTTATTTTTTGCGCTATAAACAAAAAAAGACTGACACAAATATGTTTTACTTTCTGCTTTAAAACATATCCAATAAAAAAAATAAAAAATCGAATTTTTTCATCAATTTGGGCCAATATGTATTCTGCTACATATTTTTGGTAAAAAAAAATAAGCATATCTTGATTGTTTTGCACAAAAGTTACAGCATCTACAAACTATGGGATATTTGCATTAATTTGATTTGATTTTTTACTAGTAATGGCAGTGATCGGCAACTTATAGCAAGACTAAGATATTGTGGTGGACTAATCAGACACCTAACTGACACTTGACACTTTTTTGGGGACCAGTGACACTAATCCAGTGATCAGTGCTAAAAATATGCATGGTTACTGTACTAATAACACTGTCAGGGAAGGGGTTAACATCAGGGGCGATCAAAGGGTTAAATGTGTTCTTAGGGAGTGCTTTCCCCAAAACTGACACATGGAAAGAAAAAAGACATTAAAATGTATATTCCCGGCTGCAAGCCATTATAAAAAAAAAAAAATATGAAAAAAATAACAGCGAGGGGTCCAAGGGGACCCTTGGGGTCTGGTATGAATTTTAAGGGGAACCCCAAAATTGTTATTTAAATGGCATAGGGTCCCCCCCCAAAGCCCATACAAGATCCTTCTTAATCGTGCATGTCCTTTCAATGGTCAAGATTTGCCTGTCTAAGCCAATTATTATTTGTGTAAAAGAGATCGAAGGGATATGCACGTTTGCCAGAACAAAATCTGCCCATTCCTGCGAAATGGAGGCGGACAACATGTATAGGGCTGCAAGGTGTCGCTTAAAGGGGTTGTAAAGGTTTGTTTTTTATTTTCTAAATAAGACTGTAATTATACTTTTAACCTCAGACCCTGTATCATTTTTAAATTTATAAAAAAAAAAAAAAAAAAAGCAAGGGTCCAAACACTGAACCTTTGGTATACACCACTAACAACCCTAGACCATTCAGAGTTCTTATGCCACGTACACACAACCGTTTTTAATGGTCTAGAAAAAAAGTTTTTTTCAACCCAATTATTGTTAAGCCGGCCTTGCCTACACACGATCGTGAAAAAAAAATGCTCTAGCAAAGCGTGGTGACGTACAACACGTACAGCGGCACTATAAAGGGGAAGTTCCATTCGGATGGCATCACCCTTGGGGCTGCTTTTGCTGATTTCGTGTTAGTAAAAGTTTGGTGAGAGACGATTCGCATTTTCAGTCTTCGTGCTGTTCAGTCTGTTACAGCCTGACAAATGTGCTATCTCCATTAAGAAAGCTAGTTTTACCAGAACAAATGCTCCCGTTTTATAACTTGCTTCTGAGCATGCACGTTTTTTTCACGTCGTTAAAGCCTACACACGACTGTTTTTCACAACGTGAAAAATGACAACGTGAAAAACGCCGCAAAAAAATGCTCTAAATTTTTAATGCCCATTTTTCACATCATGAAAAATGCTCTGGAACCCAAACACGATAGTTTTTAATGACATTATGACATAATGTAATCAAATCAAAAACACAGAAATTTGCTCAGTTGCAGAATTGTCACTGTTATTACTTTCAGTGTTTGATGACGAATTTCCCCACAATTCGCTATCGCTTAATTCTGAAAGTGATTCTAATTTATTATCACTGTTTTCTAGCTGCTCTAAAACCACTTTTGATGTAAAGGGACACTTTTTGGTTGCTATGGACAATCTACAGTTTCCAGGCAGTAAGAACAGTATTTATTATAGAAAAAAGTGCATGCAGGTCACTGGACAGACCACTAGGGACAAAGGGGTGTGTAATTATTTTATACAGTACTGTAATCTGTAAGATTACAGTATACTGTATGTGTATTGTGTTTTTATTTTTTGAATTTGGCACGATCTCCGCCCCAGTGCGTCGTAACGTCGCAGGAAATGGATCTCGGCGGCACTCGGGCACTGTGTGAATCAAGCGAGGAGACAGCTTGCTCACACAGCGGGGAGACATCGCAGGATCCATGGACAAGGTAAGTAACTCTGCCTGGATACTGCAATGTGATCCCGAGTCTGGCTCGGGGATACCGATAATGGTATTGGATTTCCACCCCGAGCCAGACTCTGGATTATCGCCAGGGAGATTAAGCTAGTGCATTGTTGTTGGTTTACTCAAAGTACCTTTTCCTTCGATTTCTCTTCTAAATGTTTTTTTTCTTTGTCCGAATTTCTCACTTCCTGTTTCTTCTCAGTAAGCTTGGCCCCATCATCCGAGCCATTCTGGCTGGGGGTTAGTCATCATGCTTGCCCCCTCCCTTGGGACTACATCCCTGTGGGGAGACGCTGGGAACACAGGCCTTGTTTTACTATTATGTGTTCTGTTGTGTATGGGTGCCCCCATCATCCAAGCCGTTCTTGCCCCCTCCCTTGGGACTAAATCCCTGTGGGGAGACGCCCTTGGATAATATTATCCAAGGGCAATAAATCGGTATCCCGCAGGATTTCACCAAGCTTGTTCCAAAGTAAGCCACCAGATACGAATTGGCTACAATTCAAAGGGACCTTTAGATGCGCGATCATGCAATTATTGCCGTTACATCAAAAGAGATCAACTTATACACTCCTACACTAACGATAAGAGCTTTAAAAACCCACAGTTCATCAATTGCAACACTAAGGCCTAGTACACACGAGAGGATGTATCCACGGAAACGGTCCGGAGGTCCGTTTCCGCGGATAAATCCTCTGGCGGATTTTGATCTCATGGTTGTACTAACCATGAGATCAAAATCCCCGCGGAATTCCGTCCGCGGTGACGTGTCGCGCCGTCGCCACGATGATGACGCGGCGACGTGCGCGCCGCTGTGATATAAGGACTTCCACGCATGCGTCAAATCATTACGATGCATGCGGGGGATGGATTCGGACGGATTGATCCGGTGAGTCTGTACAGACCAGCGGATCAATCCGTTGGACTGGATTCCAGCGGATCGATTTCTTAGCATGTCAAGACATTTTGATCCGCTGGAAATCCATCCCCGGGGAAAAAAATCTGTGGAAAAAAATCCACTGGATCGTACACACCAGGGGATCTATCTGCTGAAACCGGTCCGCGGATCAATTCCAGCGGATCGATCCTCTCGTGTGTACGGGGCCTAAGTTTATAGTGTATGTCATCAACTGTGACTTGTGTTGTGTCCAATATGTGGGTCGTACGATACAGAGACTTAAAGATAGATTGTATGATCACCTATAAGACATTGACAAGAATCACAATACCAATGTAGCTAAACACTGGAATACGATACATTCCAAGGATGTGTCATGTCTATCCATTCAAGGCATAGAGAGAATCACCACTCCAGTGAGAGGGGAGATAGATTTAGAAAGTTATGTAGGCGCGAGGTCTATTGGATATTTTCTTTGCATACGAGAATACCAATGGGTTGAATTTCGAATGGGATGTTTCCCATTATTACGATTAACCACTTGACCACTGGGCACTTACACCCCCTTCCTCACCAGACCAATTTTCAGCTTTCGGTGCTCTCACAATTTGAATGACAATTACTCAGTCATACAACATTGTGCCCATCTGAAATTTTTGTCCTTTTTTTCCCACAAATAGAGCTTTATTTTGGTGGTATTTGATCACCTCTGGGTTTTTTATTTTTTGCGCTATACTTTTATTCTGTAAAAAAAAAAAAAAAAATCTTGTTTCTGTCATATTAGCAGGTTATTTCTCTCCTACATGTAAAAATCATCATTTATTTGCTTGAAAATTACATAGAAACCCAAAACATTATATATGCTTCTTTAGCAAAGACCCTAAAGAATACAATGGCGGCCATTACAACTTTTTATCTCGCACAGTATTTTCGCAGCAATTTTTTGAGCGCTTGTTTTAAAAAAAAAAGTTTTGTGCTTAAAAAAAAAAAAAACAACAGTAAAGTTAGCCCAATGTTTTTGCACAATATGAAAGATGAAGTTACGCAGAGTAAATAGATACCCAACATGTCACCCTTCAAAATTGCACACGCTCGTGGAATGGCGCCGAACTTCGCTACTTAAAAATCCCCATAGGCGACGTATTGCAAGGTATTGGAGTATTGCAGGGAATTGCAAAGCATTGGGGGTATTGCGGAGTATTGCGGAGTATTGGGGTATTGCGGAGTATTGGGGTATTGCAGAGCATTGGGGTTTTGCAGAGTATTGGTGGTATTGCAGAGTATTGGGGTATTGCAGAGTATTGGTGGTATTGCAGAGTATTGGTGGTATTGCGGAGTATTGGGGGTATTGCGGAGTATTGGGGGTATTGCAGAGTATTGGGGGTATTGCAGAGTATTGGGGGTATTGCAGAGTATTGCACAGGGATGGATGGATGGCTGGATCTGTGTGACTGCATTTGTCCCAGATCCAGCCACAGTGCTGCTGCTACTTCCGCTCTCCCCCCTCTCCTCTCACACTGTACCGATCGGTACAGAGAGGGGAGGGAGGAACCAGCGTCATCACATGACGCCGGTTTGTTTACAAGTGATCGCTCCGTCATTTGACGGAGCGATCACGTGGTAAACGGCCGCTATCAGCGGCAATTTACCGCTATCCGCGATGCGCCGGGTCTTCTAGACCCAGCGCTCACGGATGATTCCGGGAGCGTGCCCCAGGGGGCGCGTGAGAGAAGGATTCTGGGAGGACGTCCCAGGGACGTCCTCCCAGAGCAACTCCACCGCGCTGTAGACGTGTTTTGTCTATAGCGCGGTGGGAAAGAGGTTAATTATGTTCGTTGGACCTCCATATCATCATGGATTTATGTTTCTGCCTTCTGATTACATACTCAGGTCATCTGTACAGTCCAAGCATTGAACAGTCAGCCTATATCACAATTTTCTGACATCTCCACTCCCATGTCTACGATTTTCCATATTATTTAGAACATATAATTGTTTCTCGCCCATATTTCCAGGAACGGAGGAATAAGACATAAATACTAAAAAATATTTATGGTGTTTACACATGGTCAAGTAGAGATATATGTCATGAGGGGTCCTGCCAAGATCAAAACGTCAATTTGTCTTTTTGTTTCCTTCCCCTTTTTCCTTTTTTCATTCTAGTTACAGTGTCTTCTGGTATTCGAATAAGGAAAGGATTCTATGTGTGTTTATCAATGGGACATAAATACTTTCTAGTCATACATACACTGAGTCCTTTAACACAATCAAGAGACCATCTATACTTTTATCCATCAGTGCATATTTTATGTTTCATGTTGCATGGTTTTCATGTGTTTATGTACTATGTGTGACTAGTTTTTAATCTATGGTTTTAGCGTGTTTTACATACTTCAACAATTGTTTATAATTAGGACACATTTGTATATACATATGTACTGACTTTGATTTGCAATACACATGCCCAGGTAGTCTTGTTTGACTCTGGGTCATGTGCAGCGTGACCGTATGTATGCATGCATGGCCAATTTTTATGTCGGCATCCCCAAGTACCTAGACTAATAATGGACAACATATAGTTTGCTCACTAATTCGATTTGCATAGTTCTTGGGAGGCTCTTTGACGCATTTATTTATTTATTTTTTGCTTCCATTGCCATACAGATATAGAAAGGAAAGAAAAACTGTCATAGTTTTGGATATTTATGTGTATTTACATATATTTATCCACACTGGCCCAGATTCAGGTAGATCCGAGCAATATTTGCGTGGGCAAAGAGCAAATATTTTTCTCTGCGCCCACGCAAATATTGCATTTTGCCCGCGATTCACGGAGCAGTTGCTCCGTAAATTGCGCGGGCGATATGCTAAACAGCCGGGCGTAAGGCTGCCTAATGTAAATGATCCCGCCGGGGGCGGGAATCATTTAAATTAGGCGCGCTCCCGCGCCGAGCGAACAGCGCATGCTCCGTCGGGAAACTTTCCAGACGTGCATTGCGGCAAATGACGTCGCAAGGACGTCATTTGCTTCTAAGTGAACGTGAATGGCGTCCAGCGCCATTCACGGTTCACTTACGTAAACGACGTGAAATTTAAATTTCACGAGCGGGAAGCGCAGCTATACTTTAGCATTGGTTGCCCCTGCTATTAGCAGGAGCAGCCTTATGCTAAAGTCGCCGTACGGAAACTCCGTACCTTGCGTGCGCAGGGCCCGCGCAACTTTTGTGAATCGGTGGTAGTATGCAATTTGCATACTATACACAGATCACAATGGCCGCGCCACCTAGCGGCCAACGCAAGAATGCAGCCAAAGATATGAAGGCATAAGGAGGCTTATGCCTGTCATATCTTAGGCTGCAGTCGGTGTAACGAGGTTCCTGAATCAGGAGCACTCGTTACACCGAAGCAAGTAAGCACTTGCGCCGCGCAACCTATGGTTGCGCGGGCACTAGTGCTTCTTGAATCTGGCACACTGACATCACCAATATAAAAAAAAAAAAAAATATTCCGTACCTGGTAGTTGGTACATGCATGCATACACATATGCTTACATATATGCTTATATACATATTTGTACAAATTCACATTTAGCAGAAGTTATTATATGCATATGTCTAAATATACCAAGATTATGATTATTATTGTTTTCTTTCATCATGCAATATTTCACTGGTATTTTTACACATGTCTATAACACATCACAACTCCATATTCCACATGTTTTACACTACCGGTATTTAGTTCACATCTATATGTCTATATATACACACATTAATTAATCATTTAATTTATTATTATTTTTTTATATAGACACTTCTGCACACATTTGTATATTGTTGATTTTTCACGACTGGATCATTATAACCCACTAATGGGTATACTTAGATCATTAATACTTTTATAATTATATACTTCAACAATACACTTTATCATATTTATTATGAATATTTATCCAAAATGTGATATTTTTACTTTTCATTCACTTCGTGTTTGTGTTCAAATTTGATATATTACATATCTTTGTAAATGAAAGGATCACTAAAGGAAATTTTTTTTTAGCTAAATAGCTTCCTTTACCTTACTGCAGTACTGGTTTCATGTCCTCATTGTTCGTTTTTGCTTTGAAGTTGCTGTAATTCTGCTGTGATCTCCACACTTCCTGGTTGCCTGTTTCCTTATAACCACAGTACTGGGAGCTTTTCACGGTGGTCTAAGCTGTCATTACTGTGTGTCTAAAACTTAACAGAACCAATCAGATTCATTTTAAAAACATAACACTGCCCTGGATTTGTTTGTTTTTGTTCTGTGTGTCTCTCTAGTTCACAGGAACACGAAACCAGTTTAAAAGTGAAACTAACCTGCAGGCACATTATATGATTGCTTTTTATCTATTTGTAATCATTTTTAAAATGAATCAGTTAACTTTTATGTCTCTATACCCTGTAAACAGTCATTTCAGCAAAACATTTTTTTTCCTTTAGTGACCCTTTAACACGTCTACACAGATCGGCTGTTATTTTTACATTTGTTTATTTAACACTCACATTTTGAATTGTAACATATGGTCCCAATCACTAATTTTCTAATTGGATGCAATTTACCATTTGCCATTTTGATCACATGATTTTTGGGTAAAGGTATTTATTTGAAGTGCATTTTTTTGTATATTACCAAAGACTAAGCACTAAGTATTAGCGCAAAACCTGTTGGCTGTGTGTCTCATTTTTGTTGTGGCTTGTAGTGCTTTTATCCTATTTTTATCAAAAGGCTACCGAAAGTTTTTGTTGGAGTACGGCAGTCCAAATATTTCCTTCTACTTTTTGTTCCGTGCATTGCCAGCACCCGTGGTTTCTGAGAGGAGACTAATCACCAAGTACATTCATCTGGAGCGTTTACTCCCTTTCCCTATCATCTGAGCAGCACTTGCAGAGAAAATAAAGGTAATAAAAAACAGTAAGACCATGATAGATTAGAAAATGATGTTCAAAATTGATGGTTTGGTAAAGGCATATATCTGCATCCCAATTTTTTTGCGTTTCGTGTGTGGGACACTCATCAGGGGCGGATGCTCAGGGATATCTACAGGGTATAATAGAATATAATTCATTAATCTGGTTGTAATCAAACACATCAGGGAAGGGACAATTAAGCCCACCCTGAGTACTTACATGGAGTCAGTACAATGAGGTGGGGTGGGTATGGAGCCAGGGCCAGAAAAGTGGTCTGTCCCGGGAGCTGAGGTAACGGGGCGCACATATAGAACCCCCCAAGACACAGGACACAGATTGCTGATATTCGTAGTAAGACAAGGTGATGAACCGATGGTGACTGCCAAAGGGAGTCTAAAAAAAGCAATATCATTGTGTCATATTGTATATTCACCAAAAGTAATTATTAAAAGTAACTAGCTAACAAGGTAGTGAGTAAAATTACCTTGTGGATAGCTTACTTTTATCCCAAAAGAGGAAATAAGGTATTGTGGTGAGATATAGTGTCTTTGGTTTGTAGCAGCAGGATTGCGTCAGGGAGGCCAAATATAGCCGCCCCTCACACGTGCACGCTGACTTCTATCAGCGTCACACCGGTACGGCACAAGCAGGGAAGGGTGGAAGTAAGGGTGATCGCCTTGCAGTTCCTGGGCACCAGTCATGGGGGCGTCCCTGGATATACAGGAACCACAGCTCAATCCCAAAAAGTATAACACAACGCATATCTGCTGGGTAATCGCATGAACACAGATGGCTGTGTCCTGAGTATACAAAGCCCGGACATGGTGCATTGCAATCCAGGGTTTAAAAACCTCACACATGGGTGGCAGGGGAACACTGCCAACCCTGTTGTCAGGAAAGGCTTCACCCGCTGGTGGCGCTGTTGGTCCTATGGATTGCAGTACTAGTGTCCACCAGCAGGTGTCTTCTTTCAGCCAATATCTATGATAAAGGATCTCACCTGTTGGTGGCACTGGGCCATAGTACCGGCATCCGCAAGCGGGTGTATTCCGGCAGGGTGGGGAAGGCAGCACCTTCTCCGCTCAGGTGTTACATAGGACAATTACTGCAGTCTCATAAATACCCGGCAAGCCCTCACATACTTTGCCTTGGTATCTCTTTCATTGAGCCCTGACCTCACTGCCTGTATTCTGACCTTGAGCCTGTACCTCACCTCACCTGATCTGATCCCTATCCTGAGCCTATCCTGAACCTGTCCCCCCTGTTGCATACCTGATTTCCTTGGATCCCTGCCCTGCAGCCTATCCATCCACCCTCTCCCTGTCTTGTTTGTTCCCTGTCCTTATCTGCTGACTCCCCGCGTATGACCTTGGCCTGGCTGCGTTTATGCTTCTGAAACGCCCCTCGTCCATCTCCTGATCTGCTGTGTATGGCCCTGTCCTACGTTCAAGATTCTGGTACTGCCCTTTGCTGTATATACTATTTGTTGTTTGGTTGGTTTTGCACTGTTTGTATTTACTTATATATCACCTATCTTAAAAAAACATCATTATAATTCACTTTACATTCGTTTTTGGTTCTCTCTGTGCAGTCCACACAGTCTGGTCAACTAATTCCCTGACACCTGTCAATAAGCCTCCATTCCTAATACATATAACATATATATATATATATATATTTTTTTATCTTTGTGGACAGCCTACTGACAGAAATTGTACCAGCTGATTAGCGAAAGGCCAATGTGGTACCAAAATCCAAAAATTGCAGAGACATGATCCAGGAAACTACAGGCCAGTCAGAGTAGCATCAATAGTAGGTACATTACTGGAGGGAATGATAAGTGACTATATCCAAGAACTTGCTGAAGAAAACAGTATCATTAGCTATAATAAGCATGGGTTTACGAAGGGTCATTCTTGCCAGACCAATCTGTTAACATTCTATGAGAAAGTAAGCTGGCATCTAGATAGGGGGGAGGCCAGTGGATGTGGTATATCTAGATTTTGCAAATACTTTCAATACAGTTCTCCATAAATGCATAATCTACAAGCAGAGGTCTACAGACATGGACCATAAAGTTTGTTCTTGGATAGAACACTGGTTACAGGGGCATGTCCAAAGGGTAGTGATATATAACGTGTACTAAGACTGATCTGAAGTGGTACGTGGGGTACCCCAAGGCTCTGTCTTGGAACCATTTCAGTTTAATTTATTCATACATGATATAGAGGGTGGGATACATAGCTCAATCTCAGTTTTTGCAGACGACACAAAAATTAGCAGGGCAATAGTTTCACATTAGTATATGGAAATGTTACAGAAAGACCTGAAAAAAAAAATAGAGTGGGCAACTACATGGCAAATGAGGTTTAATGTGGAGAAATGTAAGGAAGTGCACGTGAATGCTACAAACATAAATGCAAATTACTCAGTAGGGGGAGGACCTCTGAGGGAATCAAGGATGGAGAAAGATACTTCATTGCTAATCCCAGCATAGGAAAAAAACTATTTAGTCTCAGGGAGTGTAAGAGAACACGGGGCTACACAGTGAGATGGAAGGAGAAACGGTTTAACCTTAAGCTGTGCAGGAGATTTCTCTTCCACAATTGGTGGTGTCAAGGGGGAGTATTAACATTTTAAAAGACTTTTGGACGTGCATCTTAAAGAACACAACATACAGGGATATTATATATAAAATATTTACCAACACACGTACACCTGCACAGGTTGAACTGGATGGATTATTGTCTCTATTCAACCTTACCTACTATGTAACTATCAAACATAGACACCTTGTATAGGGGACAGTGGGGCTGGCATCAGCTGCAGGCTATAAGCTGCTAGAGCAGAGTTGAAAGCTACAAGGACTAAATAGATGAGGCATGTACATAGACAGCTCCATCAAGGATAAATCCCCCTTCATTGATAAGGAAGACTCTTTTAAGCCTCGTACATACGCACGGTTTTCTCGGAAAGGATCAGCAAAAAACTGCTGGCAGAGTAAACCGTGCGTGTGTACGAGGCTTTGAGGTATCTCATCAAGAAAACTGCCCAGAATCTCGACGAGAAAAATAGAGAACCTGTTCTCTATTTTCTCGTTGTGATTCTCGGCAGTGTTTTCCTGCCGAGAAACCTGAGCGTCTGTATACTTACCTGTCGCCGTGGAAACCTGCGCATGCTCGAAGTGACTTTGACGCATGCGCGGTAGCTTCCAAGGCATAGGTAGGGTGTAGCAAGATGGCGGCGACTGCATCGAATGTGACGAGCGCATGCTCATCATAGTTGATGATGTCACCGCATTCATGCCATTCAAAAGAACGGCGGTTCTTTTGAATGGAGTGTCTGTACACTCGGCAGGCAAGAGATTCTTGCCAATAATCTCATCAGGAAAAACAACCTTTTTTTTCTGACGAAATTCTGGCCCGTGTGCACAGGGCTTAAGGGAAAAAAGGGAAGGAAGATACAACAGTGGTTACATAGTTACATAGTTACATAGTTAGTCAGGTTGAAAAAAGACACAAGTCCATCCAGTTCAACCACAAAAAAAAAAAAAAAAAAAAAACACAGTACAATCCTATACACCCAACTCCATACCCACAGTTGATCCAGAGGAAGGCAAAAAACCCTAGCAGAGCATGATCCAATTTGCTACAGCAGGGGAAAAAATTCCTTACTGATCCCCCGAGAGGCAATCGGATTTACCCTGGATTAACTTTACCTACAAATCTTAGTACTCAGTTATATTCTGTACATTTAGGAAAGAATCCAGGCCTTTCTTAAAGCAATCTACTGAGCTGGCCAGAACCACCTCTGGAGGGAGTCTGTTCCACATTTTCACAGCTCTTACTGTGAAAAAACCTTTCCGTATTTAGACGTAAAGAGTGCCCCCTTGTCCTCAGTGTTGACCGTAAAGTGAATAACTCAACACCAAGTTCACTGTATGGACCTCTTATATATTTGTACATGTTGATCATATCCCCCCTTATTCTCCTCTTCTCAAGAGTGAATAAATTTAGTTCTTCTAATCTTTCCTCATAGCTGAGCTCCTCCATTCCTCTTATCAGTTTGGTTGCCCTTCTCTGCACTTTCTCCAGTTCTCCGATATCCTTTTTGAGAAGTGGTGGTAAGGATTACAAAATAAGCATCAAAAATTGTTAACTTAAATCTCAAAAGGTAGGTGTAGCCAGAGCCAGGTCTTCACCCTGAAAGTTCCCAGAGGTGCAGGTAGGCAGGGCTCCTGGCAAGGCTCAAACTGCCTACATCAGTAAACACTGGCCAGAAATCACAGATATACAAGGTAACCACATGCAGAGAGGATTCTATCACGCTTGCTGCTGAGGGGGATGCATCAGGATTTAGAGCGAATATGTCATTTTCCAGCCCCGACACAGTGAGCAATCGCTACCTATCACTCTTGCATCTGTCTCCTGTTCATTAATTTTCAATGCTGAGGGTGCTGAAAAAAGGACTGAGGAATCTCTGTCCTCAGTCTCTTTCTCTGTCTCAAAGGGGAGATGTCAGGGGTCTGTTTAGACCCCTGATATCTCACCAAAGTCCACCAACAGGGCTGATAAAAAAAATTGCAATAAATAAAAAATATAATTGTAAAAAAAATAGTACTGTGATTTTTTTTAAAAACAAATTCTGACACCATCCACTGCTCTACTGACACTACCCCCCCCCCCCTTCCCCAGAAGCACTGTAAAAAAAAATATATTTTTAAAGTGAAAAAATTTATAAAATAAACAACAAAATTGTAAATAATAATAATAGATACAATAATAAGAACAAAAAAAATACCCATTGCTCCACTTACAATGCCCCCCCCCCTTTCCCATAATCATTGTAAAAAAAGAATGTATACAAAAAAAATAATGGAAAAAAATAATAAAAATTTGGACACTGGCCATTGCTCTTCTGACAATGTCCACTGCCCTATTGACACCATCCATTGGCCCCCAAAAAGCATTTTGAAAAACTGAAAAGAAATACAAAAAATGAAATTGTAAAAAAAAATATATATATATTAAAAATAAAGACCTACTGACACCATCCACTGCCCTACTAACACCATCCTGCACATACTAACCACTCCTGTACACTCGCACTCCTCACTTGCACGTTATACCCACCTACCTATACAAACACTCCGCACTCCTCTCCTGCACATATTACCTACCTCCATATACTCTGCACTCCTCCCCTGCACATAATACCCACCACCATACACACCATACTCCTCTTCTGCACATACTACCCACCTACACTCCGCACTGTACATTACCTATTTAACATTACTACATTCTAATCTATGTAAGTCATCTCAGACTCTATTAAACCTCACCCCTTTTAAGCCATTCCCAACATGTAGCGCATTTTTAGCATCCCTACATTATGTGCCATTTTTTTTTTTTTATCAATGCATAGGGCCCACTAATTTCATGATACACCCCTCCATCTAACATATATATATATATATATATATATATATATATATATATATATATATATATATCAGGGGCGGACTGACAGCTCATGGGGCCCCCGGGCAAAAGGAGATCATGGGGCCCCCTGTGTCTCTGCCCATGTGTCCCTGCCCACGTTCAAGCTGCATCCACACAAATCCTACCTACATATTGCACTGCCCATATTGCATGCATTCAAAGAATTTCTGGATGCTATGTTCCAAATAAATGTTTATTATAGGAATTAAAGAAAAATAAAATGTACATTAAAGTGCAACAATGGTACATTTTCGAAATTAAGGTTTTCATAAATTAGCACAATATTCCCGCATAGCTTTCCAATCGGCTCTTCATTGGTTAGATTGATAGCAGCGCAGCCATTGGCTCTTACTGCTGTCAATCAAATTAATGTTGTTGCACGCCAGGGGGTGGGGCTGAGTCATACACTTATCGGGTATGGCCGCCAAGTGTATCACACAGGAGTGCGCCTGCAAGGTAACCCACTCGGGAGAGAGCTTCCCAGAGGGGGTTAGCTCTTGCGGGGAGGAACCGTGAGAGCCTCCGTGGGACCCCAGAAGATGACGATCGGGGCCACTTTGTGCAAAACAAACTGCACAGTGGAGGTAAGTATAACATGTTTGTTATTAAAAAAAAAAAAAAAAACTGAACCCATACAACCCCTTTAACTATGAATTATGGCCCTAGAATTGCTCTCACTCTGATGTTCTGGTGGATACTATACATGTATCCATTATTGTTTACATACATATGCTCATCCTACATAACCCTTTTTATATAGAGTGTGTGAAGGGATTATGGGTGTGTTTTACATTTTTTTTAAATAATTGTATTTACTTTAAATCATTTTCACTGACTACCAATGTAAAGAACATTCTTCCCACTGATCACCAATGTAAGGAACATTCTTCCCACTGATCACCAATGTAAGGAACATTCTTCCCACTGATCACCAATGTAAGGGACATTTTTCCCACCGATCACCAATGTAAGGAACATTCTTCCCACTGATCACCAATGTAAGGAACATTCTTCTCACTGATCACCAATGTAAGGGACATTCTTCTCACTGATCACCAATGTAAGGAGCATTCTTGTCACTGATCACCAATGTAAGGGACATTCTTCTCACTGATCACCAATGTAAGGAGCATTCTTCCCACTGATCACCAATGTAAGGAGCATTCTTGTCACTGATCACCAATGTAAGGGACATTCTTCTCACTGATCACCAATGTAAGGAACATTCTTCTCACTGATCACCAATGTAAGGAACATTCTTCCCACTGATCACCAATGTAAGGAACATTCTTCTCACTGATCACCAATGTAAGGGACATTCTTCTCACTGATCACCAATGTAAGGGACATTCTTCTCACTGATCACCAATGTAAGGAGCATTCTTCTCACTGATCACCAATGTAAGGAACATTCTTCCCACTGATCACCAATGTAAGGGACATTCTTCCCACTGATCACCAATGTAAAGAACATTCTTTCCACTGATCACCAATGTAAGGAACATTCTTCTCACTGATCACCAATGTAAGGGACATTCTTCTCACTGATCACCAATGTAAGGGACATTCTTCCCACTGATCACCAATGTAAGGGACATTCTTCCCACTGATCACCAATGTACGGAACATTCTTCCCACTGATCACCAATGTAAGGGACATTCTTCTCACTGATCACCAATGTAAGGGACATTCTTCTCACTGATCACCAATGTAAGGGACATTCTTCCCACTGATCATCAATGTAAGGAACATTCTTCTCACTGATCACCAATGTAAGGAATATATATAGGGAATAACACTCACTTAGGCTGGATTCACACCTACAGTATGCATTTTTAGTGCTTTTTGCATTTTGCAGATTTGCACTACAGAACGTGTTCCATAGGAAACCATGTTAAATGGACTGTTGTGCAAATCTACAAAATGCAAAAAGCACAACAAATGCCATAGATGTGAATCAGGCCTTAGTCCAGGTTCACACTGACAGCGGGAATGAAATTGTGTGAGACAGTTCAGCTAAACTCGCACGATTTCATACCCGCATGTCAGTGTGAATTTGGCGGGTGATTTCAGAGACGTCTGTGCGGATTCCATACACAGATGTCTATGGAAATTGCACCAAGAAGTCGCCAAAGGTTATACAGAAACTACTTTTGGGAATCGGTGCTGCGCCAGAAATGGGGCATCGCACCGATTCGGGTAGTGCTATTACCATGCGATTTGACATGTCAAATCGCATGGTATATTGCTTCAATGTAAATCAGGTCTAAGTGCTATTCCCTATATATAACACTGATATCTATACACTGAGTGGCATTCAGTGTACCAGATATCAGTGTGCAGGGGCGGACTGACCATTCGGTCAGTTGGGCACTGCCTGAGGGCCCCGTGGTGGGAGGGCCCGGGCCGGCTCAGTCCGAAACCTGGAGGTGCCCGGAGCAGTGGCAGCTTATCATACACAATAAAAAAAAAAAACGAGTCTGTACCCCTGAGAAAGCAGTGCCTTGAACCATTAAATCCTGCTAGCTAGGATGATGTGGCTGTTGTATGAGAGGCTCGGGAGGGATGAGCTGGCCAGGATGGATGGCTCATCATGTGCACTAGTGAATAGCACCTGACCTGCTACCTGGTAAATAAGCACAGACACAGCACAGGGAAAGAAGGTAAAGTAACAATCAGCATGGCTCTTATAACACAGATGAGACACAGACAGTGCTTTCATTATGACACTGACCTGCTTCTGCACAGGCAGGTCTGTGTGGATGCCATGCCTGTGGCTGTGCAATTCACTCTGCCTCCGAGTCCAGCAGCTCCTTCACAGACAGTCCTCCGCGGCAGTGACTTACGGCCCCGCCCCCTCAGCTGAATTCCACAGGGGGGAGAGGTGGCCGGAGCGCCTGTCACTGTAAATCCCCGCACGGCTCCATCCATCTCCAGCTCACACCTCACAAGCCTCTCATACAACAGCGCAGCCACATCAACCTAGCTAGAGGGATCCAAGGCACTGCTTTCTCTGGGTTTTTTTCATTGTGTAGAAGCTGACGCTGCTGCAGGCACCTCCATGGGCGGACTGAGCCAGCCCGGGCCCCCCCCACCACGGGCCCTCGGGCAGTGCCCGACGGACCGAATGGTCAGTCCGCCCCTGATATATATATATATATATATATATATATATATATAAATAATTTTCAGTACTAAAAACTAAAAATATTTTATTTCTATGTTATCTGGTAAATATGAACTGGCCTATGAATAATTTACATTGATCACTTGCAGGCAGCAGGTAAATCTCTATACAATAACAGGAGATACACTCCTTTTCACTCTCTAATTAGTCATTTTAACACCAATAAGTAAAAACATGCAGTGAAGCCCTGTACATACGGGCCATAATCTCGTCTGTAAAAATGTTTTGTTTTTCCTGACAAGATTCTGGCAAGAATCTCTTGCCGCCCGAGTGTACAGACACTCCATTCAAAAGAACTGCGGTTCTTTGAATGGCAAGAACGCGGTGACGCCATTGCGTACGATGAACATGTGCTTGTCACATTCAATGCCGTTGCCGCCATCTTGCTGCACCCTACCTATGCCTAAAAAGCTACTGCGCATGCGTCAAAGTAATTTCGAGCATGCGCAGGTTTCCACCGCGACAGGTAAGTATATACACTCTCGGGTTTCTCGTCAAGAAAACACTGCCGAGAATCACGACGAGAAAATAGAGAGCAGGTTCTCTATTTTTCTCGTCGAGATTTTGGGCAGTTTTCTTGACGAGAAACCTGAAAGCCTCGTACACATGCACAGTTTATTCAGCAAGAAAGCTCTGCCAGCAGTTTTCTTGCTGGTTCTTGCCGAGTAAACCGTGCGTGTGTACGAGGCTTAATTGTTTTGTATTCATATCAAAATCAATATTTTTTTCTCAATAAAGTTAATATATAAATAAAACATTTATAGCAAAAATTTAATGTATTGCATCATACAAGTGTTTAGATGTGGTGGCTGTATGAGTTTCCTTTTCTCAGCCTTTTTGCCCTTTATTTTCACTTGGCTGCCCTGACACTAAAGCCTCGTACACGCGATCAGTCCATCTGATGAGAACAGTCTGAAGGACCGTTGTCAACGGTTAACCAATGAAGCTGACTGATGGTCCGTCGTGCGTATACACCATCAGTTCAAAAATCGTTCGTGTCAGAAGGCAGTGACGTAAAACACAACGACGCACTGAAAAAAAAGAAGTTCAATGCTTCCAAGCATGCGTCGACTTGATTCTCAGTATGCGCAGGTTTTTAACCGATGCTTTTGCATACTAACGATCCGTTTTGACCTATCGGTTAGGGGTCCATCGGTTCAATTTTAAAGCAAGTTCTCATTTTTTTTGACCGAAGGTTAAATAACCTATGGGGCCTACACACAATCGGTTTGGACTGATGAAAACGGTCCTTCAGACTGTTGTCCTCTGGCGATCCTATTGTGTGTACGAGGCCTTACACTGTTCTAGGGTGTAATACCCACTCACTGCACTGTAACTATGGAGAAGTGTTTTCATCCTAAGCTGCAAAATGAGGCTCACTTCTGCATAGAAACCAATCAGCTTCCAGGTTTTATTGCCAAGGCTTAATTGAACAAGCCAAGATTAGAAGATACTTGGATACCATGCACAGCTGCACCAGATTTTGAGTGCACCTGTTTTAGTAAATCTACCCCTATGTCAAATGTTTTAATCCAGGTCTATACCCATCAGGGCATTTCTGCCTAAATGTTGGCTTAGTGTGCTTCATAAAAAGAAAGCAGATTTGTTAGACAACTTCTGTCTGAATTCATGCTAATTATTAGACATGTGCATTCGCTTTCATACGAATTCATTTTCATCCGAATTTCGGGTATTTTCGTTATCGTTTTAACAAACGAAAACGAACGTGCAGAATCCGAAAGATCTGACTTAAAAAATGCTTTATTTTCATTTTCGTTGCTACAACAGTTCGATATAGATAGGAGATTCGACATGACGGTGACAATAGCAATCTGTGTCTTCCGAACCTGCGGTCAAATGTGCCTAACCTTAACTCTATTAGTTCAAGATTATTCTACATAGAGAGGAAAGATTCGACATAGAGAGAAAATATTCGACATTATAGAGAAAGTGTTGGGGTAGACCATTCGACATGAACGACAAAGATTCGACTAAGCAGCCAAAACATACAAACGTAGAATCTTTCATTGAAGGCTTATGGTGTCTGTTGAAGGTTCTAAGAATATTCGACAAGCAGCTAAACTGTATGACGCCACAATCATACATTTCCAGTCAAATGCTCGGCCCATAGGCTATAGAAGAATTTGAATGTTGGTTGACTAGTAATAATAATTTATAAATATAATTATTACTAGTTTCATACAACATGAGAATTCTTCTATAGCTTGTAGACAGAACATTTGACCGGAAATGTATGATTGCGGCGTTGTACAGTTTAGCTGCTCCATCGAATCTTCTTACAACAGACACCATAAGCCTTCAATGACAGATTTGACCTTAATTAATTTGGATTTTTGGATGAATGCATTTTTTATGAAACAAAATAAGTAAAAACGAATTTCGGGGGTAACTAAATAAATTAGTTTTTTGGACATAATCGAAATTCCAAAACAAAATATTTCAGTGTGCACATGTCTACTAATTATTGCTTATTTTATTGTTTGTTTGTTTTTAGCAAAAATTGTGTTTTGTAAAAAAAAAAACATTCTTGAGTAGCTTCACGCATATAGAAGTTAAACTAACCAGTCTGTATTTACTAAAGATATTGATTCAAATGCACGCCATTAGCTTTGCACCAATCAAGTGGAACTGAGCCTGTCATTAAAGAGTCTTTAAAAAATTATAAACACAGGCTTTGAAATAATAGAGCTCAACTCTTTTAGGACACATGGGTGCATGCCACCTGTTCCAGGTGATTTACCCACCAAAGGACGATAGGTGCTTTTTTCAGAGTCTCACCGGTTATTACAGATGCAAAAACTGTCAGGTGTGTACTCTAAACAAGTGTAAGGATATGAAGATTTGCAATTTTGTGTCCACCAGCACCTTGCGGTCCCATGAGGTGGACCCCTCATCACCTGTTCATCTGAGGGGGTGGTCTACCTCATCTAATGTCCCTGTGGACTGCAATATGTTGGGAGGACCAAAACGGCACTATGGGTTCGTTTGAACAAACACATTGGTAATATTAGGAGAAGCTTTGAGAAGCATTCTGTTTCCAGACATAATGACCAAGTGCATAAGAGAGATCCTTCTAACACATTATTCATAGCGATAGATAAATATAGGCCCCATTGGAGAGGCAGCTCCCTGGTCAAGGAAATCTCTGGAAACAGGAAATGGCTTGGATTTATTGTCTTAAGATGTATGTTCCGTTCGGCCTCAATGTCGACACGGATGTTAATGCTTTCATTAACAAATCATAACATCTGTCCAGCCAGTATCAACTCTTTAAAGCAGGATTAACATTCTATACTACAGAGTCCTAGAGACCAATAGCAGGTTGCTGAGGTTTGGTTGTGGCTAATCATCCCACTCCCATAAGTCTATTTACCTACATTGATCCTGTTTTTCCTTTTGCATGTGAACACTGTATAAATGGGACTGGTATTGCTTTTGGTTCTGAGTCTCTGCCCGTGCCTTTTTAATTTTTTTTTTATTCGATCAACTTTTTGATTGTTTTATATATTTTTTAAGCGAATACCCATAGGCTTTTTTAGATCAGTAGCATTCTCTGGTTTTAAATTCATGGTAACATTCTGATTTAATTCACTAGAGGTTACTTGTAAGCTTTATTAATTACGTTTTTTTGTGGATTTCCTTTAGGTTAATAATCCTAGTAGTATTTTCCAGACTTCGCTGACTCTAATGGTCTTGTTAGGCATTAAGGAATCTTGTAAAATAATTTTACTGATCTCCTTTATAGGGTCATTATGATAATAGTGCTCATAATATTTTTAGATGTATTGTATTTTATTTTTCACAGTTTTTGCTCTTCTTTTTTGGGACTACAATATTTTGCTGTCCACTAGGGGTCGCGGTGTTCGATCACTGGGGGTTACACTTGTGTGGACAAATAATACACTTCCGGTTGCGGATGTAGGAGGCCGTGTTTTTTTGTTAACCATTACTATCTCCTTTTTGTGTCCATGTTTAGTTACTTGGCTACTTAGGTATTGTTTCATGTATTGCCATCTAATATTAGCTTATTTTTTATTTTTTATATATACAGCGGCTCAGAAGGAGGCTCGGTGGTAAGGCAGGTGCGCATGCGCACTGTGGCTCTAGGCGGGGCTCGGCCAGATTTTTCTTGTATTTAGGGAGGTGACGTGACACACGCCATCCGTGCCCCTGGAAGACGCAACTCTATTGCGAAACAACGTATTGCAGAGCAGAGCGGCGCGCTGACGTCATCACCCCATAATTTAGTAGAAGGGGTTTGCCTGTTGGTGTCCGGCTGGCACAACAAGCTTAAGGCTTTTTCATTGCTGTTCAAATTGTAAGTGTATTACTTTTTTACTTTAATAAATCTCATAACATTTTACACTATGGAGGCATTATGTCTTTTTTTATGGTACAAACACATGAGTCTGAGATCCGCTCAGCATTTATGGAACGTGCTGACTGAGATTGCTGTCCAAATTTGGGTGTCTTTTGAGCAAACCGTGCTTTTTAATTCAAGTTTCCCTAGATCCTCTGTCACGGGGGGGGGGGGGGGGGGGCACGGAGCTCTGGTAAGGAGGCATTTTATTCAATTTGGTGGTGGAATTCACAACAGCTTCCTCTCAAACTCTGAAGAGTCTGTTTTTTTGGAATAACTTCATCAAGCACATTATTTTCTGAGCGAGTATTTTCCACCTCCGGGTGGAAGGATTTTAGATATTGCAATATTTGTGAACTTTGACTTTGACACAATTTTTCATAATTTTCATATGCTTTATTAGTCTAAGCTTTATATGCTTTTTCAGTCAAGTTATCATTGTTGGACTATTTTTTCACTTTTTTATGGTTTACTTCATTTGCTATTTATAACCCTTTTTTTTGGATCATTCACATTTTTCACTTAATTGTTAATTTATTCACAATGTTATGTTTAGTTATGCACTTAGTTATGCATCTCTATAGGGTTAGCGCATACATATAGTTTTCTCCATATTTTGATTACTGTATGTTGTTTTGCAGAAGGTTTGCTGCTTTCCATTACCTTTTTATCTCACTTCCTAGTAATCTTTGGGGTTTGTTACAATTACCATCTTAGCGCATTTTCTCCCCCATTTTTCCCGATTTACTGTAACACACGTTGTCACAAACACGGTATATATGCTGACAAAAGTGGCATTGTAAGAAGTAAATTGATACTACATACATTATACATTTTGAGGTGAACAAGATGACTGCTGCTCTGAAAAAATAATAGACTTGCCTATATAAAAAAAATGAAATACTGTACCATCATCACAAGTAATCATTATCATTCAGACTTCTTAAACAAATAAGTGTAAAGTGGATGCCTAGGCACAAACACATCTTTCTAAATTCTTAATTGTAAAACATGTTTCCTCTGGGCAGGAGTGATGGACTGTAAATGGCTCACAGAATATAAGAGCAGGCCAGCAAACTTTTTGGCATGTATGAATTAACTGTAACGATTGCTTCTATTTACTGTTCAACATACTTGCTCAGAGGTAACATTTTTAGAATTTGTAAAGATTTGTTTGTGCCTAAAGTTTTTTTTTCACACCTTTCACAGTTTTGGAATCTTCCAGCACTCACTTCCTTTGCAGCTCTCTACATTTGGTTGCATAATATCTCATAGCTTGGAAGAAAGAAGATGCTTGAAGATATAAGCCTGATCGGGAAGAAGATGCTGGTATAACACTGAACAGAACTGTGAGTCCTGTTCTGATTAATGTCTGAAAAGGGGAGTAACTTTACTCAGTCAAGCACATATTAATTCTACTGTCCTGGGGGGAGGGGACCCCTCAGTACGCATTTAGATCAACAAATTACAGAAACCATTTAGGCAAAACAATAGGGATCCTGCAATATTGGATGTGCTGGCAAGCTGCCAGTCTAAAACCTTTTAGTTATGACAGGAATGTGTTACTGGTAGTCAGCAACATACTGTTTTGTTTTTTCACCTAAGTGACAGCCCTGATACTCTTGGTCACAGTCTATGTTGGCTATACAAAAAACTGACATTGTGTGAACTTTCCTGCAAATTAGAAATGATCTGTGTTACTTTTACTATTTTTCAAGGACCTTAATCTTCCAGTGTGCTTCAGCATGCTTCCTACTGCATACCCAGCTTTCAGCTTTATTCTGCTCTGTGGGGCTCTGCTCTACCATGATCCTGCTGTTGGCCTACAGTTCTCAGGTTAGCCTACATCCTCTCATTAGCTATCTGTTAGGCCTGTACACACGAGGAGACATCCCCGCGGACAGAGAATGCGGTGACGTAGAAGACACCGACGTTCTCAAACACGGAAGTGCAATGCTTCCACGCATGCGTCGAATCAATTCGATGCATGCGCGGGATATCGGGACGCTGGTTACACGTCATAACCAGCGGACATGTCCGATTAGGTGTACTAACCATCGGACATGTCCAACGGACATGTTTCCAGCGGACAAGTTTCTTAGCTTGCTAAGAAACTTTTGTCCACTGGAAACCTGTCCGCTAGGCCGTACACACGGTCGGACATGTCCGCGGGAAACTGGTCTGCGGACCAGTTTCAGCGGACATGTTCGACCGTGTGTACGCGGCCTTACAGTGTAGTTAGAGGGTCCACATTGGTGCAATAGCTGTCCTGATAGTTTCTTATTTTATGTCTGTATAAGCTAATTATATACAACACAGTTAGTGATAAAAAACATTTAGGGCTTGTGTTTTCACCCCTAGAATTGGTCAGCTCTTTATTTATCTTTTGGGTAGGAATACATTCCATGAAGAATACATGGAACAAGATAAATATATGATGACTGGTTATCGGCAACAATCCACGGTTTTTAAGTCTTCTGAAGCAGCTGTTGCTAGGTGTTGATCCTTCCCCACTAGAATCAAATTACATTTTAAGATCATCAAGTCCTATAAACTCACTTTAAACCGAACTACCGTACTGTAAGCCAATATGGCAATTGATGGATCTTCATGAAACTTCCTTTCTCTGTTGACAGTTACATTAAATAAATTACACAGCTAATAAGAGAGGAAATTACATCTTTCTTTGTGTAAACTCATATTAACACAGTTGTTTTTAATAGGTGACAGTGCACAATAAATACCATTATAGTAATCGATCCTACTTTACCTTTTGCTAGAAAGATTTTATAACATAAAATAATAGAATTTTAAAAGGAGGTAAAACATGGGAAATTAATTTAGGTACTTTTCCACTCATAAGAAAGTGTCCAAGGTTTGTTGCAAAGTGAGTGGTTTTTGGCATGCTGTTTGGCTGTATTTAGTAATAGAGAATTGTATCCTTTGGTAACATGCATGTTCTTACAAGTTTTCATATTTTCTGTAAATTCAGAAGCATTTCCTAACATTTGCAATTTTATGTTAAAGTGTTAACTTTACCAAAATCATTTGCAAATAATTTAATTAACAATTTCTAGGTCTTTTTTTTAGGAATGCAGATAAGCTTCCAGCTGTTTTTTAACATGGTCTTTTCATATTTATATATTTTTTTTTCCAACCAGGAGACTGAATGAAAAACAAAGTTTACTATATGGCCAGCCTAAGGTTCACTTTTCTGACAGATACATCACACAAAAATGCTGCTACAGGATATTAAAAATTAAAGATGCAAAAAAAAAGATAAAAACTCTCATGATGCTGTTGAACATCTGAATTACCATAAGAATTACCATAAGACTGCAAAACCCATGAGAAATTAAAAAACTTCTAGATGTGTTTCTTAGCAAACACAATGTACAGGTAAATGGAAAATGGTAATAACATAAACACTTACGTGCACATGCACACTAATGTTGAACTGGATGAACCAGTGTCTTTATTCAACCTTTCCAACTATGATTTTGGCTATGTGCTGCATCCCATTGAGGGAGTGGTTGCTTGTGGGATTTTGAGTGCCCAGGAGTGAGGCATGGTGATGTCACCCATGCCTTGCATGGAAGCCAGAGCTTAGAATATTATTTTTATATGTTTTGTACTATCTTTATTTATTTTTTTATAGATAATTTTGCTTAGGTAGTGGTGGGCTAGCAGTAAAGCAGGTCAATTTTAAATGTTTTACTGGAAATAGGTGAATCTGGTTTGAGTTTTAACCAAGGGTGGTAACATTCTCTGAGGGGGATATTCCCAAAAGCCTTACCTGTCTGTGAGGCATCAATTGACAACTGTTCTGTGCTTTTTTCCAACACATGGGGTTATTAAGCAAGCCCTCTCGTGTACTGTATTTCAAGTATTTCAAGTAGCCCATATGCCTTTTCTAGCCTGTACCAGTTCCATAATGTCTTTTACATTTTAAAAGTATCACATTTGTGCCAGAAGCTACAGCAATTTTTATGTACAATATTTTTTGACAGAAGTAATTACTGCATTAATTAAAGCCTTACCTATTTTTGTCACAAATAGATAGATTGCAGTTAGTGCATTATTTTCAGCATTCCCCTAAAGAATACAAAACACACTTCTCTAGTGCAATAAAAGAGATTACATTTTTATATTATATTCTATTTAAATATTTTGAAACCAGTTTTGTTTTTTAGAAAACCAAAAGTACATAGCCTGCAAAAAATAAAAAATAAAGTTCTGAAAAAATACTATTTTAAAGTTGAATATGTAGCCGTCTGGTCTTTCAACCTCACCCCATCCAGCAGTAGTGGTGCCCCTCCTTATCTCCTCCCACCTCCTGATATCACCAGACATACATTTTGGAGCATGTGGATAAGAAACAAATATACACTCAGTCAGGGTGACCGATAAGGGGGTACCACTGGTCCTCCTGTACAGAGCTTGGTTCACCATCAGTTCATCAGTGGGACCCAGGCAGTTACTAAGCACAATGAAATGGAAATTCCCCCCCCCCCCACACTGCATTGATCACCCTTTATATCCAGGTTCCTCTTCCTGGTCCCCCCAGTGCTGCCAGCTTTCCCTCTCCTCCCTCCTGCCAGCTGCTGCAGGGCACAGGGGATTGTTTCAGGATGGAGAGCAGCATTGGGCCAGTAAATATGTCATAAGGTAAGAACAGGGTAATTTATTTTGTATTATCTTCTGTGAGTAGGGTGTCTTTTCCTGGTTTTCACCACTGGAGGGAGTAAGTGCATACCTGGTGTTTCCTTACATAGCCATCCAGGAACAAGCTCAGTGAAGTCGGTCAATAAAAAATGCCACTCACCTCCTTCCACTGGAGACTCTGCCACAAAACGCATACAGGGGTCCCCCAATGATGCCCCAGTAATCTCTCCCCCTTCTCTTTTTCGTCCTGGGCGCCGCCATGACAGTGGCATGTGCATGCGCACTGGGAGCACGTTTTATACTTTCTAATGGGCAGATGGAGAGGGGGGCCGTGGTTGCGTGTGCCTGTGCGTGGACACGGCGCACCTGTGTGCAGGCGCCAAGAGGCTGATTTAAAGCCCAGCACGCCAGAAGCTTTCTGTAAGCAGCATGGAAACAGAGCAGTGGGCTGTAAACATCCCTGTGGATTGAACCAGGCAAACCTGATGCCGCGTACACACGATCATTTTTCGGGTTGTAAAAAATGACGTTTTTTTTAATGTTTTTAAAAACGATCGTGTGTGGGCTTCAGAGCATTTTTCGGGTTCTGAAAAACGGCCACATTTTTTTTTGAACATGCTCTTTTTTTTAACAACGTTTTTAACATTGTCATTTTTCGGGTTGTAAAAAATGGTCGTGTGTGGGCTTTAATGACGTGAAAAATCTGCGCATGCTCAGAAGCAAGTTATGAGACGGGAACTACCGTTCGCAATGGAGTAAGCACATTCATCACGCTGTAACAGACAGAAAGCGCAAATTGTCTTTTACTAACACAAAATCAGCTAAAGCAGCCCAAAGGGTGGCATCATCCGAATGGAACTTCCACTTTATAGTGCCGTCGTAAGCGATGTACGTCACCACGCTTTGCTAGAGCATTTTTTTTCACGATCGTGTGTAGTCAAGACCGTTTTAATGATCGGGTTGAAAAAAACTTTGTTTTTCTAGAGCCTGAAAAACGTTGTTTTTTACAACCCGAAAAATAATCGTGTGTACGCGGCATAGGACTCCTACTCGGCATCAGGTTGTGCAGTGAGCAGCATTTTGTGGCGGCGGTTAATAATGGGATGTGGGGTTCCAGCACCTTATACCTCTGGACCCCTTTACATTACACAGCACCCTGCACCTCTGGACGCCTTTACATTACACAGCACCCTGCACCTCTGCACCCCTTTACATTACATAGCACCACACCTCTGGACCCCTTAACATTACACAGTCCCCCCACAGTTTGTTACACAGACACCCCCCTAACAGTTCTGGACTCCCTGCATGTTACACAGACCTCCATACAGTACAGACCCCCTACATTACAGACTCCACTACAGTGCAGACCCCCCTACATCACAGCCCCCTCTACTATACAGCCCCCCTCTGCAATACAGACCCCAAGACATTACAGATCCCCCTACATTACAGACCCACTCTACAATACAGACCCCCTCCCTACAGTATAGACCCTCTCCCTACAGTACAGACCCCCTCCTACATTACAGACCCCCTCTACAATACAGACCCCCTCTACAATACAGACCCCCCTACATTACAGGCCCCCCTCTACAATACAGTACCTCAGATTAGCGTGGGACTGCATGTGGCATTCCCTCCCCCTGTGTAGACATAAAGGAGGAGGGGGAAGCAGCTTCACTCTGCTTGGCTGTGTGAGAAAGCCGAGACTGATCAGATCATCAGAGCCGCGGCCACCGTGCCAGAGAGAAGGGGAACGTTTTCCCTCCTTTATCCTATGGAGGAAGGTTTCACTAAGAAATGGGGGGTACTTGTTATAGATGCAGCTATTTCTTCTGCAAACAAAAGCCTGACCTGTCCTATAGACCAGTGGTCATCAACCCCTGGTCCGTGGCCCACTACCGGGCCGCAGCCCTTCTGCAGCCGGGCCGCGAGTGCGAGCAGGCGGCATGAGACTTTTCTTCCTCCTGCCGTCGCTCTGTAATCCTCACAGAGCCGACAGCGGGAGGCAGAACAGTTCTGGGTGGAGGGCGGAGCTGTCCGAGGTTATCAAACAGGCGATTGGCTGCTAGGACTGTCCTTCATCCTAGCAGCCAATCACCTGTTTGTTACCTCGGCCCTCCCTCCAGAACTGTCCCGCCTCCCTCCGTGCAACGCCTCTCATCAGTCTCCTGTCCCTATCCAGACATGCTGTGCACAGTCCTCTCCACTGCCCACATCGGCACCGCCTCCTTCGGCACAAGCAGGGACTAGTGTGACTGTGATCTCTCGGTGGCATGGAGAGGGTGTGACAGCAGCAGGGACATGGTCGTCTGGTGTCTGTTCTGTGTACCTGCTGGTTCAGATCAACGGCTGCCAACCGAGTGCCTGACTCCTCCTCCTCCCACCCATGGCCCGACTCACTGAGAGACGATACACCAGAGGGTGTGAAAGGTAAAGAAATAAGTCACACAGATGGACACTGATGAAGGTGGTGACAAGTGAAGTTACTGAGGGGAAGGTTATACAGGGGAACATGGGTGGCAAGTGACATGGCTGCAGGTGGCAGGTTGTGGGTGACAGGCTGTGGTGGCAAGTGACATGGTGGCAGGTGGCAAGTGACATGGCTGCAGGTGGCAAGTGACATGGTGGCAGGTGGCAAGTGACATGGCTGCAGGTGGCAGGCTGTGGGTGACAGGCTGTGGTGGCAAGTGACATGGTGGCAGGTAGCAAGTGACATGGCTGCAGGTGGCAAGTGACATGGCTGCAGGTGGCAAGTGACATGGCTGCAGGTGGCAAGTGACATGGTGGCAGGTGGCAAGTGACATGGTGGCAAGTGACATGGCTGAAGGTGGCAAGTGACATGGTGGCAAGTGACATGGCGGCAGATGGCAAGTGACATGGTGGCAAGTGACATGGCTGCAGGTGGCAGGCTGTGGGTGACAGGCTGTGGTGGCAAGTGACATGGTGGCAGGTGGCAAGTGACATGGTGGCAAGTGACATGGCTGCAGGTGGCAAGTGACATGTCTGCAGGTGGCAAGTGACATGGCTGCAGGTGGCAAGTGACATGGTGGCAGGTGGCAAGTGACATGGCTGCAGGTGGAAAGTGACATGGTGGCAGGTGGCAAGTGACATGGTGGCAAGTGACATGGCTGCAGGTGGCAGGCTGTGGGTGGCAAGTGACATGACTGTAGGTGGCAAGTGACATGGTGGCAAGTGGCAAGTGACATGGTGGCAAGTGACATGGCTGCAGGTGGCAAGTGACATGTCTGCAGGTGGCAAGTGACATGGCTGCAGGTGGCAAGTGACATGGTGGCAGGTGGCAAGTGACATGGCTGCAGGTGGCAAGTGACATGGTGGCAGGTGGCAAGTGACATGGTGGCAAGTGACATGGCTGCAGGTGGCAGGCTGTGGGTGGCAAGTGACATGACTGTAGGTGGCAAGTGACATGGTGGCAGGGGAAGGCTGTGGGTGGCAAGTGACATGGCTGCAGGTGGCAAGTGACATGGCTGCAGGTGACAGGCTGTGGTGGCAGGCTGTAGGTGGCAAGTGACATGGCTGCAGGTGGCAGGCTGTGGGTGACAGGCTGTGGTGGCAAGTGACATGGTGGCAGGTGGCAAGTGACATGGTGGCAAGTGACATGGCTGCAGGTGGCAAGTGACATGGCTGCAGGTGGCAAGTGACATGGCTGCAGGTGGCAAGTGACATGGTGGCAGGTGGCAAGTGACATGGTGGCAGGTGGCAAGTGACATGGTGGCAAGTGACATGGCTGCAGGTGGCAGGCTGTGGGTGGCAAGTGACATGACTGTAGGTGGCAAGTGACATGGTGGCAGGGGCAGGCTGTGGGTGGCAAGTGACATGGCTGCAGGTGACAGGCTGTGGTGGCAGGCTGTAGGTGGCAAGTGACATGGCTGCAGGTGGCAAGTGACATGGCTGTAGGTGGCAGGCCTGGAGTGTGGGGGGGTCTGAAGAAGTTAAATTGGGGTGACCAAGAACTGTCATGTGAGGGAGGCTGAGGATATTAAAGTGGAGGTTGGGAATGTAATGTGGGGGGTAGGCTGCCACTGATTCTGCATTATGGTGGGTTTAACTATTTCATTTATTACTACAATGTAATAGAAATAATACCCCCCGCATGCCATCCCCAACCTCCCCCCAACCGGGCCTTGGCAAAATTTTCTTCCAAGCAGCCGGTCCCCGGTGCCAAAAAGGTTGGGGACCACTGCTATAGACAATGCTTATGGCTTTAAGGATCCAACTGATAAAAATCTGGAGTCCCTATTGAAAGCCTTCTCATACATGCCTGGGGCTGTAGTGCAATCTGCAGTTACAGCCATTGGTGTTTGTCAGTTACTCAAGGAACAAAAGAAGCAGATGATTAAGTTCCTCTCTACAGAGGAGATTGAGGTTTATGAGGACCTTATAAGGCCTTGTGTTTTGCGGTTGATGCGATTATGGACTCTGTTCAGCATGCATCACCCTTCAATCTCCTGCAGGTACACAAGCGCAGGTCCCTTTGGTTAAAACATTGGAAGGCTGAGGTTTCTTGCAAAAATACTTGACAGTGGTCCCCTTTGGGGAAGGTCGTCTGTTTGGGGATGACCTGGATATATAAATTCAAAAGTTTACCGGAGGCAAGTCTACTCTGTTGCCGGTTAAAAAGAAGAGTAAACGTCCTTCATTTAAGCGTACTCTTTCTCCAGCCCCTGAAACCTAATTTTCCAGGCAGTGGCGACGGCCTCCCCAGTCTAACACTAGGGGAAAACGCCCAGAGCCAAGCCAAGTTCTTTCTGTAAAGAACCGTATATGATTATTCATGATGACAGGGTGGTGCTGCGTCCTCACCCGACTTTTTTTACCTAAGGTGGTTTCAGGATTTCATCTGAATCAAGATATAGTCCCACCATCTTTTTTTCCAGATCCGCAGTCTGTAGAGGAAGAAGGTCTACACGCTATAGATGTTGTAAGCAGGGCCGATCCTGGGCGGGTGCGAGGGGTGCTCTGCACCCCGGCGCCACAGAGGGGGGGCGCCGAGCGGCCGAAGTGTCAGACTGCTCCGCTCCCTCCTCCTCTCCTTGAGTCACACACAGAGTCGGCAGCTGCTAGGGCGTCGGGAGGGAAAAGTTACCCTGCCGCCACCCCTGCTCTCATCTAGTTTATCTGTACAGGCGCACCATGTCAGGCAGGCTCAGCCCCCCCCATATGAACTTTAGCGGCCGTTTACAGTGGCAGAATCAGGGTCGTACTTGCGCCCTGCAATTCCGCCAGTGTGGGGGGTCCCCACACCTCCCCTGTACCTCTGAGCTGGCTGGCATCTCCAACTATACAGGGGAGAGGGCGGGAGGATGTTTTCTACTATTGTGTTGTTTAATTAAAAAATGAAATGAAAATTATTTAAAGTAAAAAAAAAAAAAAAAAAAAAGAGTAAATGGGAAAAAGCCTTGAAAATAGATATTTCTGATACTCAATGGAAGAAAACGTGTTTAGTTTCACAAAAGTGCTCTATAGCACGAGATTGCAAGAAACCCCTTATAGGATACTTGCGCACTGGTGTTCCATGACTGACAGATTACATATTTGGTACCCAAATAGTAGCAATCTTTGCTGTAAATGTAAACATGAAGTTGTTACAATGTTGCACATTTGGTGGCACTGTCCTCTGATAACCAATTACTGGGGAAAAATATGTAATCTCAACCGAAAAATCATGGAGACTGGACTTTAGGTTAGATGCTGCTACATCCTATCCACTGTTAAAAAAACACTTATTAGTAAGGCATTTAATCATGTGTTGCGCTTGATATAAAATAATTTTTACATTCTAATACTGGAACAGCATTCTGGTTTCACAGACACAGAACTTCTTAAACAAATGGTGTTGGATACAATGGGAACATAGATACCATTGTTGTATTCAATTGACAGTTTGAACAGTCTATTGTCTCTATAGATACATTAAACAGGTAAGAGAGGGTCTCTCAAACTGAAAGGCTACAAAGATGTCTGTTAGTCAGTTGTTAAATAACCTGACATATAAAAGGGGTTGTCAGGCATAAGCTGGGAGGACTTGCATCATGCCTTAAGACTAGGGATGGGCGAACAGTTTGGCCCGAGCTTAAAGCGGGGGTTCACCCTATCGACAGGAAAAAAAATTTTTTTTTTTCTTTTACCTTTAAATCAGGCACTGTAGCGCGAGCTACAGTATGCCTGTCCCGAATTTTTTCCCCCCATACTCACCTTGTAGTCGTCCATCGAAGATACCGGGGAATGGGCGTGCCTCTGGAGACGGAGGATGATTGACGGCCGGCTCTGGCGCGTCACGCTTCTCCGGAAATAGCCGAAATAGGCTTGGTCTTCACGACGCGTGCGCATAGCCTGTGCGCACGCGCCGTGAAGAGCCGAGACCTACTCCGGCTGTCTTCGGGGAGAGTGACGTGCCAGGGCCGGCCGTCAATCATCCTCCCTCTCCATAGGCACGCCCATTCCCCGCGGGAGCCGAAATCTACGATGGACGACTACGAGGTGAGTACGGGGTTAAAAAAATCGGGACAGGCATACTGTAGCTCGCGCTACAATGCCTGTCTCGATGGTAACATCATGTGGGTCAGGGTGAACTACCGCTTTAAGTTCGGGCTGAATTTTGGTTGTTCGGGTGTTCTGGCGAACACCAAACAATATGCTGAGTTCGGGGAAAATTCGAAAGCAGCAGAACCCCGTTAAAGTCTATGGGACACTAACATGAAAAACCAAAAGTGCTAATTTTAAAGGCTTATATAAAATTTATGGAGCAGTGCTTTTAATAATGATTAAAGTGAAACAATAAAAGTGAACTATTTCTTTAAATTTCATACCAGGGGGTTGTCTATAGTATGCCTGTAAAGTGGCACATTGTTCCCGTGTTTAGAACAGTCCCTGCAGCAAAATTTAATCTCTAAAGGGAAAAAAAGGAATTTAAAACTACGTGTGGCTATAATGAATTGTCGGGTCCCGCAATACAGATAAAAGTAATTGAAAATAAATAAATAAATAAATAAATTGCGTGGGGGTCCCCCCAAATTCCATACGAGGCCCTTCAGCCCTGGTAGGGGTTTTAAGGGGTACCCTGGTCCCCCTAAAAATCCATAAAAGACCCTTGTCCGAGCATGCAACCTGGCAGGCTGCAGAAAAAGAGGGGGACAAGAGAGCGCCCCCCCCCCTGAACCTTACCAGGCCACATGCCCTCAACATGGGTGGGTGCTTCGGAGTCACCCCCAAAGCACCATGTCCCCATGTTGATGGGGACAAGGGCCTCGTCCCCATAACCCGTGCCCGGTGGTTGTGGGGGTCTGTGGGGCGGGTGGCTTATGGGAATCTGGAAGCCAACTTTAACAAGAGGACCGCCAGATCCCAGCCCCCCGTGTGAATTGGTAACGGGTAAATTGTACCAGTTACCATTTAACAAAAAAAGGTAAAAAATTAAAAAAAAGACAAGAGCCAGCTTGGGACAAGTCCTTTAATAAACAAAAAATCCAGCGATGTAATCCATCTCGGGAACATGACGAGAAAAAGAAAATGGAACAGTTCCGCCTCCATGGGAGGGGGCCAACGAGTGACGATACCCCTCGCTATGAAAGTTATTTTATAGCTGTGGGTGGTACGTGTGACCCTGCCCCCTCTGACACCACAGGGAAACGCCGCAAAGCCACACGGTGATGTACACTGGTGACCCCGCCCCCTCTGACGCCACGGGGGAACATTTTTGACAATTTCATGGGGTATGAATACTTTTTCAAGGCACTGTAGCGACCATTAGAGGAAAGGACACAGTCATCATTCATCCTGCATTGCCAATAGCAGGATGGGTGAGGGCTAATGGACTGACTACTAGGGCAGCTGTAGCCCAGAACTAGACACTGATTAATGGAAGTGGTACCTTCACGAAAGAGGGGGTATTTCAGCTAGAGATGTCAGAGACATTTCAAAACAATTGGCAGGGATTGTTACTTTTACCCTCTCCCAGCTCCAGTCATCCTCTATTCAAGAGGCTCCACCCTTTTATTCTCTGTCAGAAGACGTGAAAGAGTCAGCATGGTTCATTGATGGTTCAGACCTGGTAACCTCGCCTGGGTGTAAATGGACAGCAGCAGTCTACAACCCAAGTATAGACACAGTCCTGCAGGAGACCAGATTTGTAAGGTCCAGTCAGTATGCAGAGTTGAAAGCTGTAGTGATGACTCTTAAAGGAGTTGTAAACCTTCATGTTTTTTTACTTTAATGCATCCTATGCATTGGACACTGGATACAGGACTCGGGAGCGTGCCCGCAAGGTATCCCCCTTGGGAGAGTGCTTCTAAGGGGGGGTACCAGAAGACAACCACGAGGGACCCCAGAAGATGTGGATCGGGCCAATCTGCGCAAAACGAGTGGAGGTAAGTATAACATGTTATTTAAAATATAAAAAAAAACATATAACCCCTTTAAAATGGATCCTTCTTTCCATGTCACGATCTACACTAACAGCTGGGTGGTCTTTAACCACTTGACCACTGGGCACTTAATAATCAGACCAATTTTCAGCTTTCGGTGCTCTCACATTTTGAATGACAATAACTCAGTCATACAACACTGTAAAGAATACAATTTTGGTCCTTTTTTCCCACAAATAGAGCTTTATTTTGGTGGTATTTGATCACCTCTGCGTTTTTTTTTTCGCTATAAATGAAAAAAAAACGAAAATTTTGTAAAAAAAAATATTATTCTTCATTTCTATTATAACATTTTGCAAAAAAGTAATTTTTCTTCATAAATTTGGCCTAAAATGTATACTGATACATATATTTGGTAAAAAAATAAAATAAAATTTGGATATTATTTAGTCTGGGTGAAAGTTATAGGGTCTAAAAGCTATGGTACCAATTACTGAAAATTGATCAATTTGATCATACCTGATGTTTTTTCCCACAATTCTTTGCAAAATTAAGTTTTTTTTTCACACCATATTGTCATTATAACAGGTTATTTCTCTCACATGGCATGTATATTCCACAAATGACACCCCAAAATATATTCTGCTGCTCCTCCTGAGTATGGCGATACCACATGTCTGAGACTTTTACACAGCCTGGCCACATACAGAGGCCCAACACTGAAGTAGCAACTTCAGGCGTTCTAGGAGCATAAATTACACATCTACCTGATGTGTACCAAATCTCTCAACCATCTATTACACTTTTGAAGACCCTGGAGCATCAGGACAATGGAAACGCCCACAAAGTGACCCCATTTTGGAAAGCTAACACCCCAACGTATAACCTATGAGGCATAATGAGTTTTTTGAACGGTTCATTTTATTCCTGATGTTTTTAGAAAGGGCCAAGTAGAGACATTGCCAGCAGTGCCAAAATATTGGTCCTGGTAGTAAGCAGGAACATGGTCCAAGTAGCAGGCCAGGAAAGAATGGGAACAGGGGTAGAGGCTTCTCCCAGCCAAATCTCTTTGAAGCCTTCGGGCAACCAGACCCTAATCCGGGAATGAGAAAACGAAAAAAAAAAATTTTCATCCAGAAAAACAATTCTGGAGCCCCTCACATATGTGAGACCCCTGTGTTCCCACTAGCATAGCGTGGTAAAAGATCAATCCAAGAGGCAGGCAAAAAACATGGTCAAACAGTCCAGGATCAGTTCCAGAGCAGGCAGAGGTTGGTACAGTTAAGCGTTAGGCAGAAGCGTGGTCGTATAACAGGCCAGGGTCAATTCCAGAGCAGGCAGAGGTAGGTACAGTTAAGCGTTAGGCAGAAGCGTGGTCATATATCATGCCAGGGTCAGTTCCGAAAAAGGCAGAGGTATTTTTAGCGTTAGGCAAAAGCATGGTCATATAACAGTCCAGGGTCGGTTCCAGAGAAGGCAGAGGTATGTACAGTGCAGTGGCATTTTGTTTACCATACTTCCCCAATAATTTTGAGCACTATGGTAACGGCGGAAACATACATCTAAACAGAGGCCTGGTTGGGAAGGACAATCGGGACAATAAATTGTGGTGTCTCTTCTGACTCCTCCTCTGGCGCACACCCATCATCTCTTCTGAGGTTTGTGCCCATTTTCACAGGGGGGGGATTTTCTCAGGAAAGTGGCGTTCGTGGAGTCTGCTCACGCAATCAGAGCGAATATTTTCTGGTGGGCTTTCAGGGTACAAAAGGGAGGTGACAACTTCTTCTTGGTAGTGCAGATAGGATACGGGATTCTGTGTTGATTTTTTGTAAATAACATAAGTGTTATACATGACCAAACTGAAAAAAATAAATAGACACTTTCTTATACCAGTGACAGGATTTTCTTGAGGGAAGGTAGGGTTCAATCATCTGATTGTTCAAGTCCACTCCCCCCATAAACAAATTATAATCGTAGACACAAGATGGTTTTTGGATTGGGCCGTTTCTTTGGGGGACTTCCATGTAGGTGTCGTTGTGGATCGTTGTAAGCATGTGGACGTCTCATCTGTCGCTCCACTTGACAGCCAATAGCTCCTGGTTCCGCAAAAATGTCGTCTCCCCTCGTCTTAGCTTTTGATTGACCAATTTTTGTGGGAAGCCCTTTTTTGTTGGTTCTTACTGTGCCACATGCTGGGGTGTCCCTCCGGTGAAGATTGCGAAACAGGGGCAGGCTAGTGTAAAAATTATCCACATAAAGGTGGTATCCTTTTCCAAGCAGTGGATAGACAAGCTCCCAGACCACTTTTCCACTGGTTCCAATGTATTCTGGGCATTCGGGGGGGATGCAGTTGGGAGTCCTTCCCTTCGTACACAAGGAAGGAGTAAATGTATCCCGTGTCTCGGTCGCAAAGTTTGTACATTTTAACCCCATATCGGGCCCTTTTGCTGGGGATGAACTGTTTGATGTCCAGCCTGCCTGAGAATTTGACAAGGGACTCATCCACGGATATATTCTGTTCAGGGGTATATAACTGGCCGAATTTTAAATAATTTGTCAAAAGCAGGGTCATTTCAGGGAGGGCACTGGGTGTTATCATTACAGTGGAGGAACTGCATAATCATAAAGTATCTTGATCTGGGCATACAGGATGAGAAGACTGGCATGTGGTGGATGGCTTTGGTAGACCAATAGGAGTACGTTTTTTTTGAGAAACCCATATTGAAAGTTAGGCCTAAGAATATTTTGAACTCCTCTACGGCTAGTTCTCTCCACTCAAATGGGGCGTGCATAACTGGAACCAGGGTTGCTTACTATGAACTGCTGTGCGTAGAGGTTGCACTGGGCCACAATGGATAAGAGTAATAATCAAGTGAAAAAAATCAAGCATGGCAAAATTATCGGTGTTCACCTGGACACCTGGCTGGACGGTGAAAGGGGGGATATTTGTTGCTCCGGAATTAGAAGGCAGCCACAGGGGGTTTTGAAGGCCATAGGGAAGGCTGGCATGGCCCCTATCCCTTTGGGGCAAAGAGGACACCCTACTGGTGCCTGGCTTTTGTTGCAGTGGCACTGCTCGCAAGGTGGATAGCACTGCTCGCGAGGTGGACGGCACTGCTCGCGAGGTGGACGGCTTTGCGCTGCTAGTAGTAGGCTGCTGCTGCTCCACGCCAGAACGCCTTATTTTAATGGGCACACGTTCCTCCTCTGATTCCGTATCAGACCCGCTGCTTGTAATGGGTTCATAGGCCGAATCCGAATCGGACTGAGACTCAGAGAGCTCCCGCTGCTCTCATCCATAATGCATAGATGCTGGTAGGCCTCCTCGGTGGTAAAATATTTTTTTGCCATACTGGTGACTGGTGAGGCTGCACTGCAGAACACTGGTGGGCACTGGTGGCGCTGATGTGGCACTGCAGTGGTGCAGGTGGAACATATGGGCAAAGGTGGCACTGATGTGCACTGGTGTGGCTCTGGTTGCACTGCTGTGGCTCTAGGGTCACTGATTATCAGGCGGAACTGGTGGGCACAGGCAAAACTGGTGGGCACAGGCGACACTGGTGGGCACAGGTGGCACTGGTGGGCACAGGTGGCATTGGTGGGCACAGGCGGTACTGATGTTGCACAGGTGTGCACTGGTGTGGCTCTGGTGGGCACAGGCGGCACTGGTGGGCACAGATGGCACTGGTGGGGCACAGGTGGCACTGGTGGGGCACAGGCAGCACTGATGTGGCGCATATGAGCACTGTTTGGCACTGATGGGCACAGGTGACACTGATGGGCACAGGCGGCACTGATGGGCACAGGCGGCACTGGTGTGGCACTGTTGTAGCACTGGTGTGGCACAGATGGCACTGGTGTGGCACAGATGGCACTGGTGGGGCAGAGATGTAAAAAATGGGGCACTATTGGGCACTGCTGGGCACTGCTGGGCACTGCTTGGCACTCAAAAGCACTTACGGTTGTCTCTTATCTCTCTCCTCTTCTCTCATGCTGCATCGGTGTGAGGAGAGGAGAGAGATGACCTGAAAATGACCCATGTGTAATGTTTGTTTACATCTGTGATCGCGCCGTCATTGGACGGCGCGATCACGTGGTAAAGACACACTTTCATTGGCCCTTTACTACGATCCTTGTTGCTGCGGGTCCCGTGGACCCGGCGAGCACCGATGAACGCATGTGCGTGTCTGCTCGGGCGCGCGGGAACGATTCTCGGGGAGGACGTCCATGGACGTCCTCCGAGAATTAAGGAACTGCCTTGTAGCCGTAATTTGGCTATGAGGCGGTGATAAAGTGGTTAAAGAACTGACAACTTGGATGCCCACGTGGAAGATCAATGATTGGATGATTCAAGGTGGTGTGGGGAGGCAAGGAAGTTTGGGACTACATCTGGAAGATAGCTTACCCCTGCAACATAAAAGTGGGTTATGTGAAAGCAGTGGTGCCAATTGATCCTGTCTTGATGAACTTGGCCAACTGGGCCCACAAGCAATCTGGACATTTGGGACAGAAAGCGACATATGAATGGGCACAGCAGAGAGGATTACCCATATCCATGGACATAATAAAGACTGTAATAGAGAACTGTACAGTGTGTGGAGAAGTGCGACAATGGCCATTGTAATAGTACTCTACCGGGTTGATTAGGAGGGAAAAAAGGCCTGCAGAGATCTGGCAGATTGATTTTATCGGTCCCCTGCCTCGGGGGAAACAATGGACTGAGATACTGTTGCACTTCAGTGAACACCTATTCAGGACTTTTGCTTGTTCATCCTTGCAAACATGCTGATCAAGACACAATGGGCCTGATTTACCAAGCCTTTACTCCATGACTCATGGAGTAAAAGCAGGAGTAGCAGCCGTTTGGTGATTTACTAAAGAAATACGCTGCTAGTGCAGTGTATTTCCCTAGTTACTAATGTGCTCCGTGCGCCCAGGAGAGGGTGCATTGTGCACCAGTACAGACCTGGCGCACGGCACATTAAACTGTAAATTGCGGGGGTTTGGGCGGGAGTTTATTAGGGGGGGAGGTGGGGGGATGCAGGGGAAGTGAAGTGACATGTGTTTGAAAGTGTTTGGCGGGCCGAATTGAAAGGGAAAGTGTTTTTTGAAAACAGATCCCTGTACGCTTGCACAGTGCGCCTGAACCTCGGGAGGTTCATTTGCATACTGGGCATGCGCAGAGAGAAAAGTCAGGGATTCCCGTGCGCCTTGTCAGTACGCCGTGAAAATCTTGGTAAATACCAAGCGGCGTACCCGTGATTGCGCTGCGTGACGCGGCGCACGGGAATCTCCGAGCTGTTTTCAGCCCTGAAGGGGAACTCGGCGCCAAATTTCAAACTTGAAATCGGCGCGGGTCCCCCTTCAGGGCTACATTAGGCTCTTAGGCTTGGTCCGGACCGTGAGGGGTTAAACCCGCGCCGATTCGGCGCGGGGGTCCCCCCCAGATCCAAACCAAGCCCTCATCCCAAGCATGCAGTCTGGCCCGGACAGGAATGGGGGAGGGGACGAGCGAGCGGCCCCCCCCCCCTCCTGAGCCGTACCAGACGGCATGCCCTCAACATGGGGGAGTGTGTGCTGTGGGGGAGGGGGGCACTGCCCCCCCACCCCACAGCACTCTTGCCCCCATGTCGATAGGGACAAGAGCCTCTTCCCGACAACCCTTGCCATTGGTTGTCGGGGTATGCGGGCGGGGCTAATCGGAATCTGCGAGCTCCCTTTAATAAGGGGGCCCCCAGATGCCGGCCCCCCACCCTATGTGAATGAGTATGGGGTACATCGTACCTCTACCCATTCACATGGGGGAAATGTAAAGTAAAATAAAACACCACACAGAATAAAATATTTTATTAATCTGCTCCGGAGCCCCCCCTTTCTTCTTTAGCTCTCTTAGAAGGGGGGGTTTCTTCTCTCCCGATCTTCCGCCGGGACCCTGGGCTTCGGTGATTTCTGCCGGGGGAGGGCGCCATCCCTCGGTCCTCTCCGGAGCCTTCCGCCGGATGCCCCCACCCCATTTAAGCTCTTTTTCATTAGGGAGGGGCATCCGGACTTCGGCGACTTCTGCCGGGGGATGGCGCCTATCCCCCGGTCTTTCCGGTGCCTTCCGCCAGGGTTCCGGTCTTCCTGGTCTTCTGCCGGGGGTGCGCCAACTCCCCGGTCTTTTCTCTTCTGTCTTCTCTGCTCCCTCTTCTGCCTGGCTCCCCCGCGGAGCCAGGGCTTTCTTCCGTCTTCTTTCTTCTCTCTTCCTTCTTCTGCCTGTCTCCTCCGCGGAGCACAGGGCTTGTCTCCGCTGTCTTCTTCCTTCTCTTCCATTCGATGTTGACACGACGAGGTCCGGCGCTGGAATGCCGTCTGAGCAGTGGGCATGGACTTATATAGGGCAATGCCACCATGTGACCTCAACCCATGTGACATCACATTCCCATCATGCCCAGGGAATGTGATGTCACATGGGTTGAGGTCACATGGTGGCATTACCCTATATAAGTCCATGCCCGCCGCTGACACGGCATGTCAGCGCGGAACCACGTCGTGTCAACATCGAATGGAAGAGAAGGAAGAAGACAGCGGAGACAAGCCCTGGGCTCCCGGAGGAGACAGGCAGAAGAAGGAAGAGAGAAAAAAAGAAGACGGAAGAAAGCCCTGGCTCCGCGGGGGAGCCAGGCAGAAGAGGGAGCAGAGAAGACAGAAGAGAAAAGACCGGGGAGTTGGCGCACCCCCGGCAGAAGACCAGGAAGACCGGAACCCTGGCGGAAGGCACCGGAAAGACCGGGGGATAGGCGCCATCCCCCGGCAGAAGTCGCCGAAGTCCGGATGCCCCTCCCTAATGAAAAAGAGCTTAAATGGGGTGGGGGCATCCGGCGGAAGGCTCCGGAGAGGACCGAGGGATGGCGCCCTCCCCCGGCAGAAATCACCGAAGCCCAGGGTCCCGGCGGAAGATCGGGAGAGAAGAAACCCCCCCTTCTAAGAGAGCTAAAGAAGAAAGGGGGGCTCCGGAGCAGATTAATAAAATATTTTATTCTGTGTGGTGTGTTTTTTTTACTTTACATTTCCCCCATGTGAATGGGTAGAGGTACGATGTACCCCATACTCATTCACATAGGGTGGGGGGCCGGAATCTGGGGACCCCTTTATTAAAGGGGTCTCTCAGATTCTGATAAGCTCTCCGCCCGCATACCCCGACAACCAACGGCCAGGGTTGTCGGGAAGAGGCTCTTGTCCCTATCGACATGGGGGCAAGAGTGCTTTGGGGTGGGGGGGCAGTGCCCCCTCCCCCACAGCACACACTCCCCCATGTTGAGGGCATGTGGTCTGGTATGGCTCAGGAGGGAGGGGGGCGCTCGCTCGTCCCCACCCCCATTCCTGTCTGACCAGACTGCGTGCCTGGGATAAGTGCTTGGTTTGGATCTTGGGGGGGACCCCACGCTATTTTTTTTTGCACGGGTTTAACCCCTTATGTTCCAGACCAAGCCTAAGAGCCTGGTATGCACCTGGAGGGAACCCACCTTATTTTTTTTTGGGGGGTCTGGAGTTCCCCTTCATGAACAGCGATCTGTCATTTACACATGTCAGTCCCCCCCCCCCTACAGTTAGAACACACCCAGGGAACATATTTAACCCCTCCCTTGCACCTAGTGTTAACCCCTTCCCTGCCAGTGGCATTTTTTGAGTAAGCAATGCATTTTTTACAGCACTGATCGCTAGAAAAATGCCAATGGTTCCAAAAAAGTGTTCGATGTGTCCGCCATAATGTCGCAGTACCGATAAAAATCGCTGATCGCCCCAATAACTAGTTAAAACAACCAAAAAAAAAAATTTGTAGACGCTATAACTTTTGCAAAAACCAAACACTAAACGCTATTTGCGATTTTTTGGAACCAAAAAGATGTAGAATACGTATCGGCCTAAACTGAGGGTTTTTTTAGTTTTTTGAATATATATTTTTGGGGATATTTATTATAGCAAAAAGTAAAACTAATTTTTACATATGTGGGCGGGACTTACGCAAGTCCCGCCCACATATATAAACATCGTTCAAACCACACATGTGAGGTATTGACGCGTGCGTTAGAGCGAGAGCAATACTTTTACCACTAGACCTTCTTTGTAACTATAAACTGGTAACCTGGAAAAAAAAGAAAAAGGTCGCCTATGGGGATATTCACGGAATTCATTTTGGCCCCATTGCAGGAGTGTTTCCAATAGTAAAGCGTGACATGTAAGGTATCTATTTACTCGGTGTAACATCATCTTTCACATTATCCCCAAAAATTGGGCTCACTTTTGTGTTTTGTTAATTTTTAACCACTTGAGCCCGGACCATATTTCTGGTCAATGACCGGGCAAGTTTTTGTGATTCGGCACGGCGTCGCTTTAACTGACAATTGCGCAGTCGTGCGACGTGGCTCCCAAACAAAATTGGCAACCTTTTTTTTCACACAAATAGATTATTAAATGTGCGTGTTTACTTCTGTCTTTAACACCTCCCCTTCAGGCTGGAAAGCATCAGATCAGGGGAAACCAAAAAAAAAAAGCTCTCATTCCAT
Organism: Rana temporaria; assembly: GCF_905171775.1. Taxonomy (NCBI): domain Eukaryota; kingdom Metazoa; phylum Chordata; class Amphibia; order Anura; family Ranidae; genus Rana; species Rana temporaria. The sequence goes on along the minus strand of NC_053491.1, from coordinate 295,261,893 downwards.
TGCAGCTTGGTTCCTACATGTGTGATGAACTGAGCATGCTCAAACACTTAGAAAAAAAATATCCTTTCTTTTTAAAAGGTGAAAAACACTCATTGGATGCTCATAGAGCGTGGTTTGGATTAATTGCAGGTGTGCCCAATTACAAGCTCACCCAAACTAGAGACTGCAATTTGGTCATGTGATTTCAATTGCTTCATTACTAGCACTGTTATAAAAAGCTTGGATCGATCAGTCCTCAGCTGCCCTCAGAAGGGGCAGGCTGGCAGAAATGCTGTTGCTAAACACAAATGTGGTTTGTTGCATGGGTTTTGTTTTATTTTGCCAATGGTTTTGGTTTATTTTTAAATGATGTTCACTTTGATGTATTTGTCTATGTGGCCTTATTTTATGAAAAATGTGTAAAGCTATGGTTATTTAGAATTTTGAAATGTATTTTTGTTTGTTTGTCTTTTTTTGCTTTCCTTGTTTTGTTGACCAATAAAAATTACTTTAAAATTGTTAAGTTTGTCTTTTGTTACTTTTTCATGCTACATATGTTGACAGCTGCAGCTGAACTAGGTTTGGGCCTAACAAATTATGTGTGATTTTTGTCTAAGCTTCTTTCCTGGTGTGTAATCATGAAATGTTTGCCATGTTTATTCTCCCTGACTTTAAAGACAAAAACTGGTAAGTATTTTATTTATTCTGCAGTGGTCCTCAGCCCTCAAGTACCCCCGACAGGACATGTTTTGGGGATTTCTCTTATCAAGAATTGCTGTCCAGACTGTATTTTAAAGCACATGTGCAAGATGAAGGAAAACCTGCAAACATGGCCTGTGGGGGGGGGGGTTTGCTATTGGTGGACAGGCTTGACGTGCTGATTTACAGCACTGTGCTTAAATCTAGCACAAGGCAATCCTATTCAAATTGTGGGTGTTTGAGGGAAGCCAAGTGAGTGTTAGAACCCCTGCTTTGTGTTTTTTTATTTTTGTGTTGAGCTTTGTGTCCCTTTTCTTAAAATTGGCTTCACTTCCTGTCACACAGCTGAACAGGAAGTGAGGTTAAAACCCTACCAGTGTCATTTCTTGGGGACACAGGTCAATCTAACTAGTGTCCCCATTAATTACACTGCTGTGTACACCCCAAATCATGGGTCTTCAAACTACGGCCCTCCAGTTGTTCAGGAACTACAATTCCCATCATGCCTAGTCATGTCTGTGAATGTCAGTGCATTTACAAGGCCTCATGGGATGTGTAGTTCTAAAACAGCTGGAGGGCCGTAGTTTGAGGATCCCTGCCCCAAATGATTATTTAGTTTGGGGTTTAGTAAAGGCAAAGCCACTCTGCAGTACAAGCATAGTTGCTGAAAATCAGAGAGGAAGCACTGATGGTTTTAACATCCAATCCTGTAGAAGCAAAGTTGTTTTGTTTTCTTTCTTCCTTGCTTTGCACTTGTAGTGCAAAGTGGATTTGCCTTTAGTCAATGGACCCCAAAGTCCAAGATCCCTAATAATTTGGGGTGTACACAACAAAATGCTAGAGTGCAATTTACATAATGGGAAACTATTTAGCTTGATCTCTGTGTCCCCAAGAAAAGATATTAGTAAGGTTTTACCCTCACTTCCTGTTTGGCTATGTGACAGGAAGTGAATGAATTAGAAAGGGTGAAGACACCTCACAAATGTTGTCACTATCAGGGGTGCAGACATCCCCAAAAAATGAGCAGATAATACTTATTTGCAAATTAATAACGCACACATTCCTACATATTAGCAACGCTCTATCCTGGCCTATTGGCATGGTTATATTTTTTGGGGCTCTCAATAAAACTCTATGAAATTTGTGCTTAAACTAGAACCAGGGGCGGACTGACAACTCATGTGGCCCCTGGGCAATAGAAGATTATGGGGCCCCTCTGGCTTACAGATGACCACCACGCCAGGAGGTAGTGCAGAGGCGGGCAGCTAAAATCTTGGGATATTCACATTAAAAGCATGTCATTTTCGGACATATCAGGGACAGATCTAAAAAAAACACAGATTTTTACATACTGTCCCTGGTTTTACTGAGCCTGGCAACCCGGATGGTGCCCCCTAGTGGCATGGGGCCCTTGGGCAGTGCCCGAGTGACTCAATGGTCAGTCCGCCCCTGACAAGAACTATAATCAACAAGTTTTATTTTCTTTAATTTTGGATAGAGTGAGGGAGTGTTATAGGCCCTGTCAGTTTATTTTGTATTATCTGTGTCCAATTGGGAGATTTGCCTTCACTTCCTGCCCCATAGCCAAACAGGGAGTGAGAGAAAAACTATGCAAATTAACCACTTCCCGCCCAGCCTATGGCCGATTTACGTCCGGGAAGTGGTTACACAATCCTGACAGGACGTCCTGCAGGATTTCATGCCGCACGCGCCTGTGGGGGCACGCAGTGCGGCGATCGGTGATGCGGGGTGTCAGTCTGATCTCAGTAAAGAGTCTCTCACGGAGACGGAGACTCTTTACCACGTGATCAGCTGTGTCCAATCACGGCTGATCACGATGTAAACAGGAAGAGCCATCGATGGCTCTTCCTCACTCGCGTCTGACAGACGCGAGTATAGGAGAGCCGATCGGCGGCTCTCCTGACAGGGGGCGTTCGCGCTGATTGTTTATCAGCGCAGCCCCCCCTCGGATCACCACACTGGACCACCAGGGATGCCCACCCTGGACCACCAGGGTGTGCAAAAACAAAAAAAATATAGAACAAAAAAACAAAAAGCAATAAAAAATAAGAAAAAAGATGCCAATCAGTGCCCACAAATGGGCACTGACTGGGAAAATCAGTGCCACCCCACAGTGTCCATCAGTGCCACCCCACAGTGCCCATCCATGCACAGTGCCCACCTATCAGTGCCCACCTGTGCCACCCATAAGTATCCATCAGTGCCACCCATAAGTGCCGCCCATCTGTGCCGCCCATGAGTGCCCATCAGTGCCGCCTATGAGTGCCCATCAGTGCCGCATAGCAGCGCCGCCAATCAATGCCACCTCATCTGTGCCGTCAGTACTACCTCATCGATGTCCATCAGTGCCATCTCATCGGTGCCCATCAGTGCCGCCATATCAGTGCCCGTAATTGAAAGAGAAAAACTTATTTACAAAAAAATTAACCTAAAAAAATAAAAACTTTTTTTGTTTCAAAATTTGCAGTCTTTTTTTAGTTGTTGCGCAAAAAAAAAAAACGCAGAGGTGATCAAATAACAACAAAAGAAAGCTCTATTTGTGGGGGAAAAAGGACGCCAATTTTGTTTGGGTACAGTGTTGTATGACCGCGCAATTGCCATTCAAAGTGCGACAGTGTTGAAAGCTGAAAATTGGCTTGGCGGGAAGGTGCGTAAGTGCCTGGTATGGAAGTGGTTAAGGGAATCCAGTGCCCCCCCAGAACTAGTGTGTGGGTCCCCTGAAAATTACTGGGCGGGGTTATACAAAAACAGGGTGTGACCTTGACAGGAAGGGGTGGGTCATTTTTCTATTAGGAGGTGCAGATATGTAGTCAGGCCTAGGGCAGAACCAAACCTAAATATACTACTGCATATTAGGGCTTATTTAGACCGGAACCGATTTACAGCGTGTTTTTATATTGTGGGAGGAAACCCACGCAGGCACAGGGAGAACATGCAAACTCCATGCAGATGCTGTCACGGGCGGGATTCGAACCAACGACTCTTTTGCTGCTAGGTCAAAGTGCTATACACTACACCACTGTGGTGAACGAACATGATTGCAGCTGAAAGCATGAGACCTTTTTTTTTTTTTTTTCAATACCATGCTTTCCAGCCTTATTGACCCCGCCTCTCTCCATAAAGAGGACCTGTCACACACTAGTCCTATTACAAGGGATGTTTACATTCCTTGTAATAGGAAGAAAACTGATCATTTTTTTTTTATTTTTTTATTTCAGTGTAAAACATTATAAAACTAAATAAAAATAAATAAGAAAACCCCAAAAAAAATTTTTAAAGCGCCCCGTCCCGACGAGCTCGCGCACAGAAGCAAACGCATACGCGAGTAGCACCCGCATATGAAAACGGTATTCAAACCACACAAGTGAGGTATCGCCGCGATCGTTAGAGTGAGAGCAATAATTCTAGCCCTAGACCTACTCTGCAACTCAAAAAATGCAACCTGTAGAATTTTTTAAACGTCGCCTATCGAGATTTTTAAAGGGTAAAAGTTTGATGCCATGCCACGAGCGGGCGCAATTTTTAAGCGTGACATGTTGGGTATCATTTTACTCGGCGTATCATTATCTTTCACAATATATAAAAAAATTGGGCAAAATGTATTGTTGTCTTATTTTTTAATTCAAAAAAGTGATTTTTATCCAAAAAAAGTGCGCTTGTAAGACCGCTGCGCAAATACGGTGTGACAAAAAGTATTGCAATGACTGCCATTTTATTCCCTAGGATGTCTGCTAAAAAAAAATATATAATGTTTGGGGGTTCTGATTAATTTTCTAGCCAAAAAATTGTGATTTTCACATGAAGGAGAGAAGTGCCAGAATTAACCCGGTGGGCAAGTGGTTAAAGTACTCATGGCTATAAAGAATAGAGTCATTGCTCATTAAAAAAAAAAAAAAAAAAAAGGGGGTCCCTCCAATTTAAATTACCAGGCCCTTCAGGTCTGGAATGGATATTAAGGGGAACCCCGCCGTAAAAACCCCCCCAAAAAATGGCGTGGGGTCCCCCCAAATATCCATACCAGACCCTTCAGGTCTGGTGTGGATTTTAAGGGGAACTCCACCCCAAATTGAAAAAAAAATGGCGTGGAGTCCCCCTAAAAATCCACACCAGACCCTTATCCGAGCACGTTGACCTGGCCGGCCGCAGAAAAGAGGGGGGGACAGAGTGCGGCCCCCCCTCTCTCCTGAACCGCACCAGGCCACATGCCCTCAACATGGGGAGGATGTCCCCATGTTGATGGGGACAAGGGTCTCATCCCCACAACCCTTGCCCGGTGGTTGTGGGGGTATGCGGGCGGGGGGCTTATCAGAATCTGGAAGACCCCTTTAACAAAGGGGACCCCCAGATCCTGGCCCCCCCCCTATGTGAAATGGTAATGGGGTACATTGTACCTCTACCATTTCACCCCCAAAAAAATGTCAAAGTGTTAAAAATGACAGTAGCCGGTTTTTGACAAATCTTTTAATAAAATCTTCTTTTCTTCTTTCCTTCGGGTTTCTTCCGCTGCTTCTTTCTTCTCGTTCACATCTTGCCCGACGCGTTCTTCTATCTTCTCCGTCCGTCCTTCAGCCTTCTGGTCCCGCATCTTGCCCGTTGTCTTGTCCTGTCTCCTCCTCGTCCGCATCTTGGGTCTTCTGCGGTGTTCTTCTAGTCCCCGGACCCAGCGTTTGAATTTGATTTGGCCGCCGTTTTCCCGCTCCTGGGACCCGCCCCCCTCTGACGCCACAAGTAAACTCCTTAGAAGGTCATGTGCGTCAGAGGGGGGCGGGGTCACATGAGTGTGACACGGCGGGAACTTCTTCTCCGGGCGGCGCGATTGAAATTGAATTCCCCGCTGTGTGACGCTCTGCGACCCCGCCCCCCTCTGACGCACATGACCTTCTAAGGAGTTTACTTGTGGCGTCAGAGGGGGGCGGGGTCACATGAGTGTGACACGGCGGGAACTTCTTCTCCGGGCGGCGCGATTGAAATTGAATTCCCCCGCTGTGTGACGCTCTGCGACCCCGCCCCCCTCTGACGCACATGACCTTCTAAGGAGTTTACTTGTGGCGTCAGAGGGGGGCGGGGTCACATGAGTGTGACACGGCGGGAACTTCTTCTCCGGGCGGCGCGATTGAAATTGAATTCCCCCGCTGTGTGACGCTCTGCGACCCCGCCCCCCTCTGACGCACATGACCTTCTAAGGAGTTTACTTGTGGCGTCAGAGGGGGGCGGGTCCCAGGAGCGGGAAAACGGCGGCCAAATCAAATTCAAACGCTGGGTCCGGGGACTAGAAGAACACCGCAGAAGACCCAAGATGCGGACGAGGAGGAGACAGGACAAGACAACGGGCAAGATGCGGGACCAGAAGGCTGAAGGACGGACGGAGAAGATAGAAGAACACGTCGGGCAAGATGTGAACGAGAAGAAAGAAGCAGCGGAAGAAACCCGAAGGAAAGAAGAAAAGAAGATTTTATTAAAAGATTTGTCAAAAACCGGCTACTGTCATTTTTAACACTTTGACATTTTTTTTGGGGTGAAATGGTAGAGGTACAATGTACCCCATTACCATTTCACACAGGGGGGGGGTCAGGATCTGGGGGTCCCCTTTGTTAAAGGGGTCTTCCAGATTCTGATAAACCTCCCGCCCGCATACCCCCACAACCACCGGGCAAGGGTTGTGGGGATGAGACCCTTGTCCCCATCAACATGGGGACATCCTCCCCATGTTGAGGGCATGTGGCCTGGTGCGGTTCAGGAGAGGGGGGGGCCGCACTCTGTCCCCCCCTCTTTTCTGCGGCCGGCCAGGTCAACGTGCTCGGATAAGGGTCTGGTGTGGATTTTTAGGGGGACTCCACGCCATTTTTTTTTTCAATTTGGGGTGGAGTTCCCCTTAAAATCCACACCAGACCTGAAGGGTCTGGAATGGATATTTGCCGGGAACCGCACGTCTTTTTTTTTTTGGTTTTTACGGCGGGGTTCCCCTTAATATCCATTCCAGACCTGAAGGGCCTGGTAATTTAATTTGGGGGAACCCCTACACATTTTTTTGTTTGTTTTATGAATGAATCCCTTTAGAATTGTCAGAGCCGACAATTCATTATAGCCGCGTGTGAATTTTTAAATGACTTTTTTCCTTCTGAATGTCACTTTGTGCAGGGGGAGTTCTAAGTGCGGGAAAAATGCGCTATTTCACATGCTGACATTACACCCCCCCTAGGTACGAAATTTAAAGGAATATTTCACTTTTATTGTTTCACTTTAAGAATTATTAATTTCACTGCTCCCGAAAAAACGGCCGTTTTAAAAAATAAAAAAAGCATTGATACATGTTCCCTGGACAGGACTGAGGTCCCCAAACACTTTTTAGGACAAAACTTGCAGATTAGCCTTTAAAATGAACACTTTTGATTTCTCCCATAGACTTCTATAGGGAGTTCGGCGCGGCTTTACATATTAGTTTCAATGCGCCGGCTGCTACGCTGGTTCATGCGCCCAATTAAGCCTCCACCCGGAGTACTAATTAATGCATGAACCAGCGCAGCGCACAGAGCATAGTAAATCAGGCCCAATGCTTCAACTGCTCCAAAAACGTATCATTGCTTACGGTTGTCCCAAAAAAGTCCAATTTCATAAAAGCTCACACCGGATCAACAGTACATCAATGGGCCAAAGATTCTGTAGTGTACTGGTTGTGCCACATCCCATACTATCCACAGGCAGCTGGTTTGATTGAAAGATACAATGAGCTATTGAAGGACCAGATGTGCAAACTCACACCCACACATACACTAAGGGGGTAGGATCAGGTCCTTACACAGGCAATCATGTTGTTAAATTCTAGGCCAGTAGCCAAAAGCACACCATATGAGAGGATAGTAAGGGCTGGGGCATAGATTCCACAGCTGCAGTGCAGAGTTCAGTATTAACATAAGGTCCCTGAAAGAACAGGGCTTAACAGGTACCATGATGCTGCTTCCCATGACACAGAAACCAAGAGTGACGTATCTGAAGCTGAAGCCTATGTAGGAATGAGAGGGGATCTGGCAGGACGGTTTGAAGTTATATTTGTATTGGCAGATGAGCTTCAAGATAGTGGTTGGGATTCTTATGCCGCATACACACGATCGGAAATTCCAACAAGAAAAGTCCAATGTGAGCTTTTTGACGGAAATTCCAACCGTGTGTTTGCTCCATCGGACTTTTGCTGTCGGAATTTCCACCAACGATTGAGAGCTGGTTCTCAAATTTTCAGACGGAAAAAATTCCTTTTGGAAAATCCGATTGTCTGTATGCAATTCCGACATGCAAAAAACACACATGCTCAGAATCAAGTACGAGACGGAAGTGATCGGTCCGGTAAAACTAGCGTTCGTAATGGAGATATCACATTTGTCACGCTGCAAATTATTGTATCTTTTAATGCAGCGCATTATTTTCTTCTTTATAATGCTAGAATAATGAAGTTGTTTTGCTGCTGATATTCAGACAAATGTATTTCTTTATTATTTCTCGTGATCTCATGAATAATCTTTATTTTCTTTAAAGCCAGATCTCAATAATAATGTTTAGAATGATTTTTTATAGTCATCTTTTTTCCTGTTTTTATTTTAATCAAGATCTTATGTTTTTTGATTAAGTTAACATTATTTTCTAGTGATCTCCCTATTTTTATTTATTTTTTTGTGTGTCAAGTTACCACAACAACATTATTATCTTGTATTTTTTAACCTCAAGGAGGTTGGTTGGTGTCCCTTGTTAATTTGACATTGTATTTTTGAAATGTACCTGCCTACTCACAAACAAACTGTCCTATTTGAAGAAAAACACATAGGAAATTATTTTCAAAAAATAGTTTTATTTTTTTTCCTGCTGTATTTGGCTCTTTTTTTACTATTCTAGTTAGAATATTTCTTATGTACTCATTTATCCTGTAATGTACTGTTCGATGAACATTTACTCATATACTAAAATTGTATGTTGCTTAAATACACATGTTTTGATGTCTGACAACCTGACCTCACTGTGTTACGATAATGAATGCTTATTGTTTCTTGATACTGTAATACCCTACTGGTATATTGTATTTCTACGTATCTAACTCTTTGTATCTTGTATACATATAAAAATTGGTTCAATAAAAACATATTGTGAAGAAAAAAAAAGCATTTCGACTATAAACCCTGTAACCACCAACTATCCTTATTTTATTAGTAGATCTATATACATAAACGTTGGTACATATTCCTTAAAGACTTAATTTTAATACATATTATTCTACTATATCCTTCTACAAACCATGAGAATGGCCAAGGGTCTCAAGTAGACTACAATAACCCAAAGCAATTACCCCAATTACAGATCATGCTACACATATTACATGTATCTTCTTTAGGACCCCTGGTCTATAACCCCTGTTTTTTTTTTACCAAAGACATGTAACAGACTAAATGTTGGCCTAAATTTATGAAGAAAGATTATTTACTGCTATTGAATCAGATTGCAGATTGCAACGTCTGATGGTTCAGTCATCCGATTCTCCGGGATTCGAACTACAGCTATGTGCCGATCAAATCCAGTTGTGATAGCTCAGAACAAACACCAGGCAGGCTGTATGTAAGTTCAAACAGGAATCTATTTTATTGGATGCACACACACTTTTATACATAGCAGTTTGAACACCCTGCCCCCAACAACCATTGTCCTATTGGTCAATTGTAAAGTACATTGTAGTTCTCAATCAGGTCCTCTTGGCCATGCAAATGAGGACTTGAAACAGGGTCAGCAGGGATTGGTCAGATAGCTTGAGTAGGAGGACTGATATGTGTAATGACACAGAAGCCCCAAGGGGTAATTAAAGTACATAAACAAACAGTCAAACACAGAATTAAGCTTTTCTTCAAGACCATGGAGCCGTCTGGGGGGGGGGGGGGGGGTTAGCCTTAAGTCAGGGCAGAAGACCCACCACTGTGTAATAGACTCAAGGGAGAAATACTTCAGTATTCCAAGGTTCATGACAATACTCCCCCCTGGGAAACAGTCTAACAGCCACAGTGGGACCCCGAACGGGTCAACTCGAGGATGTTGGAAAAGTAGTCTTAAGGTTCCAGGTCCGTCTGCTGGGATAACCCATCCGCATTCCTGTTTTGAGGCCCTGGCCCATAATCGGAAGGCAGGAGGCTAGCGTTCAGTCCTCTCCAAAAGCCTCTGTCCTGGCTAGGTCTGTCACATATGTGTTCCTGCAGGTTTTGATTGTAGGGGTTTTATCCCCTCTATGGCATACTGATATTCTGTTGGACCATCTGGGGGGCCTGAGAGTCCTCTGAGTCTTACCTATATTTGGGGTGAGAGTGCAATCATTGGATGATCTAGTCACTACTGTACTTGTGTAATTATATGAACTGTAGATTTGTAGACCCATATGGTCTCTATATACTTTATATTGATGCTTTCTAGTATTTGTATGTCTATTAAAACATGTTTTTTTTAATTATTTTTTGTGATATTGTATTTAAGGTGTTACAAAAGCTCCAAAAGAAGCCATCTTTATGGTGAAACATATAGAGGAAACAAATCTTTGTACCGTGACCGCATGATTTCTGTGCTGTTTTATTTTTAAATTTACCAATTTTAAATATGTTTGTTCAATACAATTATGAACTTGATATTGTTTCAAAGTTAATAAATTCTGCACCTTTAAACTCCAATTTTCGCTTGCTCAACTTTTTTAATGTTTTTATAAATGTTGATCATAGTCCCCCTAATCTCTTCTCAAGAGAGAATAAATTCAGTTCCTCAAATCTTCCCTCATAGCTGAGCTCCTCTATGCCTCTTATCGATTTGTTTGCCCTTCTCTGCACTTTCTCAAGTTTCCAAATATCATTTTTGTAAACTGGTGCTCAAAACTGAACTGCATATTCCAGATGAGGTCTTACTAATTATTTGTACAGGGGCAAAATGATATCTCTTTTTCTAGAGTCTATACCTCTCTTAATACAAGAACAGATTTTGCTTGCTTTGGAAACTGCTGCTTAGCATTGCATGCTTTTATTAAGCTTATGATCTACCAGAACACCCAGGTTCTTCTCCACCATTAATTCCCCCAGTTGTACTCCCCCTAGTATTATGCATGTATATTCTTAGCCCCTAAGTGCATAACTGTACATTTATCAACATTAAACCTCATCTGCCACATAGTTGCACAATTAAACAGTGCATTGAGGTTGGCTTGAAAGTTGGAGACCTCTTGTAAGGACGTTATTTCACTGCATAGCTTGGTGTCATCTGCAAACACTGAAATTGTACTTTTAATCCCAGACCCTATATCATTTATAAATATATGTAAAAGTAAGCGTCCCAACACTGAACCTTGAGGTACACCACTAACAGCCCTAGACCATACAGAGTATGAATCATTAACCACTACTCTCTGGATATGTTCTTTTCAACAGTTTTCTATACATTTACAAACTGATTTTTTTCAGGCCTGTAAACTTTACCTTACACATTAGCCTTAAGCCTCGTACACACACATGGTTTTCTCGGCAAGAAACAGAAAGAAAACTGCTGGCAGAGCTTTCTTGCCGAGTACGTGCGCGTGTACGAGGGTTTGCGGTTTCTCGTCAAGAAAACTGCCCAGAATCTAGATGACAAAAATAGAGAACCTGCCCTCTATTTTTTCATCGTGATTCTCCTGCCGAGAAACCCAAGCGTGTGTATACTTACCTGTCTCCATGAAAACCTGCACATGCTCAAAATAACTTTGACGCATGCGCGGTAGCTTCCAAGGCATAGGTAGGGTGAAGCAAGATGTTGGCAACAGCATCGAATGTGACGAGCGCATGCTCATCGAGGTCAATGACGTCACCGCGTTCGTGCCATTCAAAATAACGGCGGTTCTTTTGAATCATACGTGTGTAACAAAGTTTTTTTTCCTAAAGAGAATCCGGCCGTGTGTACAAGGCTTTATGTGGGGAACTATGTCAAACTCTTTTATAAAATCCAAGTATATTATTCACAGCCAAGCCTTTGTACAAGGTCTTGCTTATCTCCTCAGATTTGTTTGAAAACCTTTGTCTTTCATAAGTCCATGCTGGCTATTGCTTAAAAAAAATTCTAGCAAAAACTCATCTATGTGGTCTTTTTTATTAACCACTTGCCACCCGCCCACCTGGGCGGTGCGGCTCACGTTCTGGGTGGACGTCATATGATGGCCACCCAGAACTACCGCTCTCGCGTGCCTGCGGGAGCGTGCAGGGCCACGCCGTGTTTCTATCTCTGTAAAGAGCCGTGGCTCTTTAGACATGTGATCGGCATCTCCGTGTTTAATCACATGTAAGTGAGTGTGAGGAGAGGAGAGCCGATCAGTGCCCACAATTGCCACTAATCTGTGCCCACATTTGCTACCAATCTGTGCCCATAATTGCCAGCAATCTGTGCCCACAATTGCCAGCAATTAGTGGCCATTAGTGATGCCAGTCAATGCTGGTTATCACTGCTGCCCATCAATGCCACACATCAATGCCCATCAGTGCCACCCAACAGTGCCCATCATTGCCGCCTATCTGTGCCACCCATCTGTTCCCATCAGTGCTGCCTATCTGTGCCACCACCTATCAGTGCTCATCAGCAGTGGCGGTGCGTGTAAAGAGGGCGCCGGGGGGGGCGCCCCCTCTGGCTCTAGCACCGCCACTGACAATACATAGATTCATGCACTGCATGAATCTATGTATTGCTGCCGCCGACTATTCAGATGGCTGCCCCCCTGGCGAGCGCCGGCTATCTGAATAACAGCAGCCGGTTGGCTGTGGAAGTGCCAGCGGCTCTGATAGGCTTTCCGATTACAGCCCTCAGGCTGTAATTGGCTTCCACAGCTTATCCCAGGGACGCACGGGGGGTGCGTTCCTTGGATAAGACTGACAGGCATCTCAGCCAATCAGGTTCACCGGTTCTGGTTACCGGTAACCTGATTGGCTGACGCATCATCGAGGGTGGGAGAAGACATCGAGGGACGGAAGAAGCAGGATGGCTGACCCCAGAAAGGTAACTGCCAGGCGGGGGGGGGGGGGCAATTTCCAGGGCACAGTGGCAGCATTTTTTACATCCAGGGCACAGTGGCTATAATTGATGGGCATAGTGGCGACAATTGATGGGCACAGTGGCTACAATTAATGGACACAGTGGCTACAATTGATGGGCACAGTGGTGACATTTGCTGGGCACAGTGGTGACAATTGATGGGCACAGTGGTAAAAATTGATGGCACAGTGGTAACAATTGATGGCACAGTGGCTGCGTTTGATGGCATGGTACAGTGGCTGTGTTTGGCATGGCACAGTGGTGACAATTGATGGGCACAGTGGTGACAATTGATGGCACAGTGGCTGCGTTTGATGGCATGTCATAGTGGTGACAATTGCTTGGCACAGTGGTGACAATTGCTTGGCACAGTGGTGACAATTGCTGGGCACAGTGGTAACAATTGATGGCACAGTGGCTGCGTTTGATGGCATGGCACAGTGGCTGCGTTTGGCATGGCACAGTGGTAACAATTGATGGCACAGTGGCTGCGTTTTATGGCACAGAAGCTGCATTTGATGGCAAAGCACAGTGTCTGCGTTTGATGGCACAGTGGCTGAGTTTGGCATGGCACAGTGGTGACAATTGATGGGCACAGTGGTGACAATTGATGGGCACAGTGGCGACAATGGGCACGGTGGCCACAATTGATAGCACAGTGGCTGCGTTTTATGGCATGGCACAGTGGTGGAAATTGATGGGCACAGTGGCGATAAATGATGGCACAGTGGCTGCGTTTGATGGCATGGCACAGTGGCTGCATTTGATGGCACAGTGGCGACAATTCATGGCACAGTGGCGACAATTGATGGCACAGTGGTGACAATTGATGGCACAGAGGCTGTATTTGATGGGCACAATGGCTGCATTTGATGGGCACAGTGTCTGCATTTGATGGGCACAGTGGTTGCAATTGATGGGCACAGTGAGGGTGCAATTAATTATTTTTTTCATTTGTTTGTGCCCCCCCAAAAAAATTGAGCACCATCCGCCACTGCTCATCAGTGCCAACTATCAGTGCCCATAAGTGCGGCACATTCATGCCTCCTCATCAGTGCCCATCAGTGCCCACCAGTGCCACCCATCAGTGCCAACTATCAGTGCCCATAAGTGCGGCACATTCATGCCTCCTCATCAGTGCCACCTAATCAGTGCCCATAAGTGCTGCCTCATCAGTGACGGAGAAAAATTACTTATTTACAAAATTTACTGACAGAAATAAGAAAGACATATTTTTTTCAAAATTGTTGGTCTTTTTTTTGGGGGGGGGGGGCCAGAAGTGATTAAATAGCACCAAAAGAAAGCTGTATTTGTGTGAAGAAAATTATAAAAATTTCACATGATTACAGTGTAGCATGACTGCGCAATTGTCATTCAAAGTGTGACAGCGCTGAAAAATGGCCTCGAAGGAGGTGTACGTGCCCGGTATTGAGGTGGTTAGGTGGTTAACCTCTCCAGTATCTATCCAGCTATAGAAGTTGAAATAACAGATTTCTGAATAAAAATGTACTCAGTTGATGATCAACACCACATCCCGAAATGCACAAAAAGGGAAAAAAATATATTTTTTTACTTACGTAAAATCCATTTTCTGTTCTGTGTTAACCAATGCCAATATTCCGTCCCAGTCTAAGGCCCCGTACACACCATAGAATCTATCCGCAGATAAATCCCATCGAATGGGATATCCGCGGATATCCGCGGATATTTCCGAATTCCAGCAGATAAATATTTGTCGACATGCACAGAATATCTATCCGCTGGAATCGGATCCCACGGATGGATCCGCTCGTCTGTACAGACTCACCGGATCCATCCGTCCAAAAGGATTCCCCGCACGCGTCGTAATGATTTGACGCATGCGTGGAATTCCTTATATGACAGCGTCGCGCCCGTTGCCGCGTCATAATCGCGGCGACGGCGCGACACGTCATCGCCAGAGGATTTTGGCGCGGATTTCAATGCGATGGTGTGTACACGCCATCGCATAGAAATCTGCTGAAATCCTCGAGAGGATTTATCTGCGGATACGGTCCGCTGGACCGTATCCGCGGATAAATCCTCTCGTGTGTATGGGGCCTAAGTCTTGGAGGGAGAGCAACCCTCATCCTTGGAAAATGTTGCTTTCTTAAAGTTAAGTGTTTTTGTCTTTCCAGTATGTGCTTGTTGCTTACAGCTAACATTAAATTAAAGGAGTTGTAAAGGTACATTTTTTTTCCCTAAATAGCTTCCTTTATCTTAGTGCAGTCCTCCTTCACTTACCTCATCCTTCGATTTTGCTTTTAAATGTCCTTATTTCTTCTGAGAAATCCTCACTTCCTGTTCTTCTGTCTGTAACTCTACAAAGTAATGCAAGGCTTTCTCCCTGGTGTGGAGTGTCGTGCTCGCCACCTCCCTTGAGGGGGGAGGGGGCGAGCAGGAGAGGTTTTTTTTGTATTATTTAAAAAAATATATATTTCATATTTTTTTTTTAACAGCCCTGTAGGAGAGCTTTGGTTAAATATCAGGAGTCTAATCTGACTCAATTTTGAGGCAAAGAAAAAGGGTTTAGGACTTTTTTGCTCATTTATTTATTTAAAGGCAAGTTGTGACAATATTTGTGAGGAAAGAAAGACACATTCATCAATCATTATAAGCTGTGGTTGGAGCCAATTGTCATTTGGAGAGGCACCATTATTGGTTACTGTAAAGTACTTCTTTATGGCATCCAATAGGACACATGAGGATTGGTCAGCACTGCCACCAAATGAATTTATATGAAGGTATTTCATTTGATGATTACAAAAGAGTTATACAAATATTATATATAAATAGATATATATAGATATATATCTATATATATCTCTATCCAGTGCTGTATCCTGGCCTAGGCCAACAAGGCCCAGGCCTAGGGCAGCATTTTGCAGGGGGGGCAGCACGGAAAGAGTCCCCTCCGGCTTGCGCCACACTGTTAGTGTAGCGGCAGTCTTATGGGGCGGACGGGGCTGAGAGGCAAATTAGTCTAGCGCCCCCATAAAGCGGCCGCACTGCTTCTGGTATGCAGACGGCCGGCATTCTGCAACTGTGGGGGGGGGGGGGGGTTCTGCTGCACCATTGGCATGGTTATATCTTCTTAGTCCTCTCCATAAAATTATCAGAAATTTGTGCTTAAAGTAGAACTATAGGCAACACTTTATTTTTAATTTTGGATAGATTAAGGGGGGGGGGGGGGTTATAGCACCTGTCAGTTTATTTTTTACCACCCCCGACCCATTGCAGAAATTTCCCTTCACTTCCTACCCCATAGCCAAACAGGAAGTGAGAGGAAATCTATGCAAATTAAGGGAATTCATTGCCCCCCAACCGGCCCTCAGAACTAGTGTCCCCACTCATTTTTTTAGGGCGGGTCTTAAACAGAAAGGGGCGTGACCTTGCCAGGAAGGGGTGTGTCATATTTAATTTAAGGGGTGCGCGAGTTTAGTCAGGCCTAGGGCAGCACCAAACCTGGCCATTAGTGATGCCAGTCAATGCTGGTTATCACTGCTGCCCATCAATGCCACACATCAATGCCCATCAGTGCCACCCAACAGTGCCCATCATTGCCGCCTATCTGTGCCACCCATCTGTTCCCATCAGTGCTGCCTATCTGTGCCACCACCTATCAGTGCTCATCAGCAGTGGCGGTGCGTGTAAAGAGGGCGCCGGGGGGCGCCCCCTCTGGCTCTAGCACCGCCACTGACAATACATAGATTCATGCACTGCATGAATCTATGTATTGCTGCCGCCGACTATTCAGATGGCTGCCCCCCTGGCGAGCGCCGGCTATCTGAATAACAGCAGCCGGTTGGCTGTGGAAGTGCCAGCGGCTCTGATAGGCTTTCCGATTACAGCCCTCAGGCTGTAATTGGCTTCCACAGCTTATCCCAGGGACGCACGGGGGGTGCGTTCCTTGCATAAGACTGACAGGCATCTCAGCCAATCAGGTTCACTGGTTCTGGTTACCGGTAACCTGATTGGCTGACGCATCATCGAGGGCGGGAGAAGACATCGAGGGACGGAAGAAGCAGGATTGCTGACCCCAGAAAGGTAACTGCCAGGCGGGGGGGGGCATTTTCCAGGGCACAGTGGCAGCATTTTTTCCATCCAGGGCACAGGGGCTATAATTGATGGGCACAGTGGCGACAATTGATGGGCACAGTGGCTACAATTAATGGACACAGTGGCTACAATTGATGGGCACAGTGGTGACATTTGCTGGGCACAGTGGCGACAATTGATGGGCACAGTGGTAAAAATTGATGGCACAGTGGTAACAATTTATGGCACAGTGGCTGCGTTTGATGGCATGGTACAGTGGCTGTGTTTGGCATGGCACAGTGGTGACAATTGATGGGCACAGTGGTGACAATTGATGGCACAGTGGCTGCGTTTGATGGCATGTCATAGTGGTGACAATTGCTTGGCACAGTGGTGACAATTGCTGGGCACAGTGGTAACAATTGATGGCACAGTGGCTGCGTTTGATGGCATGGCACAGTGGCTGCGTTTGGCATGGCACAGTGGTAACAATTGATGGCACAGTGGCTGCGTTTTATGGCACAGAAGCTGCATTTGATGGCAAAGCACAGTGTCTGCGTTTGATGGCACAGTGGCTGAGTTTGGCATGGCACAGTGGTGACAATTGATGGGCACAGTGGTGACAATTGATGGGCACAGTGGCGACAATGGGCACGGTGGCCACAATTGATGGCACAGTGGCTGCGTTTGATGGCATGGCACAGTGGCTGCATTTGATGGCACAGTGGCGACAATTGATGGCACAGTGGCGACAATTGATGGCACAGTGGTGACAATTGATGGCACAGAGGCTGTATTTGATGGGCACAATGGCTGCATTTGATGGGCACAGTGTCTACATTTGATGGGCACAGTGGTTGCAATTGATGGGCACAGTGAGGCTGCAATTGTTTGTTTTTTTCATTTGTTTGTGCCCCCCCCCAAAAAATTGAGCACCATCCGCCACTGCTCATCAGTGCCAACTATCAGTGCCCATAAGTGCGGCACATTCATGCCTCCTCATCAGTGCCCATCAGTGCCCACCAGTGCCACCCATCAGTGCCAACTATCAGTGCCCATAAGTGCGGCACATTCATGCCTCCTCATCAGTGCCACCTAATCAGTGCCCATAAGTGCTGCCTCATCAGTGACGGAGAAAAATTACTTATTTACAAAATTTACTGACAGAAATAAGAAAGACATATTTTTTTCAAAATTGTTGGTCTTTTTTTTTGGGGGGGGGGGCCAGAAGTGATTAAATAGCACCAAAAGAAAGCTGTATTTGTGTGAAGAAAATTATAAAAATTTCACATGATTACAGTGTAGCATGACTGCGCAATTGTCATTCAAAGTGTGACAGCGCTGAAAAATGGCCTCGAAGGAGGTGTACGTGCCCGGTATTGAGGTGGTTAGGTGGTTAACCTCTCCAGTATCTATCCAGCTATAGAAGTTGAAATAACAGATTTCTGAATAAAAATGTACTCAGTTGATGATCAACACCACATCCCGAAATGCACAAAAAGGGAAAAAAATATATTTTTTTACTTACGTAAAATCCATTTTCTGTTCTGTGTTAACCAATGCCAATATTCCGTCCCAGTCTAATTCTTGGAGGGAGAGCAACCCTCATCCTTGGAAAATGTTGCTTTCTTAAAGTTAAGTGTTTTTGTCTTTCCAGTATGTGCTTGTTGCTTACAGCTAACATTAAATTAAAGGAGTTGTAAAGGTACATTTTTTTTCCCTAAATAGCTTCCTTTATCTTAGTGCAGTCCTCCTTCACTTACCTCATCCTTCGATTTTGCTTTTAAATGTCCTTATTTCTTCTGAGAAATCCTCACTTCCTGTTCTTCTGTCTGTAACTCTACAAAGTAATGCAAGGCTTTCTCCCTGGTGTGGAGTGTCGTGCTCGCCACCTCCCTTGAGGGGGGAGGGGGCGAGCAGGAGAGGTTTTTTTTGTATTATTTAAAAAAATATATATTTCATATTTTTTTTAACAGCCCTGTAGGAGAGCTTTGGTTAAATATCAGGAGTCTAATCTGACTCAATTTTGAGGCAAAGAAAAAGGGTTTAGGACTTTTTTGCTCATTTATTTATTTAAAGGCAAGTTGTGACAATATTTGTGAGGAAAGAAAGACACATTCATCAATCATTATAAGCTGTGGTTGGAGCCAATTGTCATTTGGAGAGGCACCATTACTGGTTACTGTAAAGTACTTCTTTATGGCATCCAATAGGACACATGAGGATTGGTCAGCACTGCCACCAAATGAATTTATATGAAGGTATTTCATTTGATGATTACAAAAGAGTAATGCCGCGTACAGACGGTCATTTTTTGTGATGAAATAAAATGACATTTTTAAAAATGTCAATTAAAATGATCGTGTGTGGGCAAAATGTCATTTTATGTCTTCTGAAAAATGACAAAAAAAAAATTCGAACATGCTCGAATTTTTTGTGTCGTTTTTCAAAATGTCATTTTTTGTGTCAATGAAAATGATAGTGTGTGGGCAAAACGACGTTTTTAAACCCGCACATGCCCAGAAGCAAGTTTTGAGACGGGAGGTAAAACTACCATTCATAATGGAGTAAGCACATTCATCACGCTGTAACAGACAAAAAAGCACGAATCATCTTTTACTAACAAGTAACCAGCTAAAAGCAGCCTCAAGGCGAATAGAACTTCCCCTTTAGAGCGCCGTCACTTTGTTCATCATTTTTCAAAATGATGGTGTGTATGCTACATCGTTTTTGAAAATGAAGTTTCAAAAATGTCGTTTTTTTTCATCACTTCAAACGTCATTTTTTTTTCATCACAAAAAATGACCGTCTGTATGGGGCATTATACAAATATTATATATAAATAGATATATATAGATATATATCTATATATATCTCTATCCAGTGCTGTATCCTGGCCTAGGCCAACAAGGCCCAGGCCTAGGGCAGCATTTTGCAGGGGGGGCAGCACGGAAAGAGTCCCCGCCGGCTTGCGCCACACTGTTAGTGTAGCGGCAGTCTTATGGGGCGGACTGGGCTGAGAGGCAAATTAGTCTAGCGCCCCCATAAAGCGGCCGCACTGCTTCTGGTATGCAGACGGCCGGCATTCTGCAACTGTGGGAGGGGGGGGGGTTCTGCTGCACCATTGGCATGGTTATATCTTCTTAGTCCTCTCCATAAAATTATCAGAAATTTGTGCTTAAAGTAGAACTATAGGCAACACTTTATTTTTAATTTTGGATAGATTAAGGGGGGGGGGGGTTATAGCACCTGTCAGTTTATTTTTTACCACCCCCGACCCATTGCAGAAATTTCCCTTCACTTCCTACCCCATAGCCAAACAGGAAGTGAGAGGAAATCTATGCAAATTAAGGGAATTCATTGCCCCCCAACCGGCCCTCAGAACTAGTGTCCCCACTCATTTTTTTAGGGCGGGTCTTAAACAGAAAGGGGCGTGACCTTGCCAGGAAGGGGTGTGTCATATTTAAATTAGGGGGTGCGCGAGTTTAGTCAGGCCTAGGGCAGCACCAAACCTAAATACACCTCTGTCTCTATCTATATCTATCTATCTATCTATCTATCTATCTATCTATCTATCTATCTATCTATCTATCTCTCTATATAGATAGATATAGATAGATAGTCCTCAACCCCTTTTCTTTGCCTCAAAATTGAGTCAGATTAGACTCCTGATATTTAACCAAAGCTCTCCTACAGGGCTGTTAAGAAAAAAATATAAAATATATATTTTTTTTAAATAATACAAAAAAAAACTCTCCTGCTCGCCCCCTCCCCCCTCAAGGGAGGTGGCGAGCACGACACTCCACACCAGGGAGAAAGCCTTGCATTACTTTGTGGAGTTACAGACAGAAGAACAGGAAGTGAGGATTTCTCAGAAGAAATAAGGACATTTAAAAATAAAATCGAAGGATGAGGTAAGTGAAGGAGGACTGCACTAAGGTAAAGGAAGCTATTTAGGGGAAAAAATGTACCTTTACAACTACTTTAATTTAATATTAGCTGTAAGCAACAAGCACATACTGGAAAGACAAAAACACTTAACTTTAAGAAAGCAACATTTTCCAAGGATGAGGGTTGCTCTCCCTCCATGACTTAGGCCCCATACACACGATAGAATCCATCCGCTGAAAAATCCCAGCGAATGGGTTTCAGCGGATAGATCCTATGGTGTGTACACTCCAGCGGATCTTTTTCCGCGGATATTTATCCCCTGGGATGTATTCCAGCAGATAAATATTTGCTGACATGCTAAACAAATCTATCCGCTGGAATCCATCCCAACGGATGGATCCGCTGGTCTGTATAGACTCACCGGATCCATCCGTCCGAAGGGATCCCCCGCATGCGTCGTAATGATTCGACGCATGCGTGGAATTCCTTATATGACAACGTCGCGCACGTCGCCGCGTCATAATCAGAGGATTTCGGCGCGGATTTAAATGCGATGGTGAGTACACTCCATCGCATGGAAATCCGCACAAATCCGGACCGTATTCGCGGATAAATCCTCTCGTGTGTATGGGGCCTTAGACTGGGACGGAATATTGGCATTGGTTAACACAGAACAGAAAATTGATTTTACGGTAAGTAAAAAATCTATCTATCTATCTATCTATCTATCTATCTATCTATCTATCTATCTATCTATCTATCTATCTATCTATCTATATCTATCTATCTAGATCAGTGGTTATCAACCTTGCTAGTGCCGTGACCCCTTGATAAAATTTCCCAAGTTGTGGGGACCCCCAACAGTAAATTTATTTTCTGAGCGTGGGTTGTCAGCACCCAAGGCAAGACAAGTAATTTGCGCCCTTAACCCATGGAAATTTAGAGCTCCCTGCGTCCCTTACACTCGTACAGTATTAAAACCACTTATAGTACATTTTAGGATGTACCACTCTCTTTGTTCTCTTTTCTTTCCATTGTATCTCGCTCTATCCTAATTTCATGTTATTTTTTACCCATCCCTCTCTCTAGCCATCTTTCTTGTTCTCTCTCTTATTTTTTCTCTCCCTTTTTTGTTCCTCCCCCTCTTTTCCTCTCCCTTCCATGTATTCTCTATTTGTATTCCTTCTCTTACTCCTTGGTGGGGGGGGGGGGGAATAAGTGGCAATGCTGGGGTGAGTTCTGATCAGCCAACTTAGGTGCTCTTGATCAAGGTCATCTGCTGATCTGAGAACTGTAGTGGGGATATTTAATGGCAACTATAATCACAGGTAGTGTTACTCACTGTCTCCAGCTTTACTGTCTCTGACATTGTGGTGTCTCGCAGCAGTGACACCTATGCTGAAATCAGGAGCCCCTCCCATTTCACATTCCTCACCAGTCAGCTGACCTCTAGTCTCTGCCCCCCAGCCATGCCGTGAACTGAATGTGCGGCTGTGGGCTCAAGGCACAAAAAGGATGGGAGAGCGGTGCAGGCTTCAGGAACAGCCCAGGATTTGGTGACCCCTGGCAAATCATAATTTGACCCCCGAGGGGGTCCCGACCCCCAGGTTGAGAACCACTGATCTAGATAGATAGATAGATAGATAGATAGATAGATAGATAGATAGATAGATAGATAGATAGATAGATATTTGGAATGTAAAATACGTAGGGGGGAGGGGGGGGTATTTTATTAATATTTTAGATACTTTTGGCAAGAGTTTGGCAAAGAGTTTTTTTAATAGTTATATATTTTCTATGTGATATTTAATAAAACTTGATAAAATTTGTTACTGTATATGGCAAATTGTATTGATGGATTTTCTTAGAGAACAAGTATAAGTATAGGCATATTGGCATATTGTAGTTCAGTCTGAATCAGGTTTTTATTGTTTTTATTGTTTGTAATATGTAGTACCAATGACTCCCCCAAAATTTCACTATAATTTTGTAGGATTTTTTATTGAAATATCTAAAATACTGTAGTTAATCAATAGTGCATAGTTCAGCACACTGATTAGGTCATCACTCTGTTCACCTGTGTTGCTATAGCATATTAACTATGTGCCTGGCATTACCTTTCAAACCATGACTGAGTGCTATGTTTTTTTCTTCTGCAAACTATGTATTTATTTAATAGAATTGTCAGTCACACATAAATGATATATGCTCCAAAGACACATTTATAGCTTTTTCTGTAAAAATGGGCAGACTGCTAACATTTAGTGAGTGCTGGCATTCAGGCACTTGGTGGTACAGCTAGTGAGTCTTGCTATGAAATACTTAGATCTGTTAGCCACTACACCTCTGCTAACAGCAGCTTAGGCTGTCAGCGCATAGCAAACACGCCTCCTTATAGAGTAAATTTGGTATTTAGTAATGACTCACAGGATCATTACTGATTACCAGCTCTTACAAACCATAATGTTCTGACTGGGATTTTATTCTTGAGAGATTGTTGAATTTGGCTGTTTGAGTTAAAAAATTGTAAATCAATATATTGCATGCAAAAGAGAAAAATGTAGTAGATGTCGTAAGTCTCCTAGCTTAGAAATTGAGATGTCTTAACACTTATTCCTACTTCTGAATCTATTCCCTTTAAGAGTGATTTTATATATATGTAGCAAGGTCCCAGGCCTCCTTCGGTCTAATGAGAACCTTCAGGGCCAGAGACAGCTGAAATCCTTCGGTATATGGTGGGTGCAAGGTAGTTAAAGTTATTGGATGCCAGATACTTCTTGAATGCAAAAGAGAGTTTATTTCTCTTAACAAACTTTTTTTGGGAGAGAGAGGGTTAGGGCCAGGACACCCTTAGGTAGTTGCAAGATTAATTGGCAGACACCAATCAATAGGAGGACAGCCATGCAGGGATAGGCATCCAGCGGGACACCAGATCTGCGTAGGAATTCTGTCTCCCATGGCAACAGTCTTCAACAGTTTCTAAAATAAAGTGTAACAGTTCTTGACTTACACTACAATAACTTTTTGTAGTTCTTCAACCCACTGAGCTCCCAGTCTCCTATTAGACTAGCTGATTCACTACCACTGAATCCCTTGAACTCCTCCAATCTTCACGTGGTGTCTTCCTCAAGTGTCACCCCCACCTCTCTGCTTGGTCCCTAGCTTGGCACTCAAGATACCTCTCAAGCTTTACCCCACTGGCCTGCTCGGTCCCTGGCATGAAACACATGGCTGCTCTACAAGCGTTACCTCCACTGGCTGGGTCCCTGGCTTGATACCCACTGAAGTTTCACGATTCTCCACCGTCCTATGTTGATGAGAATGCTGCTCCGGCACTTGCTTCAGTTACTCACTGTGGTCCCTGGTAATAAGGTGGTTGGTCCCCTATTGGCGACAGCTTCCCTTATACCTCTGACCACGACAGGTTCTCCGGCCGGCAGATCCATCACTTTTGGTGGGACTGCAAGCCACAGTTCCAACCCTGCGCTATTCTCTCCTGCTTCTGGATAGGCCCTCAAACAGCCTAGCAGCCAGATGTGCCCGGGATAGGCCCAATCACCGGTTTAGCTGCCCCAGCAGTGCAACACAGGTCCACCCAGACAGCCATCCAGGTGGCACAGAACACTGATCGCCTGACTCCACCTGAATATATAGGTTCTCCAAGCAGGTCAAGGGATTCAAGAAAGCCCCTGCCCATTGGCTGAGATACCCCATATACCCATAATCTGACCTTGCAATGCCCTTCTCATACCCAGTTCCACCAGGTATCCGGACAGCTAGTGGTAGAAGAGAAAAGTGCAACAAGGTCAAACTTATGGAGAAATCAATTGATCTTTAATGATTAGCCAAGATGACTCTTCCTGGCAAGTACATTTTTGGGGAGCAACCCTGCCTAAACTTCAGGGTGCTTCATAAACTAGCAAAAGTGTGCCTGTTCTAGAACTGGAAAAGTCTTTGAATATAACAAACAAATGCTAAAGAAGTGTCTTAGCAGGCAGCATATACAGTAGAGGAGTGAGGTGGATTTGATAGCAGGAAGTATGTGTAGTAGATTAGTGTGCAGGGTATTATGGGGCAGTATGTGCTAGACAGGAATGCAGAGTGCATGCTGGGGGGCAGTATATGAAGGAGAGGAGTGTACACTATGGAAGAAAGCAGTATGTGCAGGTGAGGAGTAGGGATGAGCTTTGTGTTCGAGTCAAACTCATGTTCGACTCGAACATCGTATATTTCGACCGTTCATCGAATTGCGAGCGTTATGGGCCGTTCTCGCCAAATTCGAGTGGCGTGTCACGGCCCATAATTCACTGCGGCATCGCAGTGCATTGCTGGCTAATGATTGGCCAAGCATGCACTATGACCCGCATGCTTGGCCAATCACAGCGCCATCTGTACAGAGAGCCGTAATTGGCCAAAGCCAGGGTGTCTTTGGCCATTTATGCCTCAGGGGATTTAGTACACGCCCCACACTATATAAGGCCGCCTGGAAGTTGGCCTTGTGTAGTGTGTTGCGGCCTTGGTGAAAGACGGACAGACAGAGAGAGAGAGAGACAGTGGGCCTGATTTACCAAGCCTTTACTCCATGACTCATGGAGTAAAAGCAGGAGTAGCAGCCGTTTGGCCATTTACTAAAGAAATACGCTGCTAGTGCAGTGTATTTCCCTAGTTACTAATGTGCTCCGTGCGCCCAGGAGAGGGTGCATTGTGCACCAGTACAGACCTGGCGCACGGCACATTAAACTGTAAATTGCGGGGGTTTGGGCGGGAGTTTATTAGGGGGGGAGGTGGAGGGATGCAGGGGAAGTGAAGTGACATGTGTTTTAAAGTGTTTGGCGGGCCGAATTGAAAGGGAAAGTGTTTTTTGAAAACAGATCCCCGTACGCTTGCACAGTGCGCCTGAACCTCGGGAGGTTCATTTGCATACTGGGCATGCGCAGAGAGAAAAGTCAGGGATTCCCGTGCGCCATGTCAGTACGCCGTGAAAATCTTGGTAAATACCAAGCGGCGTACCCGTGATTGCGCTGCGTGACGCGGTGCACGGGAATCTCCGAGCTGTTTTCAGCCCTGAAGGGGAACTCCGCGCCAAATTTCAAACTTGAAATCGGCGCGGGTCCCCCTTCAGGGCTACATTAGGCTCTTAGGCTTGGTCCGGAACGTGAGGGGTTAAACCCGCGCCGATTCGGCGCGGGGGTCCCCCCCAGATCCAAACCAAGCCCTCATCCCAAGCATGCAGTCTGGCCCGGACAGGAATGGGGGAGGGGACGAGCGAGCGGCCCCCCCCCTCCTGAGCCGTACCAGACCGCATGCCCTCAACATGGGGGAGTGTGTGCTGTGGGGGAGGGGGGCACTGCCCCCCCCACCCCACAGCACTCTTGCCCCCATGTCGATAGGGACAAGAGCCTCTTCCCGACAACCCTTGCCATTGGTTGTCGGGGTATGCGGGCGGGGCTAATCGGAATCTGCGAGCTCCCTTTAATAAGGGGGCCCCCAGATGCCGGCCCCCCACCCTATGTGAATGAGTAGGGTACATCGTACCTCTACCCATTCACATGGGGGAAATGTAAAGTAAAAAAATAGCCACACAGAATAAAATATTTTATTAATCTGCTCCGGAGCCCCCCCTTTCTTCTTTAGCTCTCTTAGAAGGGGGGGTTTCTTCTCTCCCGATCTTCCGCCGGGACCCTGGGCTTCGGTGATTTCTGCCGGGGGAGGGCGCCATCCCTCGGTCCTCTCCGGAGCCTTCCGCCGGATGCCCCCACCCCATTTAAGCTCTTTTTCATTAGGGAGGGGCATCCGGACTTCGGGGTCTTCTGCCGGGGGATGGCGCCTATCCCCCGGTCTTTCCGGTGCCTTCCGCCAGGGTTCCGGTCTTCCTGGTCTTCTGCCGGGGGTGCGCCAACTCCCAGGTCTTTTCTCTTCTGTCTTCTCTGCTCCCTCTTCTGCCTGGCTCCCCCGCGGAGCCAGGGCTTTCTTCCGTCTTCTTTCTTCTCTCTTCCTTCTTCTGCCTGTCTCCTCCGGGAGCCCAGGGCTTGTCTCCGCTGTCTTCTTCCTTCTCTTCCATTGGATGTTGACACGACGAGGTCCGGCGCTGGAATGCCGTCTGAGCAGTGGGCATGGACTTATATAGGGCAATGCCACCATGTGACCTCAACCCATGTGACATCACATTCCCATCATGCCCAGGGAATGTGATGTCACATGGGTTGAGGTCACATGGTGGCATTACCCTATATAAGTCCATGCCCGCCGCTGACACGGCATGTCAGCGCGGAACCTCGTCGTGTCAACATCGAATGGAAGAGAAGGAAAGAAGGAAGAAGACAGCGGAGACAAGCCCTGTGCTCCCGGAGGAGACAGGCAGAAGAAGGAAGAGAGAAGAAAGAAGACGGAAGAAAGCCCTGGCTCCACGGGGGAGCCAGGCAGAAGAGGGAGCAGAGAAGACAGAAGAGAAAAGACCGGGGAGTTGGCGCACCCCCGGCAGAAGACCAGGAAGACCGGAACCCTGGCGGAAGGCACCGGAAAGACCGGGGGATAGGCGCCATCCCCCGGCAGAAGACCCCGAAGTCCGGATGCCCCTCCCTAATGAAAAAGAGCTTAAATGGGGTGGGGGCATCCGGCGGAAGGCTCCGGAGAGGACCGAGGGATGGCGCCCTCCCCCGGCAGAAATCACCGAAGCCCAGGGTCCCGGCGGAAGATCGGGAGAGAAGAAACCCCCCCTTCTAAGAGAGCTAAAGAAGAAAGGGGGGGCTCCGGAGCAGATTAATAAAATATTTTATTCTGTGTGGTGTTTTTTTTACTTTACATTTCCCCCATGTGAATGGGTAGAGGTACGATGTACCCCATACTCATTCACATAGGGTGGGGGGCCGGAATCTGGGGACCCCTTTATTAAAGGGGTCTCTCAGATTCTGATAAGCTCTCCGCCCGCATACCCCGACAACCAACGGCCAGGGTTGTCGGGAAGAGGCTCTTGTCCCTATCGACATGGGGGCAAGAGTGCTTTGGGGTGGGGGGGCAGTGCCCCCCTCCCCCACAGCACACACTCCCCCATGTTGAGGGCATGTGGTCTGGTATGGCTCAGGAGGGAGGGGGGCGCTCGCTCGTCCCCACCCCCATTCCTGTCTGACCAGACTGCGTGCCTGGGATAAGTGCTTGGTTTGGATCTTGGGGGGGACCCCACGCTATTTTTTTTGCGCGGGTTTAACCCCTTATGTTCCAGACCAAGCCTAAGAGCCTGGTATGCACCTGGAGGGAACCCACCTTATTTTTTTTTTGGGGGGTCTGGAGTTCCCCTTCATGAACAGCGATCTGTCATTTACACATGTCAGTCCCCCCCCCCTACAGTTAGAACACACCCAGGGAACATATTTAACCCCTCCCTCGCACCTAGTGTTAACCCCTTCCCTGCCAGTGGCATTTTTTGAGTAAGCAATGCATTTTTTACAGCACTGATCGCTAGAAAAATGCCAATGGTTCCAAAAAAGTGTTCGATGTGTCCGCCATAATGTCGCAGTACCGATAAAAATCGCTGATCGCCCCAATAACTAGTTAAAACAACAAAAAAAAAAATTTGTAGACGCTATAACTTTTGCAAAAACCAAACACTAAACGCTATTTGCGATTTTTTGGAACCAAAAAGATGTAGAATACGTATCGGCCTAAACTGAGGGGTTTTTTAGTTTTTTGAATATATATTTTTGGGGATATTTATTATAGCAAAAAGTAAAAATATTTTTTACATATGTGGGCGGGACTTACGCAAGTCCCGCCCACATATATAAACATCGTTCAAACCACACATGTGAGGTATTGACGCGTGCGTTAGAGCGAGAGCAATACTTTTACCACTAGACCTTCTTTGTAACTATAAACTGGTAACCTGGAAAAAAAAGAAAAAGGTCGCCTATGGGGATATTCACAGAATTCATTTTGGCCCCATTGCAGGAGTGTTTCCAATAGTAAAGCGTGACATGTAAGGTATCTATTTACTCAGTGTAACATTATCTTTCACATTATCCCCAAAAATTGGGCTCACTTTTGTGTTTTGTTAATTTTTAACCACTTGAGCCCGGACCATATTTCTGGTCAATGACCGGGCAAGTTTTTGGGATTCGGCGCGGCGTCGCTTTAACTGACAATTGCGCAGTCGTGCGACGTGGCTCCCAAACAAAATTGGCAACCTTTTTTTTCACACAAATAGATTATTAAATGTGCGTGTTTACTTCTGTCTTTAACACCTCCCCTTCAGGCTGGAAAGCATCAGATCAGGGGAAACAAAAAAAAAAAAGCTCTCATTCCATTGCAGCTTGGTTCCTACATGTGTGATGAACTGAGCATGCTCAAACACTTAGAAAAAAAATATCCTTTCTTTTTAAAAGGTGAAAAACACTCATTGGATGCTCATAGAGCGTGGTTTGGATTAATTGCAGGTGTGCCCAATTACAAGCTCACCCAAACTAGAGACTGCAATTTGTTCATGTGATTTCAATTGCTTCATTACTAGCACTGTTATAAAAAGCTTGGATCGATCAGTCCTCAGCTGCCCTCAGAAGGGGCAGGCTGGCAGAAATGCTGTTGCTAAACACAAATGTGGTTTGTTGCATGGGTTTTGTTTTATTTTGCCAATGGTTTTGGTTTATTTTTAAATGATGTTCACTTTGATGTATTTGTCTATGTGGCCTTATTTTATGAAAAATGTGTAAAGCTATGGTTATTTAGAATTTTGAAATGTATTTTTGTTTGTTTGTCTTTTTTTGCTTTCCTTGTTTTGTTGACCAATAAAAATTACTTTAAAATTGTTAAGTTTGTCTTTTGTTACTTTTTCATGCTACATATGTTGACAGCTGCAGCTGAACTAGGTTTGGGCCTAACAAATTATGTGTGATTTTTGTCTAAGCTTCTTTCCTGGTGTGTAATCATGAAATGTTTGCCATGTTTATTCTCCATGACTTTAAAGACAAAAACTGGTAAGTATTTTATTTATTCTGCAGTGGTCCTCAGCCCTCAAGTACCCCCGACAGGACATGTTTTGGGGATTTCTCTTATCAAGAATTGCTGTCCAGACTGTATTTTAAAGCACATGTGCAAGATGAAGGAAAACCTGCAAACATGGCCTGTGGGGGGGGGTTTGCTATTGGTGGACAGGCTTGACGTGCTGATTTACAGCACTGTGCTTAAATCTAGCGCAAGGCAATCCTATTCAAATTGTGGGTGTTTGAGGGAAGCCAAGTGAGTGTTAGAACCCCTGCTTTGTGTTTTTTTATTTTTGTGTTGAGCTTTGTGTCCCTTTTCTTAAAATTGGCTTCACTTCCTGTCACACAGCTGAACAGGAAGTGAGGTTAAAACCCTACCAGTGTCATTTCTTGGGGACACAGGTCAATCTAACTAGTGTCCCCATTAAGCAAATTGCACTCCAGCACTGCTGTGTACACCCCAAATCATGGGTCTTCAAACTACGGCCCTCCAGTTGTTCAGGAACTACAATTCCC
Source organism: Rana temporaria (assembly GCF_905171775.1). NCBI lineage: Eukaryota > Metazoa > Chordata > Amphibia > Anura > Ranidae > Rana > Rana temporaria. The sequence continues at coordinate 295,231,702 of NC_053491.1, read as the reverse complement.
ATCATGCCTAGTCATGTCTGTGAATGTCAGTGCATTACAAGGCCTCATGGGATGTGTAGTTCTAAAACAGCTGGAGGGCCGTAGTTTGAGGATCCCTGCCCCAAATGATTATTTAGTTTGGGGTTTAGTAAAGGCAAAGCCACTCTGCAGTACAAGCATAGTTGCTGAAAATCAGAGAGGAAGCACTGATGGTTTTAACATCCAATCCTGTAGAAGCAAAGTTGTTTTGTTTTCTTTCTTCCTTGCTTTGCACTTGTAGTGCAAAGTTGATTTGCCTTTAGTCAATGGACCCCAAAGTCCAAGATCCCTAATAATTTGGGGTGTACACAGCAAAATGCTAGAGTGCAATTTACATAATGGGAAACTATTTAGATTGATCTCTGTGTCCCCAAGAAAAGATATTAGTAAGGTTTTACCCTCACTTCCTGTTTGGCTATGTGACAGGAAGTGAATGAATTAGAAAGGGTGAAGACACCTCACAAATGTTGTCACTATCAGGGGTGCAGACATCCCCAAAAAATGAGCAGATAATACTTATTTGCAAATTAATAATGTTTTAGTTAACATTGGGTGGGGTGCTCTAACGCACACATTCCTACATATTAGCAACGCTCTATCCTGGCCTATTGGCATGGTTATATTTTCTTAGGGCTCTCAATAAAACTCTATGAAATTTGTGCTTAAACTAGAACCAGGGACGGACTGACAACTCATGTGGCCCCTGGGCAATAGAAGATTATGGGGCCCCTCTGGCTTACAGATGACCACCACGCCAGGAGGTAGTGCAGAGGCGGGCAGCTAAAATCTTGGGATATTCACATTAAAAGCATGTCATTTTCGGACATATCAGGGACAGATCTAAAAAAAACACAGATTTTTACATACTGTCCCTGGTTTTACTGAGCCTGGCAACCCGGATGGGGCCCCCTAGTGGCATGGGGCCCTCGGGCAGTGCCCGAGTGACTCAATGGTCAGTCCGCCCCTGACAAGAACTATAATCAACAAGTTTTATTTTCTTTAATTTTGGATAGAGTGAGGGAGGGTTATAGGCCCTGTCAGTTTATTTTGTATTATCTGTGTCCAATTGGGGAGATTTGCCTTCACTTCCTGCCCCATAGCCAAACAGGAAGTGAGAGAAAAACTATGCAAATTAACCACTTCCCGCCCAGCCTATGGCCGATTTACGTCCGGGAAGTGGTTACACAATCCTGACAGGACGTCCTGCAGGATTTCATGCCGCGCGCGCCTGTGGGGGCACGCAGCGCGGCGATCGGTGATGCGGGGTGTCAGTCTGACACCCTGCATCTCCGATCTCGGTAAAGAGTCTCTCACGGAGACGGAGACTCTTTACCACGTGATCAGCCGTGTCAATCACGGCTGATCACGATGTAAACAGGAAGAGCCATCGATGGCTCTTCCTCACTCGCGTCTGACAGACGCGAGTATAGGAGAGCCGATCGGCGGCTCTCCTGACAGGGGGCGTTCGCGCTGATTGTTTATCAGCGCAGCCCCCCCTCGGATCACCACACTGGACCACCAGGGATGCCCACCCTGGACCACCAGGGTGTGCAAAAACAAAAAAAATATAGAACAAAAAAACAAAAAGCAATAAAAAATAAGAAAAAAGATGCCAATCAGTGCCCACAAATGGGCACTGACTGGGAAAATCAGTGCCACCCCACAGTGTCCATCAGTGCCACCCCACAGTGCCCATCCATGCACAGTGCCCACCTATCAGTGCCCACCTGTGCCACCCATAAGTATCCATCAGTGCCACCCATAAGTATCCATCAGTGCCACCCATAAGTGCCGCCCATCTGTGCCGCCCATGAGTGCCCATCAGTGCCGCCTATGAGTGCCCATCAGTGCCGCATAGCAGCGCCGCCAATCAATGCCACCTCATCTGTGCCCGTCAGTACTACCTCATCGATGTCCATCAGTGCCATCTCATCGGTGCCCATCAGTGCCGCCATATCAGTGCCCGTAATTGAAAGAGAAAAACTTATTTACAAAAAAATTAACCTAAAAAAATAAAAACGTTTTTTTGTTTCAAAATTTGCAGTCTTTTTTTAGTTGTTGCGCAAAAAAAAAAAAACGCAGAGGTGATCAAATAACAACAAAAGAAAGCTCTATTTGTGGGGAAAAAAAGACGCCAATTTTGTTTGGGTACAGTGTTGTATGACCGCGCAATTGCCATTCAAAGTGCGACAGTGTTGAAAGCTGAAAATTGGCTTGGGCGGGAAGGTGCGTAAGTGCCTGGTATGGAAGTGGTTAAGGGAATCCAGTGCCCCCCCAGAACTAGTGTGTGGGTCCCCTGAAAATTACTGGGCGGGGTTATACAAAAACAGGGTGTGACCTTGACAGGAATGGGTGGGTCATTTTTCTATTAGGAGGTGCAGATATGTAGTCAGGCCTAGGGCAGAACCAAACCTAAATATACTACTGCATATTAGGGCTTATTTAGACCGGAACCGATTTACAGCGTGTTTTTATATTGTGGGAGGAAACCCACGCAGGCACAGGGAGAACATGCAAACTCTATGCAGATGCTGTCACGGGCGGGATTCGAACCAACGACTCTTTTGCTGCTAGGTCAAAGTGCTATACACTACACCACTGTGGTGAACGAACATGATTGCAGCTGAAAGCATGAGATCTTTTATTTTTTTTTTCAATACCATGCTTTCCAGCCTTATTGACCCCGCCTCTCTCCATAAAGAGGACCTGTCACACACTAGTCCTATTACAAGGGATGTTTACATTCCTTGTAATAGGAAGAAAACTGATCATTTTTTTTTTTTTTTATTTCAGTGTAAAAAATTATAAAACTAAATAAAAATAAATAAGAAAACCCAAAAAAAATTTTTTAAAGCGCCCCGTCCCGACGAGCTCGCGCACAGAAGCAAACGCATACGCGAGTAGCGCCCGCATATGAAAACGGTATTCAAACCACACAAGTGAGGTATCGCCGCGATCGTTAGAGTGAGAGCAATAATTCTAGCCCTAGACCTACTCTGCAACTCAAAAAATGCAACCTGTAGAATTTTTTAAACGTCGCCTATCGAGATTTTTAAAGGGTAAAAGTTTGACGCCATGCCACGAGCGGGCGCAATTTTTAAGCGTGACATGTTGGGTATCATTTTACTCGGCGTAACATTATCTTTCACAATATATAAAAAAATTGGTCAAAATGTATTGTTGTCTTATTTTTTAATTCAAAAAAGTGATTTTTATCCAAAAAAAGTGCGCTTGTAAGACCGCTGCGCAAATACGGTGTGACAAAAAGTATTGCAATGACTGCCATTTTATTCCCTAGGATGTCTGCTAAAAAAAAATATATAATGTTTGGGGGTTCTGATTAATTTTCTAGCAAAAAAATTGTGATTTTCACATGAAGGAGAGAAGTGCCAGAATTAACCCGGTGGGCAAGTGGTTAAAGTACTCATGGCTATAAAGAATAGAGTCATTGCTCATTAAAAAAAAAAAAAAAAAAAAAGGGGGTCCCTCCAAATTAAATTACCAGGCCCTTCAGGTCTGGAATGGATATTAAGGGGAACCCCGCCGTAAAAAAAACCCCAAAAAATGGCGTGGGGTCCCCCCAAATATCAATACCAGACCCTTCAGGTCTGGTGTGGATTTTAAGGGGAACTCCACCCCAAATTGAAAAAAAAATGGCGTGGAGTCCCCCTAAAAATCCACACCAGACCCTTATCCGAGCACGTTGACCTGGCCGGCCGCAGAAAAGAGGGGGGGACAGAGTGCGGCCCCCCCCCCTCTCCTGAACTGCACCAGGCCACATGCCCTCAACATGGGGAGGATGTCCCCATGTTGATGGGGACAAGGGTCTCATCCCCACAACCCTTGCCCGGTGGTTGTGGGGGTATGCGGGCGGGGGGCTTATCAGAATCTGGAAGACCCCTTTAACAAAGGGGAACCCCAGATCCTGGCCCCCCCCCCTATGTGAAATGGTAATGGGGTACATTGTACCTCTACCATTTCACCCCAAAAAAAATGTCAAAGTGTTAAAAATGACAGTAGCCGGTTTTTGACAAATCTTTTAATAAAATCTTCTTTTCTTCTTTCCTTCGGGTTTCTTCCGCTGCTTCTTTCTTCTCGTCCACATCTTGCCCGACGTCTTCTTCTTTCTTCTCCGTCCGTCCTTCAGCCTTCTGGTCACGCATCTTGCCCGTTGTCTTGTCCTGTCTTCTTCTCCGTCCTTCCGCCTCCTCGTCCGCATCTTGGGTCTTCTCCGGTCTTCTTCTCGGTCCGCCAATTACAATTCAAACGCTGGGTCCGGAGAAGACACAAGATGCGGACGAGAAGGCTGGCGGACCGAGAAGAAGACCGCAGAAGACCCAAGATGCGGACGAGGAGGCGGACGCACGGAGAAGAAGACAGGACAAGACAACGGGCAAGATGCGGGACCAGAAGGCTGAAGGACGGACGGAGAAGATAGAAGAACACGTCGGGCAAGATGTGGACGAGAAGAAAGAAGCAGCGGAAGAAACCCGAAGGAAAGAAGAAAAGAAGATTTTATTAAAAGATTTGTCAAAAACCGGCTACTGTCATTTTTAACACTTTGACATTTTTTTTGGGGTGAAATGGTAGAGGTACAATGTACCCCATTACCATTTCACACAGGGGGGGGTCAGGATCTGGGGGTCCCCTTTGTTAAAGGGGTCTTCCAGATTCTGATAAACCTCCCGCCCGCATACCCCCACAACCACCGGGCAAGGGTTGTGGGGATGAGACCCTTGTCCCCATCAACATGGGGACATCCTCCCCATGTTGAGGGCATGTGGCCTGGTGCGGTTCAGGAGAGGGGGGGGCCGCACTCTGTCCCCCCCTCTTTTCTGCGGCCGGCCAGGTCAACGTGCTCGGATAAGGGTCTGGTGTGGATTTTTAGGGGGACTCCACGCCATTTTTTTTTTTCAATTTGGGGTGGAGTTCCCCTTAAAATCCACACCAGACCTGAAGGGCCTGGAATGGATATTTGCCGGGAACCGCACGTCTTTTTTTGGGGGGGTTTTACGGCGGGGTTCCCCTTAATATCCATTCCAGACCTGAAGGGCCTGGTAATTTAATTTGGGGGAACCCCTACACATTTTTTTGTTTGTTTTATGAATGAATCCCTTTAGAATTGTCAGAGCCGACAATTCATTATAGCCGCGTGTGATTTTTTAAATGACTTTTTTCCTTCTGAATGTCACTTTGTGCAGGGGGAGTTCTAAGTGCGGGAAAAATGCGCTATTTCACATGCTGACATTACACCCCCCCTAGGTACGAAATTTAAAGGAATATTTCACTTTTATTGTTTCACTTTAAGAATTATTAATTTCACTGCTCCCGAAAAAACGGCCGTTTTAAAAAATAAAAAAAGCATTGATACATGTTCCCTGGGGCAGGACTGAGGTCCCCAAACACTTTTTTAGGACAAAACTTGCAGATTAGCCTTTAAAATGAACACTTTTGATTTCTCCCATAGACTTCTATAGGGAGTTCGGCGCGGCTTTACATATTAGTTTCAATGCGCCGGCTGCTACGCTGGTTCATGCGCCCAATTAAGCCTCCACCCGGAGTACTAATTAACGCATGAACCAGCGCAGCGCACAGAGCATAGTAAATCAGGCCCAGTGTCTTTTCAATTGAGTTAGATAGAGCAAGCAGGTAGGCGAGTCAGTTAGTTGCAGTGAGTAGAGGATATATATACAGTATATGCATCCCAGGTGTTGTATATATATATTTATATACTGTATTCAGTTTAGCTAGATCTGTTCATGTATGCTCTTCCTAATATACTGACAGGCAGGCAGGTGATTGTGCTAGCTGCAGTATTTTCACTTAGTGTACTGTGTCCTTTGCACAGTGTGCACCTAAAGCTTACCTGAATATAATTGCTGGTGTTCTCATACAAATATAGGCAGGGAGATACAGTATTCAGTTTTATTGTCCTTCACACAGTGTGCACCTAAAGCTTACCTAAATACAATTGCTGGTGTCCTCATACAATTATAGGCAGGGACCTACAGTATTCAGTTTTAAAGGTCCTTTGCACAGTGTGCACCTAAAGCTTACCTGAATATGTGACTGCAATTGCTGGTGTTCTCTTACAAATACCACAGGCAGGGATCTGCAAGTATTTTCACTTTGTGTACTGTGTCCCCTGCACAGTGTGCACCTAAAGCTACCTGACTACAATTGCTGGTGTTCTCATACTAATACTACAGGCAGGGATCTGCAAGTATTGTCAGTATTTGTGCAGCTACATATCCCTGCAGGCCATTATGCCAGTATGTCTGGAAGGACAACAAGGAGAGACAGAGAGTCACAAGCTGATAAAAGAGGGCAAGCAGGCTCTATGTCTACAGGCAACAGTGCTGGTCGTGGACATGGTGCATCCTCATCAGCACGTGGCCGTGGGACACGCTTGCTCTTTTTTTCGGTGCTGGCCATGTTGAGCCGCAACATGCCGAAGACTTGGTAGAGTGGATGACCAAGCCGCCCTCATCCTCCTTATTCTCTCTCACCCAGGCTCAGGGTACTTTGTCTGGCAAAGCAGCTGCCAACGCGGCCTCTTCCCTCTGCTCAATGCCATCAGTCACTCCTTCCCTAGCCCCACCATGTCCTCCTGAGGTGTCCCCTGAACTGTTTGACCACAGCGTTGGGTACATGCTGAAGGATGAAGCGCAGCGTTTTTTAGGCTCCAATAATGGTACCCAGCTAGAGGAAGGCAGTAACGTGAGCCCAGAGAGAGGGGGTGCGCAAGATCGACAGCAATCTGGCAGTCATGTTCCCCCAGCTGCAGCATACTGCCAGGTTTGCTACAGTGATAAGGAGGGAGGGGATTATGAGGTCACTGACTCCACATGTGTGCCTGATAGGAGAGAGGAGGAGGAGGAAGAGGCACATCTCCAACAAGGCAGGATGCCCTCCAAGTGCCAGCTTAAGGGCAGCACACCGACTGCATCACACCGCAGAGCTCCTCATGTGCAGGGCGCTGCTGTCTCTCTGCGTTATTCCAAAAGTTCTTTGGTATGGGCCTTTTTTGAGACGAGTGCATCAGATCACACCACTGCTATTTGCAACATATGTCTCAAGCGTATCTCGCGTGGCCAAAACATCACCTGCTTGGGCACCACATGCATGACCAGACCTGCCATGCAGTTTGTTGGCAAGCGTACCTAAAAGACCCACACCAAAGAACAAAGCGGACCTCTCCTTGCTCCTCATCAGCTGGGATCTCCAACCCTACTATACCTTAAGTCCTCTCTGAAACCTGCACTGAGAGGAATGAAGGTGTAGAATTGGGTGTGTCACAGCCATGTACTTGCGGGCAATCTGCTATCGGTACACCAACGTCAGATTGTACCAGGCAAATTTCCCTGCCCCAGCTACTGCAGTGCCGAAAGAAGTTCGCTCCCAGCCATTCACATGCCCAGCGGTTGAATGCTATTTTGGCTAAATTGCTAGCACTTCAACTGTTGCCTTTTCAGTTGGTAGACTTTGCCCCCTTCCGTGAGTTTGTGGAATGTGCGGTACCTCAGTGGCAGGTTCCCAAACGCCACTTTCTCTCACATAAGGCGATTCCGGCTCTTTACCGGCATGTGGAAGGCAATGTCTATGCCTCGCTGAAAAGGGCGGTCAGCGGTAAGGTGCATATTACCGCTGACTCATGGTCCAGCAGGCATGGACAGGGACATTACTTATCTTTCACGGCGCATTGGGTTACTCTGCTGGCAACTGGGAAGGATGCAGGACAAGGTACAGTAGTGTTGTTGTTCCGCCACCACGCCTCCAAAATGCTACTACTGGTGATTGTGACACACCTCTCTCCTCCAACCCCTCCTCTTCTTCTTCCTCCGTGGCCTCTTCCTGTGCTAATTTGTCCTCAGAATCAGCAGTGCTCCGTAGGCGTTCAAGGGGCTACGAAGGTACGCAGGCAAAAAGATGCCATGCGGTGCTTGAGCTGGTGTGCTTGGGGGACAGGAGCCACACTGGGGCAGAGGTTCTGTCAGCTCTGCAGGGGCAGGCTCAGAGGTGGTTGACGCCACATCAGCTTAAGCCAGGAATGGTGGTTTGCGACCATGGCACCAACCTCCTCTCCACCCTCCGACAGGAACAACTGACCCATGTGCACTGTTTTGCTCATGTCCTTACAGGATGTCCTGAAGCAGGCCAGGAAACTCTGTGTGCATTTCTGATGATCATATCATGCCAGTGCTCGGCTGGCTGACCTCCAAAATGAATACAACCTGCCCAAGAACCGCCTAATGTGACATGCCCACCAGGTGGAACTCTACGTTGGCCATGCTGCAGCGGCTGCACACGCATCAGAGGGCCATCAATGAGTATCTGTGCCAATATGGCACCAGGACAGGTTCAGGGGAGCTTGTTTTTTTCCCCACACCAGTGGGCCATGATCAGGGATGCATGCACTGTCCTGTCACCATTTGAGGAGGCCATGAGGATGGTGAGCATGACAGTGCATTGATACATGTTCCCTGGGGCAGGACCCGGTCCCCAAACCCTTTTTAGGACAATAACTTGCATATTAGCCTTTAAAATGAGCACTTTTGATTTCAAACGTTCGAGTCCCATAGACTTCAATGGGGTTCTAAAGTTTGCGCAAACGTTCGGTCCATTCAAAGGTTCTGATGCGAACCAAGGGGTGGATATTTGTGCAGGAAAGGAGTATGAAGTCATCATAATGGGTAGTATGAGCTGGAGTTGGGTGTGGAATGCATGATCGAGGGCAGTATGTGTTAGAACAAAATGAAAAGAGTATGACAAGGTACAGTATATGGTGTAGAGGTGTAGAAATATGATGGGATAGTATTAGTATGAGAGAATTGTGAAAGATATGACAGCAGGGCAGAAAGTACCTTAGAGGGCATAGCAGTGGGAAGACCAGTAAATCATTTAGCTCACATGTGAATGACAGAGAGAGATAAATCTGTCTCATGATTCATTTTGTACCTACCTGTATTTACAAAAAAGTTCATAGAAAGCAGCAGCAGCATATGTATTAAATTCTTTACACAGAGGGTTTTACCGAGAATAAATTGAGGTCAAAATGAGTGAATAGGGGCAGCTGAAATTGAAGTAATTTATTCTGGGGCAGTGGAGGTGGTATGGATTGTGTCAACAGAACCATGGACTATGAAAATGGTGGGGTGAGTAATAAGAATGCAATTGGGGACATGATGGAGGTTGAAAGGGAGACTCCAGAATGTAATCAGGTTATCAGAAGGAACTGTATCATGGATTTCAGGAACAGTGGTGGTAGTGCTGGGGAATTTGGAGACATTTAGCTAGATTCACATAGAGTTAGGTCGGCGTATCAGTAGAGAATACAGTACTTGCCTCTCTGACTTAAGGCGGCGTAGCGTAAATACGATACGCTACGCCGCCTTAAAGTTGGGCGCCCCTACCTGATTCTAGCTATTTATTTTCCATGAAATGTTTAAATAGGTAATGGGTAACAGTGAGATTCCCAATGGACCAATATCAGGGGAGATTAGAATGATTTTTGGGGCTCACTGAATAAATAAGAGTGATTATTGCACAGTGTAATAAATGAAAGGAATTTTTGCACAGTGTAAGTTGAAGGAAGGATACAGGAGAAAGACCAATGTATATGTTATATGTGGGTAGGAGGAGGGATCTCACTGGAGAGGGGCCATTATGTGTGCTGGAGATAGGCTCTTTTTTTTATGTACAAAAGTTTTATTGAAAGAAAAACATAGGGTATACATAACATGGTTGGGGTGGGTAAAACGAAGAGGTTAATATAAACATTTGGTCAATGGTAGTACAAACATTGCATCTTAAGGCAAGGTATAAGAGGTAGCAGGTATAGGTTATGAACACAAATGCAGACATGTACTGTATATGCAAAATGACGGGAAAAGAAATACATGAAAAGATAAGGGTTTAGGGTAAAAAACACCTTATGTGAGGTTCCAATAGGACCATTTAGCATCATAGATATGGAGACTGTCATTGAGGATTTGAAAAATAATTTTAGAGATTTTTAGCATTTCCATTCTAGCAAGTACCTGAGATCAAATTAAATTCTTGGACTTCCAGTTCAAAGCAATCATCCATAGTATACAACTGCACAGAGCGTGAAATAATCTAGCACTAGGCTTAGGAATATCGGGGATATTATCAAATAGTAGACAGATTTGGGGTGAAATAATAATTCTAAGCTTTGAGGAGGATTCAAATCTGTCAGTAGCTAACTTCCAAATGGGATCCAAAAGTGGGCAATTCCAGAAAGTATGCAAAAATGTACCTGAGTCTGGGCATCCCCTGAAGCAGCCAGGTAATACAGTAGGTTAAAAAGTATGAATCTTGGAGGGGGTTAGATACCACCTAGAGAACATTTTTAGTGGGGTTTCCCTAAATGATATGGCCCTATTACACTTTCTTATGTTGTCTGCCATGGCGTGCCATGTCTCCTCTGAGAAGGAACATTCTAGTTCAGCCTCCCAACGGAGCATGGGCTCCGATTTATCTGATTGTGTAGAGTCATTGAGAGATTGGTAAAGTCTAGAAATTAGTCCCCTATCCCTAGAGTTGGAGATACAATTTCTTACAAATATTGTGTTAGGGAAACGGGCAGACAATGAGAAGTAGTTAGCAAAAAATGATCTAATACAAGTGTAATGTTCATGTTCTGAGTCTGGGGGACCAAATCTTGCCTGCAGCGAGGAGAATGATGAGAACTCCCATTTGGTTTGAAATTATATCAGAGTAGTTAGATTGTTAGCAATGGAGATAGGCTCTTACTGGGCAAATGGCCAATATATGTTTTGGAGATGGGATCTCAGTGGGGTACACCAATCTGTGTGCTGGAAATGTGATGTCACTAGGGAGGTACCTGCTTTGCACAGTAGCAAAGTGCATTTTTTTTAGAAACAATGTATAATTTTTAAAGAGTTTCAGCAGAATATTGTAATTTACAATATCAATGTAGCTTATCAGAGAGCTATGGTTACATAAAATACCTAAACAAAAAGCTGTATTTGTCTTATTGACTGCTCGGGAATGCACATACCTGTACATTTTGTAGCTTTTGATTCAGCTTACTGTAGGTCTGTTTATCGATTCTACAACTACTGTACCCAAAAGCTACAATATAGTAGTTAGTGATGGGCGAGCTGTCGAGGCCAAGCATTAGTTTGGCCCCGAACAGCGCCCATGCCAGGGGGTTCACAGAACTCCTGGATTGTTTTATATTGACCTTCAGTGTTCAGCTGCTTTCTGTTAGGATTGGGTTTTGTGCTGTCTGATTTTTTCTACTGAAGTAATGCATCTGACCACTGGTCAGATGCAAGGCTTTGCCCAATCAGGGCACAGATCACTGTGAGAGCCCTGATTAGACAAAATAATTATGACTTTGTCCAATCATGGCTCAGTGCTCATAGTCCCAGCCCCACACTATAAAAGGTTCCTTGCCACGGAATCTTTGGCAGTGTAAAGTTGAAAACAGAGCAGGGCTCAGGGACAATACATTTTTAGCAAGCTAGTTAGTGTGATTGTAGAGTGTCAGTGTAGTGTGAGTTTAGTGTAGTGTTTAACAGCATTACATTTAGTGTTGTATGCAGTGCTGTATACACACTTTTTTTTTGTCACTGCATCCTTTTTTTTTATTTGTTTGTTCCACCTTTTTATTGTCAGCCGTAGTCTGTCTTACTGCGATGCTGGTGTTCCCCTTTTATATCAATATATTTATTTTCTTAGTTTTTTAATTTGTGTCATCAGCAGTCCCCAATTTTACCCTGTTTATAGTGAACCAAACAACAGATTTTATTTTATTTTATTTTTTTGTCGATGCGCCCTTTTTTTTAAATTATTGTCATCATTACCCCACGCCCTTTTTTTTTAATTGTCAACTAAAGTTTGTCTTACTGCGATGCTGGTGTTCCCCACTTTTTATTGATATATACAGCATACCGTATTTTTCGGACTATAAGGCCTCGTACACACGATAGGATAGCCAGAGGACAACGGTCCGAACCCATTCGCCAGATGGAGTGAATGTAGAATGGGATATTAATTCATTCATTAATCAAGCCTAATACAGTTATTCCTGTTTAGTTAATTCTACATTATTAGGGTAATTTTTGGTTTCCCCCCCTCCCTGTTCTTTATGTTCATCAGGATATTATTGTGGGTATTTTATCCAATTTATATACTGGCTTTCTGGTAAGAGCTGTTGGTCATTTTAGCATTTCATGTCTGTGTTAGCTGACATCAGATTTATTTTTGTTTAAAATATTTATTAAACTTTTCTATTATTTTATTTAATACTGTCAGTGTTCGCTGGACATACCATTATTTAGTCAGTAAGCATTGCAGATTTTTGTTTAATTATAAGTGCCCTATAGCCTCCTGGGTTCACCTGTTTCCGGTCATTCCATTTTCGGCATTCTGGTTGTGTTCGATTGGACTCTCTTTGTCAAACAATGGGACCATTGGGAATGCTTGGCTGCTTTTATGTGTGTTTGTCACATGAACAGTCTGCCGCGGGTCATGTGACCTGGGACGCAGTTTCCAGGTTGACCATGCAACTGGGCTGTTGCAGTAAGCAACAACAACGAATGGCGTCAGAGGTGTCACGTCACGCCGGTTTAGATAGAAGGAGCCACGCCTACAGTCTTGCTTTTGATTGGATGCAATGACGGCTGGCTCCTCCCTGTGACTGGCGCTGATGGCAGGTCAACAACTCCCGCTCATACCTACGCCAATACGGCGTGGGGTGTGATGCGGAACGTTCAGCCTTTCTCTGACTTTGCGGAGGTTTCGAGATTCAGCTATTTTGGGGCCCTGTTTCCGGAACATAGTAAACCTTTTCTGTTTGGACATTGGTTCTGATCAGCCAAGGGGAGGGGCAAGAGGATTTGCAGGCTTTTCCAGTGTGTTTTTACCTCGTGGAGGCCTGGTCCTTCTTTGTTCCTCCAATGTGGAGATCCCCCATTGGTGGAAATTCCCCCATGGGTTATTATATTGGTTCTCAGATGGAGGCTTGGAACTCAAGCTAGCACGTGACCAGCAGCTCTCCTATCAGAAGACATTTTTTTTCAATTGATTGGTTGTAATGCATTTTATATATATATTTATATATGTGCAATATGGGGGAGCAGTTAGATGCCTGTGTAGATGTCCCTGAGGACGAAACGCGTTGGACAAGGCTCTTCGCTTCCCACATTGCTTTTTTACGTGATCACTTATAATACCTGTATGTTGGTTTTAATAAACCTACGTTTTTGACCTACACTATTGGAGCCCCCCTTCTTCTTTCCATATATTGTTTCGAATTGATGCCAGGGTGGCGACCCCATTCAGTGGTTTACCCTATCTGCTGGAGTACTTGAAGGCATCCTTGAAGTTCCGACTGGAGATCTTCCCCACAGCCCTTGGCCTGTGGTTGTAAGGTTGTGGGGGGGTGGGGGATTTATCAGAATCTCACCCCGTTACATTGTTCTCCTACTCATTCACCAAAAAGTGTCAACAAGTATGTCACAAGGGGGTGGGGCTACCCAGTGATGTCACGGGTGGCCCCACACCTTCCTTTATTTAGTAGCGGTTGGCAGCAGGTATTCAGTGTGATTGAAGATGGATCTACACTGGGGGACATTGTTTTTGTTTTTCTTTTTTTGCAAAGGACTTTTCAAAAACTGTGTGTGCATTTGTATTTACTTTTTGCCTTTTTTACGGGCAATGAGTAGGGGTACAATGTACCCCATACTCATTCACATGGGGGCCAGGATCTGGGGGCTTCCAGATTCAAATACATTACCCCCTGTACCCCCACTGGGCCAGGCCAGGGTCAGCATAGGGACAAGGTCCTTTGGGGGGGGGGCAATGGTTTTGTTTACATTTAGCTGTAAACAGTAAACTCGCTGACAGCTGATAAGTCATCTGTTGCCAAGGACATGGTGGCAAGCCCAGTCCTTAAGAACCAGCTATACATATTGTTAAGGATGCTGGCGGGCTGCTGGCTAAAAAAAATGCTGTAAATCAGTGCTTTGCAGCTGTTAACAGTGTTTAGGAGCTTCTAGGAGCTGATCAGCTTTTTTCTGCTATGAAATTGCCTCCAAAAACGCAAAAGAAAACTATTTTTTTTCTACTTCTAGAAGCTGGAACTTTAAAAACATTTCAAACCCAAAATAGTGTATGGACACATAGGATAACACTGATTGCTTCTAAGGGCAAAAAAACTGCTCAAAGCAGCTGCTAGCAGCCTAAAAATAAGCTAGTGTGCATGGAGCCTAATGCCGCGTACACACAACCGTTTTTCGGGATGTAAAAAATGAAATTTTTAATGGTCTAGAAAGAACGACGTTTTTTTCAACCCGATCATTAAACCGGTCTTGCCTACACAAGATCGTGAAAAAAAATGCTCTAGCAAAGTGCGGTGACGTACAACACGTACAACGGCACTATAAAGGGGAAGTTCCATTCGGATGGCACCACCTTTGGGGCTGCTTTTGTGTTAGTAAAAGACAATTTGCGCTTTTCAGTCTGTTACAGTGTGATGAATGTGCTTACTCCATTACGAACGCTAGTTTTACCAGAACGAGCGCTCCCGTCTCATAACTTGCTTCTGAGCATGCACGTTTTTTTCACATCGTTAAAGCCCACACACAACCATTTTTTACGACGTTAAAAACGACAATAACTACATGAAAAATTAGAGCATGTTCTAAATTTTTAATGCCCATTTTTTACATTGTGAAAAATGCTCTGGAGCCCACACACGATCGTTTTTAATGACATTAAAAAAAACTTCATTTTTTACAACCCGAAAAATGGTCGTGTGTACGCGGCATAAGAGTTGCCAATTTTAGCTAAATCTGAATTTTGCTTCCTTCATGCAAAAGTTATCTTGCCTCTATGCTTTTTCTTTTTATTCTTTTATCCATACTTTTTTTCCTTTTTCTGTTACTAACATAGTGGAATATGGTGCGACTGGGTGCTCCTTTGACAAAGACCTCAACTTTTTATCCTAAAGCTCAGTCTCTCTGATACAACAGGAGTCCTTTTTTTTTAAAGAACTGATCTGAGACCATCACATCTTCCTTGGGTGGTTTTGTCTGTTTGCTATCACAGACATCACGGTTGGAGAGGACTTTTTTCACACAAATTAACACTTGGATTAATAGATTATTTGGACTTTATCTACTATTATTATTATCTTTTTTGAGTTTTCAAGCTAATTCGATTTTTTAACATTTGTTATTGTTACTAATATCGATGAGACAGTTTCCCTTTTGGGGTTAGTGTGTTATGCTAAGTTTCAACAGACAGATCTACATTCTTATTGGATTTATGGTTTAAGTCACTGTACTTCATATACTTTGCTTTCATTGTGGAGAGTGGGATGCAGGTGACCTTAATCATCACCTATGTGTTGTATTCACTGATCATATTATGTATTACATGTCAATCACGATTGTTATTACCGCTTCCAGTTATTCTATATCGCAGCGCAGCTATTTCTTATAACATTTGCTCTCTATGGTGTATCTCACATGGTTAGTTGCAGCAGCGTATTTTTTTTCTTCTCATTTAATGTAAGACAACGAAGTATCTTCTCATTATATATTGATTTACTAAAGGCAATAGGCTGTCAACTTTGCAGGAATTTTCATTTTGCAATTGCCTTTTTCCTTAACGTAATGAATGGTGAAAATTCACTTTGCGGTATGTCCAAGGCTGAAGATTTAGATCTGGTATAAGATGTTCCAAGGAGGTCAGAGGAATGCGTTGCAAAGTTACTTTGGAAAGGCCATATGGAGGGTCTATTAGGGATGCTCAGACCTTAAGAGTTGCGTTGGTAGTATTCAAGAAGTGCTGTGTAGAATGTGTGTGGGAGAATAGCTGCTCCTATGGTGGATTTGAGGTTCGACCTGGTGGCTGTCTGTTCTATTTGTGTCTAAGTACAATGAGTAGGTTCCAACAGGTTTTGGATTGTGCTAGAATGGACACCATATAGTAAAGGGCTATATTAAGAGCTCCAAGGCCGGAGGATATTGTGGGTTGGAGGAGAGTGCTAGACTTTACTTGAGGTCTTTTTTAGAGAGTTAATAACAGATTGTATTTTCTTAAGTGGAGAGAGAAAAGGGAACAGGCAGGGTTGTGAACATATAGAGAACATGAGGGAGTACACACATTTTAGTGAGGGCTATGTGACCAGTTAAGGAGGATGAGAGTGATTGCATGTTTGTGCATAAGGGAGTCAATTTAGCGAGGACAGATTTAAAACATTTTTTAGGAATTTTGCTGCTGGGGATAGATAGTTAGATACCCATATGTTGTAGGTAAGAAAGAGGGGCCAATTAGAAAGGAGCAACCTATTTTATTTCGGATTTGATAAGTAAGCCAAGGCCGATGGGTAGCATTTGCCATTTTGAATAGTTTAATCTATATAGGGAAAGTGAAACAAAGTGGTCTAAAAGATGACATAAGTGAGATAATGATTGTAGAGGTTAAGGAAAGGATCACACCATCAGCGTATTTTTATGTTGTGTGTCACCTATACGGCATATGCATATAAACAGGATATCTCAGCTCTCGAAGGAGGAGAGCCGTTGGTGACGTCATTTCCGTTCGTGGCCGTGAGCGGAGATATCCTGTTTATATGCATATGCCGTTTGTTACACTGCAATACTGTGAGTGTCTATATTTATTTATTCAAATCAATGTTACATTTTACACTATGGAGTATCCACTGTTTATTTGTTGAGTGCCATCCATCCGGGGAGCGCTGCTGCTGTGTCTTGGGAATCTGTAGCTGGGGGATTGGAGCAACAGCCTGGCCGGGAGACGCTGATCTGCAGTGGAATCTGCTGTGCTTGGTAAGCCAGCAGCATTATAGGCTTAATCTAGCCTTTCTTGAGGTGAGAGGCTTGTGGAAACAAAGCACTGTTTTTTTGCACAGCTACACTGTGGGAACTTGTGGTGGACTTCAGATATCGTTTACAAGCACTGATGCACTTTTGATATTATTGATTAAAGCACTTTATCTTGGATTTTTCTAGTTTACATTGGAACACTATGCACTTTGGAAAATATTATGCTGAAGCACTTATTTCTTTGATCACTTGATTATATTTTTGCACGAGTGTGCACTAGAGACTCAAGAGTATGTTTATATACATTTTTTTCTTTATTACGCATGTTTTGTTCTTTTGCTCATTATATCTTGATTTTATTGGCGGATTTTATGGTTACACACACAGGGAATATATTATTTATTTTATAATTCTTTCTGTTTGCACTTAATGGATTTAATATTTGATGTCATGTACCTAAACATGTTTTAGTGTGATTTTGCAATATCACATTGTTATTATTCACACTATTTATTTATTTCGGTTATCACTAAAATCACTTTATTCATCTCGATCATCATTTTGTTGATGTGTGGTGGGTCATCAAGGACTAGGAGTGAAACATTTTCATGATTACTTCAAGATTGTTATTTTTATTCACATATTTATATTTCTTTGTGTATTAAGCAAGCGTTAATATTTTCCCCTGTTTTGAATTATTGGCTAAATTTAGCTTTTCATAATTTTTTTCATACACAATTTTTTTGTAGTAATAGCAAGCGCCACTACACCCCCCATTTCTAACTTGTCATCAGTGTGTGAGCACTATTTTGTTGTGGCTGCTGCTTGGTATAGTATTAATAGCTTCTAATTAGTTGTAGTTCTCAGTGCCCTGGTTAGTGTGGTTTTGCGCACTAGTTTCCCCATTCACAAGTAGTTAAATATACTGCTGATAGCATTTTGTTACATCTGCTAATTTTGACAGAAACATTTTCATCTGATTATGTCCTGTAATCTCTCCCTGTGCATTCTTATTAGTTACTGTTCCAAGTTATCTCAGATGATGAAATAACTCCTTTCCTCCCCCATGTTCTGTTGAAGGGAAGAGGAGGAGGATTTTGTAGTAATGTCTTCTTGTTACAGTAGGATTTGCATTGTCATCCTAGGACAGAAAATGTGTTACTGTGAGAATGAAAGGTGGGAGGTGTGGGAAAAAAACTGTCGACCACCTACGGGACCATGACAGGCAAACAAGTTAAAATTTAATAGGTAAAATTTAAATACCTTTTTGATTGGTTATAATTATAGGGAATATATATTTATATTTAAATATTAACGGTACTCAGCTTGTGCTGGAGGGTATAAATCCAGAAAGACTGC
This sequence comes from Rana temporaria, assembly GCF_905171775.1. Lineage (NCBI taxonomy): Eukaryota > Metazoa > Chordata > Amphibia > Anura > Ranidae > Rana > Rana temporaria. The sequence continues at coordinate 295,213,478 of NC_053491.1, read as the reverse complement.
GTCCATCATTAAACAACAGATGGCGAAGGATGAAGGAAAAAGATTGTCAGGATTCAAGATGAAGTCTATGCTGAGGCAGTTAATGGAGCAGGCTGGATCGGATGGAGGTGAAGATTGGATGCGCCGGTGTTTATCCTTGCCATTGGGATCACAGGCTTTCATCTCTGCCACCGATGCAATGCCGGGTGTCTTTGTTCCACCCCAGGCTTCTGTTTCCTCCTCCGGTTCAAGCAACATTGTCTGCTCAAGATACGAACCAGCCTCTTTCCCTGACTTCGGGCAATGTTCAGAGTTGGGGTATCTCCGAGAATAGAATCGGGCGCATGCGCATTAAAGAGGTCTAGTATTAGACGCTTGGCTAAGAGACCTCGACAGTCCCCTCCTAGAGTTATAACAAATGTTAATAAGAGGGTGAGGATGCCTAGGAGTTCTGTTCCTGTGAGACACAATTTGGCAAAGAAAAATAAGAACATTTTAGCTGTTGGTGTGGTACCTGAGAGAGTAAATGCTATTGCGCCTGTAGAGCCTCCTGTATTACCTGACCAGCTGAATGATTTGAAAGTACCTGATGTTGCTGATGATGCTACCATTGCCATGGAAATTCAAGCTCTGCCTGTTCATGCAGTGGCGTTACATAACCATGCAATGCAAGCGGTCCCTACATCAGGTATGTTAGGTTAGTCTTCTGATATTGCTATGTTGTGTAATTTGGCAACAAAAAAATATGCGATTATAGATAAATTGCAATCTCTTGCTGTTGTTGATGTTAATAATGTTGCATCTGCATGGCAAGTTGATACATCTAATTCTACGCTGACTCTGTCCAGAGATTCTATTGTTATCAATTATATTTGTGTTACTCCTTCTCTGTCATCTGTTGTTCCTTCCACGCTAGTGCCTTAAGGTTGTTTGGAAGAAGCAATAGCTTGCGAGATTTCACCTTTGGGTTTTCATCTTAGTGCAGCCTGCAAAGAAAAAATCTGGAGAGGTGATTATATCGAAATTCTCTCTTTATTGCCATTGTCTAAAGAGAATTGTTTTGAAAAGAAAGATGACAAGTTTGATGATGATAAGAAAATAATAATAATAATAATTAGTGTTGTAGTGGGCTTTTCCGACCTGTTGAAATTATTTTGGAGGCCTTTAAAAATTTTAATGGACAAGCTTAGTTTTATTATAATGAATTGTTTAGACAAAAGATGGCTGTGTATAATTCTCTAAAATGGGGGATGAAAAATGTGGGTCTCTGGTTAAACCTACTGTTACCTCAAAGACCACAGTTTTCTAAACCGATTGTTACAAACCCTGTTGGATTCCGCAAAGGCTTGTGCTTTAACTTTAATGATAGGGAGTGTAAGGCCTCGTACACACGATAGGTTAACCAGAGGACAACGGTCTGATGGACCGTTTTCATCGATCAAAACCGATCGTGTGTGGGCCACAAAGGTTATTTAACCATCGGTTAAAAAAAAGCCAACTTGCTTTAAATTCAACTGATGGATTCCTAACCGATGGGTCAAAACCGATCGTTAGTAGGCATGACAATCGGTTAAAAATCCAGGCATGCTCAGAATCAAGTCGACGCATGCTTGGAAGCATTGAACTTCATTTTTTTCAGCACGTCGTTGTGTTTTACGTCACCGTGCTCTGACACGATTGGTTATTTAACCGATGATGTGTGGGCGTGACGGACAATCAGTCAGCTTCATTGGTTAACCGATGACAACGGTCCTTCAGACCGTTCTCATCGGATGGACTGATCGTGTGTACGAGGCTTAAGTGTCCGGCCACTTGTAGACATAAGCACGGGTGTGAGTATTGTTCGAGTGCACATCCTGCAGTTAGATGCTTTAAAATAATGGCTGTTGGCGATAATACTCCTTTGAAGGAGTCCTTTCTTAAGAGCAGTGTCTCCCATGATGCTAGAAAACATGCGACCGTGGCTTATACGTTACCCAAATCAAATAATAGCAGCATTCTTGGCTGAGGTTTGCTTTGGAAGGTTTTTCTTTACCTACGTTTTCTGGATCTGATTGCTCTGTTTATAAAAAATGTATCATCTGTTGATTATTACATTGATGTGGTTGATGAAAAAGCTCAGTAAAGAAGTCTTTTTCTGAACCGCCATTTGTTAATTTTATTATTTTGCCTTTAAGGATCATCCCTAAGAAAGATGTGAATTCTTTCAGACTAATTCAGCATTTGTCTTACCCTGTTGGTCTTTCGTTAAATGATGAGATAGACCCAGAATTGTGTTCTGTGTCATATTCTTCTATTGATGATGTGCTAGAAATAATTAGAAGAGTGGGAGGTTCACCTCTTTTAAGTAAATGGTGAAAACTCTGCGCCCAAAAAAATTTGTAAAAATATAATAAACAAGCTGCTCCCCTAGAAGAGTGAAAAATGATGGGGCCGCTATAAATGGTTAAATATTAGCAAGGAGACCTGTTTGCAGACCACTGAATGCTTGCTAATTGGTGAACTACCTAATTAAAGATACACAACTATAACATAAAATGTGCATATGTGAATATGCCAAAAAATACATAAATAACTTGAGCAAACAAGTGAAGAAAGATAAATAAATAGCCCCAATAATAAATGAATCAGATAATGATAATTCAAAATCCATCAAAAGTCAGAACATCCATTCAATGCTGCTGTGTGTTAATCTTGAAAATCTTATAACGTGATCTTTCACCAGACTGTTATAAGACACCCAAAGTGACTGGATATGTAATCTGCTTACCAGAAAACATTGACTTATTTACCCAAAAAGAAAGTCAATATGCGCTTGTGCAGGATAGTGCCTGCTCACTGTGGCTGGAGATATAGTACACCTTTGTCGTGGATTATGAGGAAAATAATAATAATAATTCAATATTTTCTGGCAGAAATATGAAAGTCCGGTAGGCCTCAAAATTGAAGTGAACTATTGCAAATGAAAACCTTTCAGAGCAAAACAGATGATTTCACAGGCTGTGCAAAGCCTCCAAAACATCAGCCATCGTTTAACATTTACAAGCTTTGTGTTGAATCAGAAACAATGATGCAACCAAACAAGGAAATGTTTACTATCATTGTTGGTTAGAAATCCTGCCAAAGCAAAAGTTCTACAGATAATGTAAGAGAACTATTACCTTCCATCCGAGGCGCTCTCTGGCGCATGCACGCGCACACGGGCGCCCTGAGATGCTAAGGCGCACCAATGCGCATGTGCGTGGGCACACAGGCACTCTGAGAGACTTTGGTGCGCCAATGCGCATGCGTGCGCGCAACGGACGGCCCTATCGCCAGACTGCCTATTTAAGGAAGTGCCCTGACCACAGACCCTTGGTGACTGGTCTTTAGCTACTACCTGATACTCTGTAACCTGCTGTGATCCTGCTTGTCTTCTGTTGCTGAACCTGGCTTGCCTTGACCCTGTTCCTGAAATCTGCTTATGCTCTGATTACTGGTTTTCGATCCTGGCTATACATCTGACACTGCTTCTGCCTGCTGCCTGGTACCTCGCTGCCCGCCTACCACTTGACCCGGCTATCTGTATGACCCCTCATTTGCTTCCTGTGTTGCGCCTTGGCTAACTTCGAGTGTCTGCGACTTCGGTCCTGTGACTATCTGCGACTTCCTGCTGCAAGTCTTCCAGGGGCTTCACATCATCTGACGTCTCAGTGTCACTGCTCCAGCGGAGTGCCTGTTTAACCGTGGCTGATCCTCGTTGTACTGCTATTCTCCGTGATCTGATGGTCCTCCTACTCATCCCGCCTCGCATCTCCCGCTACTGCTGTCTGGGTCTACATCTGCAGGCACTTGTGTTCCTCCTGTACCTTGGTGTCCTCTGTTTCACCTCCAGTGGTACCAGGGCCGGAGATACAAGAGAAGCCGACCTCGTCACTTCAGTCTCCCATCAGGTTAGTGACAGATAACTAAACTGGGCTATTATCACATGGAAATAAACCACCCCATTGTTTCAAAGGGGAGGCCACCCTGTAAAGTAACTAAACAGTATTGACTCAGCTGTCTCTTAGACAATAGCAGAAGAACCCAGTTAATTACACACCAAGATAGAAACAGTCACATAAATTGAAACAAATGTGAATTGACAAATACATGCATCTATCTATGATATGGACATATCATATGATACAAGTCAGAAATATTTTAAAATACACATGATATTAAAAGTAAGAATATATGTTGACATGGAATAAATGAAAAATAATGTTTAGATTATCAATGACATCTTTTTTTTTTTTTTTTTCGACTCAGAGAACACTAACCGAAGACATAATCAATTTTGCGTTCATAGGCTGTCTCTATCCTGGTTCGCATCATGGTAGGAAATTACTTTTTTGCTTTGTTTGTTATGTCATTATATGTTTATAGACATATTAAGCCGATATGGCCACAGAATGGCAAAGTACAAAAAGTGCAAAAGTTTACATAATAATAAAACCAAAGTGCCCCTACCCAAGTCCACTAACCAGAACCCCCCCCCCCCCCCTTGCCCCCTCCCTATTCCCAAACCCTCCCCTTTCTCTCCGGACCTCAGTCTCTTAACTTATCAACTTTTGCTAAAATGCGCTTCCTAACCTATACCATCTGAACTAGATAACTCTGTGATGGCTTATAATCGACCCAGTCCTGCCATTTTACTTTAAATCCCCCTTCACCTTCCTCACCCATAAACTTAAGCTGTTCAATATTATAAATGTCATTTATTTTACCAAGACAATTGATCATTGTTGGGCTCTCGGGATCTTTCCACTGTTTAGGGATCAGGCTCTTTGCTGCATTCAGGATATAGGGAGCAAGGTTCTCATATATTGTTTACTAGTCATGTTTGTCCCATGGAACAAGCACACCCACGGGTCGACTGCTATTTTAATTCCAGTAATTTCCTTGATTACTGATACGACTTTATGCCAATATCTATTGATTTTGGGGCACGTCCACCAAAGGTGTGACACGGTTCCGGGTTCCATACAACCCCTCCAACAGAATCTGGAAGTCTCCCCTTGGAATCGTGTGCAATATTCGGGGTGATATACCATTGTGATATACATTTAAAATTAATTTCTATCATCCCACAGTTAGTTGATGTTATGTGCGCAATCTTCAATATTTTCCCATAATCTTTCTCAATATCCCCTGTTGCCAACTCCTCATCCCATTTTTTAATATTCGGAGGTAGCCCCTTATTTTTTAGTCCCGACAGTAACCGCCTCGTCTGCTCGAGGCTAGGCACATACGTTCTAGTGGGAGCAGGTTTCCCTCTAGCCTGCTCGGATGAGGAAGGGAGTCCACAAAATGTTTCAACTGTAGGTATCTCAGCCAATTCAACTCAAACATTTCTTTATGTTCCCCAAGTTCCTGATAAGTACAAATTTTGCCATCTTTCAGTATATCCCTTAATTTTATGTCAGTTTTTTTAATCCAACTCCCAGACAAGCTTACTTTCCCCGGTGCAAAATAATTTGTATCATATAGTGGGATTAGAAAGGAATTATATCCCCATTTTTCGTTTTTGTGAACCCTATCCCATATTACCATTGATGTCCGTGTAATCGTGTACAAGTGCTCTTTTGACTGTCTAAATTGTGCCGGGATACAAATCTCCTTCCCTAACCTAGCTTTATTTAAACTACTTTCCAATTTAACCCATAGTTTTTCTTTATTTTCTCTAACCCATTCAACCACCCGTGTCATGTGAATGGCCGTATAGTATGCCTTGATGTCTGATAACCCCAAACCACCATGCGCCTTGTCTCTGGTTAGTATAGACATGCTTATGCGCGCTTTCTTTTTCCGCCATATGAATCTAATTAATAACATTTTTAACGTTTTGAAATATGCTTCTGGTATTGCAATCGGCAGCATTTGTAATTTATATAGGATCTTGGGCAGAGTTAACATTTTAAAACTATTTATTCTTCCTAATATGGACCTCTGTCTGGAAGCAATTTTGTTTAAATCCATTTTAATATCGTTCAATAGTGGAATAAAATTATGCTGATAAATTGACACAAGAGATGTTGTTATATTGACACCTAGGTATTTTAATACAGTATCTCTCCAAATAAATGGGAAGTCTTTTTTATATCTGCTTACGTCCTGTGCTTTCACAATAATATTCAGGATTTCGGATTTTAGGGGATTCATTTTGAAATTAGAAAATTCTCCGTTAGGCATGTGCAAAAGGGAAAATTTTGTTTTGTTTCGTTTCGTTTTAATTCGTTATTTAATTAATTTCGTTAAGTTAGGTTCGTTACATGTGTTAAATTCGTTTTCGGAACTCGTTCGTTTTCGACCGAATTTTGAAAAATCCGGTCGAATTCGAAAATTCTCTCTTCGAATATAATTTCGAAATTCGATCGGAATTCGAAAAAAAAAAAATTCGAATTCCAAATCGAAAACCCGCAGACGAAATTCGATCGGAATTCCAAAAAAAAATATATATATATTTTTTTTTTAATTCCAAATCAAAAACCCGCGGACGAAATTCGATCGGAATTCGAAAAAACAAAACAAAAAAAAAAATTCGAATTCCGATCGAATTTCGTCCGCGGGTTTTCGATTCGGAATCGAAAACGTTCGTTCGGATTCGGTAAATTCATTAATATTGCAATTCGGGAATTCGTATGCATCCGAATGTCCGAATAATGAAAAATTCGTCCGAATTTCGATTCGGAACGAAACGAAATGCACATGCCTATTCTCCGTAGACTTTAAGAGTTTTTAAAAGGTTAGGGAGAGATGTAGTTGGATTCACTATATATAACAGAATATCATCGGCGTAAGCCGCAATTTTATGTTCTCTGTCATCTGTCTGTATCCCCTCAATGTCAGGGTTATTTATAATCGTAGACAGTAAAGGTTCTAAAGACAAGATAAACAATAAGGGTGACAAGGGGCAACCTTGTCGGGTCCCGTTAAACATCTCAAAAAGCCCAGATACCGTCCCATTTACCTTAACCCTGGCAGTTGGGTGGTTATATAGAGCTTTTATCCACCCCAACATCTTGGGGCCTACCCCATAAAACTCTAAAGTAGTCTGAAGATATCCCCAGTCTACTCTGTCGAAAGCTTTTTCGGCATCTATCGACAGTAGTAGACCTGGGTACTTACCATCTTTTATTCTCTGTATCAGTAACAGTGTCTTAATACTGTCATCCCTACTTTCCCTACCTGGGATAAACCCCACTTGATCATTATATACCAGTTTATTCATGATTTTCTTCGTTCTACCAGCTAAGATTTTGGCGAACAACTTTACGTCCACATTTAATAGGGAGATAGGTCTGTAACTGGAACACAATAAAGGGTCTTTACCTTCTTTAGGGATAATCGTAATTGCAGCCTCTAGTGCCTCACGACGAATATCCCAGTTAGTGCCGATGCCATTCATATAAGAACACATCCTAGGAACTAATATATCACTAAATTTCCTATAATACACAGTTGTTAGCCCATCAGGAACTGGTGCTTTTCCCTATTGGAGACTCACTTAGGTTTTTCCTAATTCCCATTTCTGTTATAGGGTCCTCTAGAAAACTAAGTTTATCTACTGCAGGGGTGGCCAACCAGTGGCCCGGGGGCCACATGTGGCCCGCGGAGCCCTCTGATGTGGCCCGCGACCTCCTGATCTGGAATGGAATAAAATAGAATACTGTAATTAAAGGTCAGTTTATTACTAAAATCACAATGTATATATGGGCATATTTGTTCTGCAGTGGTTACTGGGCTGCTTTCAAACTAATCCACAGATGCAGAGCAGTGCACCTGCGGATTACCTGCACTGAGCCTTAGACTTCTGATATTACCTGCGAGTTTGGTGAGCTTTCTCAAAAGGGAACCAAACCTGTACAATATAATAGAAGTCTAATGCAAAGTGCAGAAAAGCAAAAAAGGTACACAGCGTTTTACCCGTAGTTTGGGTAAACCACAGCGCATCAGTGTGAAAACAGCCATTTGCCCCTTTCACACAGTCAGTCTGCCCCAAATTGGACCCTCCATTTACCTCTAAAGCCTCGTACACACGACCGAAGAACTCGACGGGCGAAACACATCGTTTTCCTCGTCGAGTTCCTTGTTAGGCTGTCGAGGAACTCGACAAGGCAAGTTTCTCCATGCTCTACATATACAGAGCGGACACCGACCTGTCATCCGCCCGCTCCGCTGATTATGGCCTGTGACCAGTTACCAAGTCACTTAAGTGGCCCTCGTGCTTCAAAAGGTTGGGCACCCCTGATCTACTGGTATTTTTTTTAGACCTGCTTCCTCTAAGAATTTTTTTTATATTCTGATCTCCTTTTCACTTTCTCAGGGGGTTCGTTTTGAGATATCGAGTACAGCCTCCCATTATATTCTTGGAATATTCCCGCAATCTCAGGGGTTGTATATACCTTATTTCCTTTACTCGTTTGTATGCTTTCAATAACATTTCTTGTAGATTTGTTTTTTAACATTTTGGCTAGATATTTACCCGACAAGTCCCCCCATTGATACCTCTCTTTCTTAACTTTAAGACAGGCTGATCCACCACGGGTTGTGTATTCCATGGGTTATGTGAACTGCTGGGAGTGGTGATGGATCCGGTTTGATATCCTATACTGGAAATTGAATAGCGTTTAGATCCTGTACTGATACACGGGCGGGTTTGTCCCGCCTGCTCACGGAAACTCTGGATGTACATCTTTTCATTATTGTATTCTGTACCTTGATTTGGATGTAATGCTGAATTGTCTAATAAAAACTTTCTCTGTTAAAAAAAAAGACAGGCTGATCTATTTTCTTGTTCAATAAGGTCCCTTAGTTCCTCCCTTTTTAGAATAACCGAGTGTCCAGCTATGCAATCACCTGTTTGTTTATGTCTCTGTTCAAGATCAAGGATTATTTTATGTAACTCATAACATTTCTTCCTACTTTGTTTTTTTTTAGCTGTTCTGATTGCAATCAGAATACCTCTGATATAGGCCTTGTGAGCTTCCCATACTAATGCTTCTGACAGATATTCTGAACTATTTTCTTTAAAATACAGTTCTAATTCCCTTTTGATCTTATCTACGACCTCTTCATCTTGCATTAGATCCTCATTCATTTTCCATGTTCTATTGTTCTTTTGTATTCCCGCTATGTTTAAATTGATTGATACTGGAGCATGATCCGACAGAGTTACTATTCCAATATCGGAACTTTTGACTGTCTCCAAAGATCCATGGTCCACCAAAAATAGGTCAATTCTAGAGAATGTCTCGTGTACGGCAGAGCGGAATGAGTAATCGCGTAATTTTGGATGTTGTATTCTCCATACATCCATCAATTGATGTTGATGTAATTTCTTTTTAATTGATTTCTGTTGTACATTCCCGCCCCGCTGTACACGCGACGTACAATCGGCATCTGGGTCCAGGCAGAGATTCATGTCTCCGGCCATAATTACCCTGCTGGACTTGAAATCCATGAACCTCTCAATTACTCCCTTGAGAAATTTAACAGGGTTTTGGTTTGGGCCATAGATATTAGCTATAGAGTAGTCGACTTCATTTAATTTGCCCCTGAGGAAAAGACAGCGCCCCTCGGGGTCTACCATTCTCTCCCCCAGGGCAAATCTAACTCCCCTGGCAAAACCAATGGCAACTCCCTTAGCACGTTTAATCGGAGAGTCCCCATAATACCATAGCGGGTAATCATGTGAGCTTATTTTAAGATTAGAGTCCAGTGAAATATGTGTTTCTTGTAATAGAACAATATCTGCTTTAAGATATTTTAATTCTCTCAGAATGTTACTTCTTTTTATGGGATTGTTCAGACCACATACATTATATGAAAGAATTTTTAGGGTTCCTATGTTGTCTGCCAGATGGTATTCGTTACACTGAAGATTCGGAGAGAACCCCAAACTAAACCCGCCCCCCCAATCCCACCACCCCCCCGCCTCTATCTTAGAGCCACCCATCTCCCCCCACCAACACCATCTCATACCCGGCCTACCCCCCCAAACCCTCTCCCTACCACCCCTATCATAATGGGGGATTGCAGCCTTCAAAAGGCTCAAGGATCCATGGCCCTCCTTCTCCATCCGGCCCTACGGTTCTCCCCCCCGAGGTTGAGCTCTGATGTGAGACCATCAGAGAGCTACTGCCACCCGCCCCCGGCATCCACGCCCCTGCTTAAACTTATGTCGCTTATAAATTGACTCTAACCCCATAGCATTCCCCATTCCCCATTCCCCCCCTCCCCACTCCTCCCCTCCTAAAACGCTCCAAGCCATGGTTCCTTGGGCCCTTATCACCCCTTTCCTCCCCATCCCTCCCCCCCCATTTAAAGCCACCCAGATACTCCCTCATTCTTGTTTTATTTCTACTATATATATATTTTCCTCTTTTATTTCCTCAGATGCGTTGCCAAGTCTGTTGTTCCCGTGTATCGGATGTTTTCTCATATGTTTCGCTCCAGCCGGGTATATCTATCAGAGGGATATCAAGTCTCTTGCAGAACTTATCCAGCTCTTCAGGAAACATTAAGGTTGCGGACCTACCTTCCTTCCTCCCCGTTAGACATGCAGGGTAACCCCAAAAATATTGAATATCATACGTTTTAAGGTGTTCCAGTAGGGGTTTTAATAATCTCCTTCTGGACAGGGTCTCGGTAGAAAGATCCGGAAAAATCTGTAAATTT